>NW_004797271.1:5748914-5754410 GCF_000002075.1 Aplysia californica | reverse complement strand
TCTCTCTCTCTCTCTCTCTCCCTCTGTGTGTGTGCCTCTCTTTTTCTCTCTCTCCTTTTCTCTCTGTCATCTTTCTTCTCTTCCTCATCTCGGCCTATCTTTACCTCTTCTGTCTCATAATGTCATATCTTTCTCCGTTTGTCTTGTGGCACAGATGAGATTCGGGAGTGAGGCTCACTCGGCTTCGAGCTTTACTAAACTGTTGGGGGCTAAGGCTTAACTAGGTACAGCTGAAGTGAACATTTTTGCTTGGGCTCTAAAGTAAGTATACTGGGCTTCCCAATAACCAATATGAGTCAAGAAACAGAAACACACTATCCCTATATGATTTCACTGTCAATTTTCTGAATTCTTCAGATGCAAAGGGTTCGACAGACCAAAAATCGCGCAAATTCTGTATAGGGTTTCAGAAAAAGATTGAATTGATACAGCCTTGATATTTTAACTCAGTGTTTTTGTATATACAACCTGCAACGTACAAAAGATTTGCTTTCCTAAGTCTCATACTTTTCTAGTAACTGCCTTTTTAGTGTCATACTCGGACAAAAAATTGATCACAAATGAGAGTGATACTGTCAATCGCTTTTACACTAACAGAAAACTTATTACAATATCACAATAATCTTTTAGTACGTTGCAAACATATTATCTAGAAACCGTAATGCAAAGTGGGATTGAGCTGTGACATGTACTTTCAGAAATATCTCTTCACAGGTGACCCACCCCCCTAAGTAAATCATAGTTTTGAGAAAACTGAAAAAAAAAACCGAATTCATACTGGTCTATTTCAACAAAATGTTCACAAACATGGCATATGCGGGCACTTTAAGATGTTTTAGACACTTGAAAATATTTCCAATCGATAGGGCAGATTTTACTCTACTAAAAAAGTCCAAAATTGAAAAATCAATCAACTTTTTCTGGCTGTCAGCTACTGCCGTGGTGTACCTTAAATTAAGGTGAAGAATGATTTTAATTTTACATCGTTATTCGAAGTGATCTCTTGGCCTTATACGCAGTCCAGCTGGGAGGAGGGATGAGAGAGAGAGAGAGAGAGAGAGAGAGAGAGAGAGAGAGAGAGAGAAAGAGAGAGAGAGAGAGGATTATTTGTACGAAATTGTTAAGTGATTGTCTAGTAGGATATTACACTGTTGGGCTTAAACAAAAAGAATAGTCATTTTTGTTTATGTTGAAATGTGCCGGGAAGAGCTTTCGAGGCGCTACTCATCTTAGATGTGAACGTATTACATGTATTAATGACGGAACGGTTGCTGTTAAATTATGTGACCATTTTTGCCAACATCCCCTACTCTCTCAGCTAATCAACAAACACGTGTGACAAAAACTGCCCACTGGATACAGACAAAATAATCCAGATGGAGAAATTAAATAATAGTACCCTCCCCCCCCCCCCCCCCCGGAATCCCCACGCACACCGGTTTATATGTTTTTTCCCTGAACTGTAGGTTGAACCTTTGTAAATTGAAAAGGTAGAGAGGATGGAGAGACATTATGTTCCCGATTTTCTGAAAATTTTGATCAAAATTACACCAGAACCTTTATCACAATGCTAGGAAAGAGCCCAGAACTGCCTCGGGTCAGAACGATGGACGGGTTAACTATAACATTACGTTATAATGTCTGCCGAAGGATTCAACTTTGATGAAACCAGAACAACATTCATTTTATTTGTCTATTGTGAACCACAATAAATTGTTCTTTTAACCCTTTATAGGCTGCTCTATCGATTCACGTCCCTTTTTTTGCCTCGTAAATGAGCTCTTCTCTCACCACAGCTCCCTACGCTTCCCTCTTTTTAGGAGGACTCAGTACCATCTCTCTCCTCCTCTTTACAATCGGATGTCTGAAATACTGAATCGAACAGGACAAAGTTAAGAAAAGATTATCAAAATGAGACGGACAGTAAATTATATTCAACATTCATGTATATTTGTACAAGTATTTTTTAAAGTCTCTGTTCTGCTGTATCATATCTAACCAGATGTGTGTATTTGTGCGTGTGTATGCGCGACGTGCTTATGTGTGCGCGTGTACCTGCGTGCGCGCGTGCGTTTGTGTGTGCGTTTGTGTGTGTGTGTATGTGTGTGTGTGTGTGTGTGTGTGTGTGTGTGTGTGTGTGTGTGTGTGTGTGTGTGCAAGGTGTGGTGAAAGAGGCAGTTCCTGATTGTCTGACGTATGAAAAATAAAGTACTAAAAAACAAATCAGCATACAGACATTCTTTTTAGTTTTCCCTATATCTTTCAATGGTATCATGTTGTTTGTCTTTTTGTATTTTTAATTCAGCTTTCAAAAAGATGTATTCTTACATGTGCCTGGTTAATGATGTGAACAGACGCATTGCTCTTGCATGCATCGTTGTAAATAGCAATGTTACGCAGTGATACTGTACATGTGTTTCATTGCGAAGAAATCATCATTGATTGGGAACTAGCGTCTATGGTGTAGCGGTTAGGCATTTTGCCGTCACGCGCAGAAGACAACGGTTCGATTTCCGTTTGGAGAGAAATTTGAATCGAGCGTTTTGGTCTTTGTGCTGGAATGTTGTATCCTTCTCAGGGCGCCGGCGATACCGTTGACGCCAAAAAGGCCAGTCGGCACACTATAATATTATTTTATGGATGGAGTGCACCAGAAACAGCAGCACCGGTACCAGTACCATAATACTGTGTAGATCTGTGTAGAAATATAGATGGTGCACTCTTGCGTCGTACTCGGGTGTACATACTGGCTTGAAAAGAGTAGGTGGGAGGGGGGGGGGTCACAGCTTTCTCATATTATTAGTAAGCTAGTGACCAAACATGTTTTAAATTTGGTGAATGAAAAAGTTTCTTTATTTGGGCCGTACATTAAACACCGCACTTTGTTTGCATACACAGGATCACTACAACATTATGATTTACAGTAACTTCGCCTACAAATTGCTCTTTCTGAAACAGTGAAATTTCCTCCCAAGACCCTGTAGACATCTCCGTGGGGGTTCAGGTGGACTGTGCTTTGTCGGTTAGGGTTTAAGTGTGGTGTTGATGAAAAAACCTCCAAAAGCACTGTAGAAAGTGTACGCTGTATACTTTACGCCTCACACTACATGAAGACCTATATATATATATAGATCTAGGTGTTGCGACGAACGATCAACATGGCAGCGCTGATCCTTCCCCTCACCGTAAGGCCGACCTTCTATAGGAAGGCACACGGCATACAACGCCTATCACACGTGAAAAGTAAAGTGGATACAAAAATTAATTTAGAGTACCGCCTTACACATAGGACGACACGATACAGCGGTAAAGTAAAGAAAACCACGTGTGTTGAAAAGTCAACCTGTTCACTTTTTGTGAGGTGTGTGACAGTACAGGTGGACGACAACAAGAAGAAACATAATAATATTGAGCTTATGAGAGTCCGGCCACTTAGTTGGGACCACAAAAAAAAAAAAACCATAACAAAGAAGAAAGAAAACAAGTTTGGGAAATTATAACCTACGGGCTCTAGATAATTATCTTGAGTACCTCATAAGTTTTGTACATGTATAACATTTTTAGATAGTCGAAGAACAATTTGTCATCTTTACGCGTTATCAATGAGCAGAATGTTCTTTGAAACCCTCCTCTTGCTTTGTTCCTTATTAAGAGAAAATGTTCACGACACCACATGGTGAGCTTTTTGTCTTCTTTTTATATAGATCTATTATGAATGATAGCACAATCAGCAAAGTATCTTCATCAGAAGATTCCATAATGACGAAAGAAGTGGGACTGCCTTTGCATTGTTGCGGGCCGTCTCTCCTAATTATGAGGAGGGGGGGGGGGGTTAAGGCCTGTCGATTGTCGCGTGCCTACATGTCGTGAGTCGTGAGCAATGTGCCATGTGTCTTCCTATCAGCCTATAGTCAGCCTTGGAGATTCTCAGCGGCTCCCGGAGTGGGCACACACAGCCTCCGTCCCTCCTGTTTCAAGTTTGCTCATTTGCTTACGTGGGTGACTTCACTGCCACGAGCTCAAGTACTATAATAACCACTTTGAAGCCATCCAATCTTTTCATCCATTCAAATGCTAAGGGTCCCTTTACACGTACAGTTCATTCATCGACAATCTGACAGTTAAACCGACGGACGCTAGATCTGGGTCATCGTTAAACTGACAGTTTGCCGACGAGAGAAGTTCCATTTAGACGTACAGTTTTTTATTGTTAAAGTATCAGTCCTTGACAAAACACACATAAAAATAACTTGGTAATCCAGGATTAAATTATGTTGACCGCGTGGTTCTGACTAATTTTGTGTCGCTGATCGCGAAAATCATCTTTTTTTTTTTTTATTTGACCAATATTTAAGAACATTTTGGAATGCATTTTCAACTCCGCCTCTCCCTCGTCGTCGTACCTTCAGTTCGCCGGCCGGAAAATATAACAACTTGGTGGTTGGACTGAGAACTCTTCAATATCTAAAGGATTGCTCGTTTCCACGCTTAGTTTTACCGGGAAGTTGACAGGATGCCAGCCGTCCTTTCGATATCCTACACTTTGTCGATCGATTGATTGATTGATTGGGTAGATGTTTTACGGCACTATCGACACAATTTTGGTCATTTAAGCGCCAACAGGTTTCACCGCTACAAAATCAGACGTGTTTTTAGTAAGAGTCTTTCGGAGCTCGCAATCGCACTCGATAACACTATTTCCATTATGCTAAAAAGACGAACAAACATTTATTTTTAAAAATTGTAAATATGGAAAAGGCTTATTTACATTTGTATATAGGCCTACAATATAAATTCCAGTGTATATATCAACTTTGTCGATCGATGACCTGTACGTGTAAATGGGGGCTTTGGTTTTCTAGTCTCTTTTGACGTGTGTCGTTATATTAAGAACTCTTTTTAGCACAAATGTGACTTAACGGCGCATTCACACCAAACACTGGAAAGAGCGACAGTCGTTCTATCGACATCAAAAGATCTGTTATCCCTTATTTCCGTTGAGACCAAAGTAACGACAACGACCGAGTGTTACCCTTAATCCGTCTTGGGTGTTAGTCAAGTCAGTGCAGTATCTAGAACGACTTTCCTTTCGTTCGAGTGTTTGGTGTGAGCGCGCGGCTAGTCCCTTTATTTTTCCAACCCATTTAAATGCATGTACATGTAGTTGCCACCAATATCATGTAACTGTAATCTCGATAAATTCGTGTTCGATATAATATGTAGATCTGTGTCTCGGCTTTTTTCACAATCATCAGATCAATGACGTAATTCCCGTGACTAGACATGTTGATAAAGTCGAGAGCTTGACAGACCAATAGGTCCAGACTGATAGGAAGATCACATGGCTCAAAGTTGAAAGATGGCCTTATCCCGTGCAGTCTCTTCGGATAAATCACGTGTTTTACCAGTTTGGTTTTTTTTGGGGCTGTTTTGTTGGAGGTTTTGTTGTTGGTTTTGTTGTTGGTTTTGTTTGTTTTGTTTTTTTGTTTTTTTTTG
>NW_004797271.1:5732963-5748814 GCF_000002075.1 Aplysia californica | reverse complement strand
GGGGGGTTAGGTTTTTGTAAGAGTTTTATGGCACCTGCCTGTTTGATAGGTTGGTTGAGTAAAAATTTGCACGGAGGAAGGGGGGGGGCGGGGCTCTCGTGGTCTATAGGTAGACCTACGGTATTCACCTCTCATTCAAAAGGTTCTGGTTTCAAAACTTGACAGAGACGGAAAAAATTTAGTCCTCCATAATTTCCTCTCGTTTCCCTTCCTCCCTGCTCTTTAATCGTGTTCCGTCATCAGCTTTTAACTCCATTTTCCGCCCCCCCCCCCTTGCCCCCTCCTCTGAGCTCCTGGCTCCACTGCTGCTCCTAGCTCTTTGTTACTCCTGTCTCTTTCAGCCACACCCCTGATCTTGGGGTAGGTTTTAAATCTCGGAGGTCCCGTGTGCACGTAGTGTACGTTAAAGATCATTTGATGATCCCAAAATCGATCAGAGTAGGCTTCGGCCGTCACCCGGACAAAATTTAAAAAATAATTCTTACCAAATTAAAAGTCCCGTGCCCACATATGACCTTTTGCATTTGCAAGCACAAGCGCATCGAAACAATAAAGGTCATTGTATGCTTAAAAAACAAGACGGACAAACAACGAAGAGAAAGCGAAAGAGTAGGACCTACCAGTGGCGCCATCCAACCCCCTGCGACAACATCGAAGTCGCTGTGGTTTAGGGGCATTTTAAAGAGAAAAAAAAGATGCATTACTTTCCTTCGTATTGCTACTGAATCTTCAATAATTTTTATTGTTTCCTACGGCCTGGACATAATGGGAGGTAATCCCTGCACCCTCCTGATGCGAGTTAAGTTGATGCAGAGTTTCTGCCCCTGATCGTTCTCAACGTGAAAAGTAAGTACATGGGTTTAATGCCCCTACCAACACTATTAGGTTATTAAAGAGACGTGACCTCCGAATTTATGTTTATCTCAGATCAGACCGAGCCTTGAAAGCTCCACAAAACAACTTGAGTTCATTCTACGCCCAGTCTAGGATTCGAACCAGGGCCACCCGCTCTGTAGTACAGCATGATGCCACAAAGTTAACACATTCCCTTTAGTGCAGAATAGCTGCTGTGGATTAACTTTATAGGCTGACACCCCTTAAGATCTTGATAGGACTGAACAAGCTGGATCGACTCCGCGCAAGGAGTACATAAGTAAACAACGTATAAATTGGTTCAGACATTCTGACAAGACTACCACCAGACAATACAGCGTCAAGATTATGCAACCAGAGATCAGATAGATACAGAGGAAGAGGCAGGAACTGAAGGATACAGTTCAGGGGAAGAGGCAGAAACAGATGTTCTTTCTAGTAAGAGTTTTAGGGCACTTGCAACACAATAAGAACATATATGTGCCGAAGATTTGAGGTGTTACAAGAGAGTAACAAACATAAAAAAAAGAAGGAGCGGAGGTAGAGACGATAGATTTTTTTTTATAGGAAAGAAGGAGCAAACCACACCACAGCATCCGCCAACCACCCACCGAAACAGATGGATACAGTACAGGGGAAGAGGCAGGGCCAGGTGGATCCAGGGGAAGAGGCAGGAACAGATGGATACAGTGCAGGGGAATAGGTAGGACCAGGTGGATCCAGGGGAAGAGGCAGGAACAGATGGATACAGAAGTCAGAGTAACACTTGACGTCACACCCAAGCAACAAGCGACACAAAAAACAAGAAAAAGACGTTTGCCTCTCCCCTGCACACACACCGTCACCTTACAGAGGCCGGAATAAAAGGAAGGAAAAACAGAAAAAGGGTAGGCCCAAACAAAGCAGACTCCGGTAGTCCAAGTTTCTCACCCTTTTTTAAAAGACTCAAGTAGAATAGTCTCTCAACCTAAGATCATGGATTTGAAGAAGTAAGTGAGAAATTTCCTACAACTCGAACGCTACTAAGTATTTTCTTAGTATTTTGATATCTATCGCACAGGTACACATCTTTACTTTTTTCATAAGTGCCTTGTCCATGGCTGGAAATCTAAAACCGTGAGAACAGCATATCACTATATAACTGACACTTGTCATGAAAGACTAAAACCACGTTCTCTGTACTTTCTTATTTTTAAATAGCTATCGGAACTGGACCTTGATAAATGTGAAAGATCCACCGAAACTAGCAAATGTGGATAAACCACACGAAAAACTGTCCTACTGTTCATCATAAAAAGGTAGGTCTACACAGACCCAAGACATGTTAAAAACCATTTGCTACTTTTTTTAGTTTCGGATCTTCAAAGGGATTTTTTTTTCTTTGTTTAAAAAAAACTACAACCTTTCAAATAACCAGTGAAACAATGTTTTTCGGAATACTTTTTGTGAGCAAAGATAAAGAAACAACACAACCTTGAAATATATAAATATTTTTATTCATAACAAAGCAGATCTAGCGAGGCTTCAAGCATTTTTAAGCTTCAAAATCTGCGTTCAGCTTCGACGTTAACGAGACATTTAGAAAGCATATTACGTAAGGTTGTTTCGTCTTGGCATAGAAATCTGACAAAAGTGTTTGTCAGTAGAACATAATGGGGAAGAAACGTCAAATAACAGTCAAATATGCAACTGTGATCAAATTCTGCTGGCAGCACTTTGACCTTTGACTCAAAGACATGAGTGTAACACCGCACTCTTCAACAATCTCCGCTAGAAACATCCATGCTAAGTCCATTTCCGGTGTCCCAGAAAACGACTCATCAATGCTATATAGAATAAAAATGCGCGTATATACCACGTTATTTCTTTTCCTTGAGTAAAGAACCACATCGACACAACAATGATCATTTAGTGGTGGGAAAAAGTAAGACAAACAACAGAGGGATAGTAAAGAAGTAGGACTTACAACCACCCGCTACACCATGTTAAATCATTTGCGGTCTGCTATATTTTTCATGTGGAAATGGGAGTTACAACGATAGAAAGGAGAGTGGCTAGTCTGAGATTAATAGAAATTAACTATTTAGATACAAGATGAACGGGAAACAAAAACAACGTTTCAGTTTACCAGTAAGTACATACAACAAATCAAATGTGGCCATCTGTGCAAATATCCAAACATACGATAGTTTGTAATGACTTCGACAGGGAAAACACAAGGCACAAACAAGCGACCCACCACAACGTCACAACTTCCATATATACATATACAGCTGTAAGGAAAAATAGCGATCGGCAAAAGCAACTTCCATAAATTATTTCAATCAAATAATTTTCGAATTCAAAGAAAACCCACAATAAATAATCATTGAAAGTTAGAATGAATGCGATTTGAGGTGATAAGAAAACACTGCAGATTGACAGGAATCGTCCTTTTGTGAAACGAAAGAAAAATAATAGCATAAGAATGTGAGCATAAAAATTCTCTAAACCTTCTGTCAGGTCTCTCTAAACCACTGTTCACGAAGTTAGACTTGAGCAACAAGGTAAGCAGAGACCTCGACGACACACGCGTCACCTGAAAACAAATGAGTCAAATTAGATACCTTTTTATACATTAAACATGAGTTTTCATAAAAGTTATACCGCAACTGCAACATAAATAGGCAATATAGGTTTCGAAGATGGCTGTTACTAAGGAATAAGATAAAGGAGGAATAAAAGATGTTTTACAGGAAAAAATGGGCAAACCACATCAGAGCATCCGTCAACCATCCGCTTCTATTGGGGGGTTAAAGCTTTTTTATGGTGTTCACACCGTTGCTAATCGATAGATTCTGAGTGATATGACCTGTCTTGCTTTATACTCTGGTACATTGACATAAGGCAAGAATTTCACTACGTTTCTCGTGACTTCCTTACTCCTTAGTGTTTTACGGCACTTGCAACACAATAAGGTCATATTATATAGGTGCCGAAGATTAGGTGTTACAAGAGAGTAACAAACACAAAAAGAATGAGGGAAGATAAAGACGAGCGTATTTGATAGGAAAGAAGAAGCAAACCACAACAGAGCACACGCCAACCACCCACTTCCTTACTCCTAAATTTCAAAGTCCCATCGGGGCACAGGTAGCACAAACATCTATTTTTTGGAACTTTAAGGAGCGTGAAGGCAGGCTACAAGTTAGGCGATGAAACTAAATTGTAAAAACTTTCTCCCACATTTACATCAGCTATCATAGGAGGCGGGCTGCTTTGGCGTTTCCTGTCATGGCCAACTTTATGCACGGGTTGTGTGTGGGGGGCCCTTGAGGCACATGTTGGACTCACCTTTCAGCGAGGGGTTCAGCACTCCTTTTTGGAACAGTTTCGTGACACAATGATAGCGATGATGAAGACCCACGAGACAACAGCAAGTCCCAAGGCGAACAGAAGCAGCGTCTGAAGGGCGCGGTATGTCATGTGTGCAGTTTTGATCTTTGACACACTCTCGTCGTCGAGTTTGTTTCCCTGGAGGAAATAAGGTTTCAGTTCCTATGTTTTAGCTTTGTTTCTTTAAAACGGTTCAGTTCTATGTTTTAGCTTTGTTTCTTTAAAACGTTTCAGTTCCTATGTTTTAGTTTGTTTCTTTAAGGGGGGGGGGGGGGGGGTCACACCTATTTTTGGTCAATCTGGGTCAAATTGGGTATTACAATATTTTTTTGCCTTTTCTCAGTCATTTCTCTGTTGATTTGATTGTCCTTTGGCACAATCGTAGCCAGTTGGATGCCCAACATTTTTTCTTCTTACATTGTTATTCTATCTTTACTAATTAGAGAGGTATCTCATTTTTTGTCCAAAATATTTGATTTTTTAATTTTTGACACATTTTTCGAAACTTATCTGAAGATTACAGGTGTATCTTGATGGCACTTGGCGTACTTGTTGCCCTTAGAAGTGGTTACATTACATAGTCAGCGTTTTTTTTATATCTATCTTGGTTTTCATTTTATGATTGAAAAATTTTGGAAAATTGACCGTCTTCTACATTTTTGACAAGATTTGCACACTTCTTCCTGTAACTCCGAAACGAAATAAGATATCAAAAGATACTGACTATGTTTAACTTATATGCCTCTTGGGTACATGTGTGCCAAAGGACAATAAAATCCATCGGTAAATTTCAGAGGAGTATTGATTTGAAAACATGATGTGAAAATCCAATATGGCCGCCATAGGCCATCTTGCATCCTGGAAATTTTTTTTTTCATCGTAATACCTGTATCATGACGAAGTTGTATGCCAAATTTAAGGTTTCTAGGTCCAGAAATAAAGGAGTTAGCTCGCTTGTGAGAATAACATACATATGTACAAAGAAAAAGAAGAGCAGAGAAGGACGACATATGCTTTATATTAGTTTTAGTTTTAGTTAGTGTTTTACGGCACTCGCAGCTGCATAAGGTCATATGAGCGCCAGAAGATTAGGTGTTACAAGAGAGTAACAAACATAAAAAAGAAGGGGAGATAAGGACGATAGTTTTCATGCTTGATATTAAAGAAGTAGCAAACCACACAAGTGCAACCGTCAACTACCCGCATGTTTTAGTTTGTTCAAGTAAAGAAAAGCACGTCGACCCAATTATGGTCCTTTAGTCCTGGGAAAAAGTAAGAGACAGAAACAACAGAGGGAACGTAGAGAAGTAGGCCCTACCCTTTAACGCCCTCCAACCACCGGCTGTTATGTTTTAGCTTTAGTAAAAGTTTTTTGTTTATTTTATAGTAGATGGTTTTACGGCCCTCGCAACTGCATAAGGTCATATGAACGCCAAGGGGTGGGTGTCAACAGAGAAGTCTTTACAGGGAATCTGACTTATTCTGCTCACCTCTAGCTTCAATGGCACAAGGTCTGCTTCGACTATCAAGGCACCCCGGAAATAGCAGATCACAAGAGAGTGACAAACATACACAAAAGTAGAGGAAAATGACAATAGTAAGTATTAAGAAAGAAAAAGCAGCATTTCCCTGATCAGGCACAGTTATGAGCGTGACATGAATCAGCCCACTTACAATTCTACTGTGCTTGAACGAGAAATGTCCCCTTTGGGAATGGCCTAAAGACATTACAGTCCGTGGCACCGCCCCGGGGGGGGGAGGGGGGGGGGTGAGTAAAAGTTTCAAAGCACTTGCAACACAAATAGGCTCTATAAGTGCCGCAAATTAGATGCGCTACTGCTGGAAAGTAACACACAAAGAAAGGGAGGAGAGCTAAGGACGATAGATGCGTGGTAGAAAAAAAGTCTCTAAAACAACCTGACAGTGTTACAAGGGGCGCTAGACCTATACCATTTCACATATAATTAATAGGCCTATATGTTCTTTTACTAACTCTCAGCGTCTAGTTATAGGCCGATCCTAGGCTTTCTGAGTTCAAGTGTTACAAAGATATACGTAGTCACTGGAACAAAAGAATTGGATAGCCCGACTATGTCCACCCCCCCCCCCCCACCCCTCTCCCTTTTCCGAGTGCCATGTACTCTGACCGCCGGAATAAGGACATGTCGTTTTCCTCGGGAAGCAGGGCAAGATATAATGAAGTAATTTTGAAAGACATGTTGACAGAATTGACACCATAAAGCACTTCTGCGACTGGACAACGACAAAAACAACAACAATAGGGGCAACAAAAGCAACAACTACGGCAACAACAACAACGACAACAACGGCAACAACAATAACAATAACAACAACAACAATAACAACAACAACAATAACAACAACAACAATAACAACAACAACAACAGTAACAACAACAACAACAACAGTAACAACAACAACAACAACAGTAACAACAACAACAACAACAACAACAACAACAACAACAGTTTTTTAGTTTTAGTACATTTTACGGCTCTTGCAACACAATAAGGTCGCTTAGGGCCGAAGAATAGAAGTGTTACAGTAGAGTAACCAAAAACCAAAAGTGGAGAGATAGGGACAGTACATGGTTGATAGGAAAAACAGCGATAATAACGATAACAATAATAACGATAACAATAATAACGATAACAATAATAACGATAACAATAATAACGATAACAATAATAACGATAACAATAATAACGATAACAATAATAACGATTACAAAGGCAACGACAACAATAACGGTATCGACGACAACAATAACGGTATCGACGGCAACAACAGCAACAGCAAAAATTACAACCCATTCGAAGAACAAAGAAAAACGTCAACTGATACAGTAGGAAACAAAAAAATGGTGAAATTGTTTGGGTTTAACGCCCCTGTCAACACTTAACAGTAGGAAGAAACAGTTTTAGTTTTAGTAGAGGTTTTTACGGCGCTCGCAACTGCATAAGGTCATATGAGCGCCAGAAGATTAGAGGTGTTACAAGAGCGCCCTGCAACCATCTGTCGTTATGAAAAGTAAACAACGACGACGACGACAGCGACGACGACAACGACAACGACAACGACAACGACAACGACAACGACAACGACAACGACGACGACGACACAACAACACCAACACCACTAACAACAACAACAACAACACCAAAAACAATATCAACATCAACAACAACAACAACATAAAAAAACAACATCAAAAACAACAACAACAACAACAACATAAAAAACAACGGTGACATCAACAACCACACCTCAATCAAACCACTCACGCTATCCACCCAGAATAATGGCACAAATGTGCCGAGCTCATCGCCGCTGTACCCCGGGAGCCTCGCGTTCAGCTGGTGTCGACGCTGCTGGCTCAATGGAACCCCGGTCACCTGGGCAATTTGTTTAAGTGAGAGTTTTACGGTACTTGCAATATTACAAAGTCGTTTATATTAAGTGTTGTTAGTAAGAGTTTTACGGTACGTGCAACATAACTGAGTCATTTATGTTTAGTTTTTGTGAGAGTTTTACGGTACGTGCAACATAACTGAGTCATTTATGTTTAGTTTTTGTGAGAGTTTTACGGTACTTGCAATATTACAAAGTCGTTTATATTAAGTGTTGTTAGTAAGAGTTTTACGGTACGTGCAACATAACTGAGTCATTTATGTTTACTTTTTGTGAGAGTTTTACGGTACGTGCAACATAACTGAGTCATTTATGTTTAGTTTTTGTGAGAGTTTTACGGTACGTGCAACATAACTGAGTCATTTATGTTTACTTTTTGTGAGAGTTTTACGGTACTTGCAACATAACAGGCATTTATGTTTAGTTTTAGTAAGCGTTTTGCAACACATGCAACATAATTAGGTCACATAAGTGCCAACGATTTTTTTTAAATAGAGGGTTTTATGGCGCTCGCAACTGCATAAGGTCATATGAGCACCAAGGGGTGGGTGTCAACAGAGAAGTCTTTACAGGGAATCAGACTTAGACTGCTCACTTATCTAGCTTCAACAGCACAAGGTCTGCTTCAACTATCAAGGCACCCTGGAAATAGCAGGTCACAAAAGAGTGACAAACATACAAAAGAAGTAGAGGGAAATGACAATAGTAAGGATCAAGAAAGAAAAGGGAGCAGTTCCCTGTTGTAGATCAGGCACAGTTATGAGCGTGACATGAGTCAGCCCATTTACAATTCTACTATGCTTCAACGAGAAATGTCCCCCCTTTGGGAATGGCCTAAAGACACTACAGTCAGTGGCACTGCCCCGGGGGGTTGCCAAAGATTGGCGGTGTTACAAGAAAGTAAACACAAAAGGTGTTTTGTTTAAGGCACTTGCAACACAATGTCATATAAGTGCAGAAAATTCGGTGTTACAAGAGGGTGACAAGCACAAAAAGGAGGAGAGATAAGGACAATAGATGTGTAATAGGAAAGAAGGAACAAACCACAACATAGTACCAGCCAACCACCCACCTGCTCAAGCAACCCTCCCCTTATACGTTTTAAGTTTGTTGAAAATATGAACGTCGTGGTTTATTAAAGTGAAGTGCAAGCCATCACATTAATGGTTAATTCAGTTATTTAACAATGACAAAGAGAAAACAGTGCTTAATATTTGTACCAGTACCATTTACATGTGGTCAATTTAGACGGATTGATACCAGATTACTCGTTTGACTTGATTGAGTAGATCCATTACAGCATTACTGACACAAGATTACTGATGAAACTTCGATAAAAGTCGGTGCAGGCAGTCAACAGTTATATATAAAAATTATAAAGTTTGATAGAAATCGGTATAGGTAGTCAAAAGTCATCAGGAAAAAAAATGGTAAAGGTTTGATAAAAATCCGTGAAGGCAGTCAAAATTTGACTTTTCAAAAATACCTGTTTTGATTGTTTGAGTAGGTATTTTGCGGCACCATCGGGCCAGTTTGCCTATTTGAGTTGGGACAAGCTATACTATAATGTTCTACTCACGTCATCAACGTCAAAGAAGGGCCGGTGTGCCGCCTCGCTGGGGGACAATCCCTCTATGCTGTGGGAGTATACGGGGTCCGCGCCCAGGAAGTGTGGCAGGGACACGTACAGGGGTGCTCCTGGGAGAAATTGGGAGGGGGGGAAGGGGGGGGGCGAGAGCGTGAGAAGGGATGTATGTTTGTTTGTTCGTTGTTGTTTTGCTCTTTTGTTTAGTAAGAGTTTTACGGCACTTGCAACACAATAAGGTCATATAAGCGCCGAAGATTAGAGTAACAAACACAAAAAAGGAGAGATCAGGACGATGGATGTTTGAAAGGAAAGAAGGAGCAAACCACACTAGAGTACCCGCCATCCACCCACTGTTTGTTTGCGTATGGAGAAGCACATCGACTCAGTAAGTCGTTTAGTGCAGGAATGAACGTAATGGACAGACAGAAACAATAGAGGGAAAGAAAAGAAACTGGACCTGCTCGTGGTTCCCTCCAACCACATAGAGAGAGGGGATGAGGAAAGGGAGGATCCGTTTTTAGCTTTGGTAAGAGTTTATCGGTACTTACAACACAAGTTAATTAGGTGTCGAAGATAAGAGGTGGTGCTATAGTTTGAGTAAAGAGAAGCACATGGACAATAATGGTCATTTAGTGGTGGGGAAAAGACAACAATAGAGGGAAACTAAAGAAGTAAGACCAAGCAGTGGCACCCTCAAACGACCCACGGCGATACTATAGAGTGACATACAAAGAATAGGAGAGTGGGTGGTAGGCGGGTGCTTTGGTGTTTCAACATCTATCATCCTTATTTTTTACACAAGTACATACGTACACAGACCCACAAAGACCCACACAGACCCTACACACCCACACAGACCCTACACTCCCTAAACACCCAAAACCACACCCACCACACCGAAACCCACACCCACCACACCGAAACCCGCACCCCCACAACCACACCCCCCACACACATCCACACTCACACATACAAATGCACTCACAAGAGCGTCCGAGGGCAGGCCAGGTGCTCCAAGTGATGAATAAAAATCTCTCAAACTATTTTTTTTAACCTGCTTTTTGAAATGTTATATTCTAAATCCATGTACACAAACGAGGAGAGGGTAGGCCACGAGAGACGTGTGGAAAGGGATATGAGAGAGATGAAGCTCACTTGGAACGAGCTAGGAAGGATGGCCCAGGACAGATAAATGGAAGGAGCTAGTATGTGGCCTATACCTTGTCAGGGGTGAAAGGCACTGATGATGATGACGATGATATAATACATATTACCTCTGTATAGGACATAGACACAAGCGTCCGATCTGTAGCAAACCATAAGTAAATATTTCTGCATATTTCGAACCACCATACACAAATCAGAAACATAAAATTTGCATATTTCGTTACATACAAGTTGCTGCATGCCTTTCAAAGTTTCAGATAAAGGGGAAACTGTTGTTTTGCTTTTGTTTTGTTTTTGCTTTTGCTTTTGTTTGAGTATCTAAAAAACATTCGAAACAACATTGGTCATTTAGAGTTACGAAAAAGATTAGACAGGAACAGAGAGAAATTAAGAAATAGGGCCTACCAGTAACACCCTCAAACAAAAATGTTGCCCCCTGAAACAGCAACTCTTAACGCGTTGTCTTAATGGCTAATGAATAGACTGTGGGTCTTCAATGAGGCATATCATCACATAGCCTCTTCTGCTTAATTTAATGTAGGTCGACAAAAGTTATATAAATTTAGGAGGCAGGCTGCCGACCCTGCCAGTTGGGGCCAACCCAAACTCAGAGGAATACAACATCCCAGCAGTTAGACCAAGATACTGCTCCCTAACTGGGAATCGAACACGGGTCTCCAGCGTGTGACTGCGAAGCGCCTTACCGCACATCAACCAGTGCCAGATCAGCGACAGACATCGGGGATCTTGGTTCTCCATTCATTCCTACCTTCGCTCGGATGCTCTTTAAAAAAATATACGTTTCCCTGATCTTTCCCTGTTACCCATTTGTTTAGGTTCCCCAAGTAGATTGCTCTGGGTCTACCCCTGCCTCGTTTTCCTTTTATTTGGTCAGTGAAAGCTAGATGTTCAAGACACATAACCTCTTCCATATCTCGTTGAGTAAACTAAAAGAAAGCACTCACCATCACTGACCGACTCCAGACTGTAAACGCCGTTCGGCAGACATTTTGGCACACAAAAACCTCCTCTCTTCCCTTCACTTTCATCATCATCATCATCATCATCATCATCCTCATCATCATCCTCATCCTCATCCTCATCCTCATCCTCCTCCTCCTTCTCCTCATCATCCTCATCATCCTCATCATCATTCTCTTCATTATCATCCTTGTCATTCTTGTTTATCTTTGTCACTTTGTCACTCCACAGACCGTCTTCTTCAGTACGAGTACCATGAGCTTTGCTGGGAATAAAGTTGTTCTGTTTCCCTAGTTCCTTACTGCCATCTATGAGATGACTGAAACCATCGTCAGCTGCGTCAGCTGCATCGCTCAGAAAAGATGCTGTGATGTTCCCTGCCATGGTAGTGTTTGAGAACTGTGAGTTTGGGACGACATAGCGAAGACAGCCAATGCCTTTCTCGCTTAGGGACTTTTTGAACTTGAGATCAAAAGCTCTGCAAAGTGAAAAAATCACTCGAAAGTCAGGTGTAATATTTTGAAAATCAGTGCTGCTAGATCGCGTTCACATTTTGTCATGAACAGAATGGGTTCACTGTAACACTAGTTTATGTTTAATGTTTGTCTTTGTCAGAGTTTAAAGGCACTTGCAACAAAAATGAGTAAAATAAGCACTATCGACCCAGTTTCCATATAAGTGCCAAAGATTAGAAATTATTAGAGATAAGCAAAAAAAAAAAGTGAAGGAAAAATATTGACAGATGTTTGACAGGAAAGAAGGGGCACACCACACCATGTAGAAAAAGCATAACCTTCTAGTGGCATTGCCTCTGCTCACCTATGTCGTTTTAATTAGAATGTTGTCATTGCTTTAACTTTAATCACCCCGGTCATTTTGTCCGGTTTATAAACTTCAAACTATTGCCTTTACCATCTGAAAAAAATCAACATATTATTTATCTTGTTTATTAATGTTCAAAGTACTGACTCAAACCTTTGCATTACCCGCAGACAAATTACATTGCATCCTGTTTAGAAAATTGACATTGTATTGATTTAACACCCCTCACAACACTGTAAGATTATAAAGAGGTGGGACCTCCGAATGTAACGTCCACCTCCGGAGAGACTGAACCAAGTGGGGAACATTCGGAAAATGTGCCTTTTTCCAAGGACACACGTGGGACTGACCTGACGCTCGAACCCCAGAACTCGTAACATCACGATTACGGGTCCCATGGTCTAACCACTGGGCTACCGACGCTACCACCCTGCTTGGGATTTAGGGGGGGGGGGGTATTGTACAAAGAGATAACAGTACAATTTTTTACGCTTTTTATTATGGACTCCTAACGCTTCTGGCGAGGGTTGCTCTGAGGAAGGGTAGCTCGCAAAAACAGAATGCGATTTAAATCGTAATTCAATCTGAATGTGAGACAAATAATGACAATTTTATAATTTGGCAAATTTTTAAACTGGATTCTGGATTTCAAATAACTATGAACGATTTGGAATTCACTTATTTTTTATTTCAGTAAGGTGGGAGTAATACCAAACGCATGCTGCCATTTGAATTCATTTGAGTAAGTCGGTGCTAGGCAGCTTTTCCTTCACGGGTGGAGCAAAAAAGCTACTATATTGGCACAATTCGACTAAATTTGACTGATCTTCCAGATCAAACGCCTTTTGTTTCTTCTAGGCCATGAGTCGAATCAGTCCTATTGTGCCAAAAAAGTACCCCCCCCCCCCCTTTTTTTTTCATTAAAGGGAAATCTGGCTGGTCCCGAATCAATCCAATTGTCTGTGTACATTGGGCATAAGGTAAAAATATGAAGACATCCTTTAGATCACTCTTTACTTTGGAGGGGTTAAAGTTTTTTAAAAAATGATAAAAGAAAATTATATTGATGCTACTTAGAGAATTTGTGTGGTAGTGGTAGTGGTAGTGGTAGTGGTAGTGGTAGTAGTAGTAGTAGTAGTAGCAGCAGCAGCAGCAGCAGCAGCGATAATAATAATAATAATAATAATAATAATAATAATAATAATAATAATAACAATAATAATAACAATAACAACAACAATAATAATAACAATAATAATAACAATAATAATAACAATAATAATAACAATAATAATAACAATAACAATAACAATAACAATAACAATAACAATAATAATAATAATAATAATAATAATAATAATAATAATAATAATAATAATAATAATAATAATAATAATAATAATAATAATAATTCTAGATTGCAATTATAGAGTGCGCTATCCCATACAGTATCAGCCCTGGGCGCTTTACATCAATCACATGATCACTGAGCCCATTCAAACAAGATAAGATATTTCACAGTAGCAAAAGTACATAATCATTACAACCACCACATTTCATTTTTTTTAAACCCAAACTGCATCAAACTTCATTCCTGTTTCAACTGTGATGCGATCGCTATTATGATTCAGCTGGTTCGATTTGATGAGAAGTAGGTGTTTTACGGCACTATCGGCTCAATTTATGATTCCGCTGCTTCTGTGACTCAAAACGCGACGTCTCAAAGAGATAGATCATGTAAATTGTCCATAACGATTCCAAGTTACCTGTAAAGTTGGGAACTGAAGAGAGTGAGCTTGCTGTTCTTGTTTGGAAACGGGGAGAACATGGAGCCATCTATGAAAAAAAGCGAATAGGGTCAAACAGGAACATTAACAACAATGGTTTCTTGTCACTATTGAAATCGAGTTATACCGGGCGGGGCAAAGAGAATGTTACAATACCTCACAGGTGCTATTAATTTTCTGGTATATTAAGGTCTGGGTAGCCTAAATCTCGCAGGTATTTGCCTGGTTGGTTTTACAAAGGTCACAAACCTCAAAAGCCATGAGCAGTGGCGGCTGGTGGTTTATAGAACTGACCGGCCATCATTCACATCGACTCTTTCTCCCTCCCCCCACCCCCTTCCTTCACAACACACACACGCGCACACATACATACACACACACACACACATACACACACACACACACACACACACACACACACACACACACATACACACACACACACACACACACACACACTATCTCTCTCTCTCTCTCTCTCTCTCTCTCTCTCTCTCTCTCTCTCTCTCTCTCTCTCTCTCTCTCTCTCTCTCGATCGTCACAGAAAAAGAAATACTACTACTGCTAGAGTCGGTGCTAGAAAACAAACTGACTGAGAAGCAATAAACTGTTGGTCCTGGCCTCTAGTAGATCTACTTTAACCAAAGACTTACTTTCTACACACCCACACACAATATCGACGCGCACTCAACCTGTAAATATATGTTTTAAAAAAACGGTCCTGTATGATGACAAAAAGTCGATACTGTACCAGTGACGCTGTCCCATGCAGATCACGTCTACAATCAGATACGATATACAAAGCTGGACAAAGTTAGCAAACAACAGTTTTCCATCATTATATTGTCAAACGCTCTTCATCGTACTTCTCAGTTCTCAGAACACTGTTGTAACCAATGGGGAAGTGTGGCAAATGCTAATTATAGAACTTGGTGTCTAGCTGGGGTGACGGTGGAAAAGGGGAGGGAAGGGAGCGGTAAGTCTTCATTGTTGTCGGCCCGACTCTCTTCTCGTTATAATTCTCCTATAATAATATATCTTCACTAGACAACTCTATTCGCCGGCCAGACTCATACGGGCCAGGTAAGTTATTGGTGGAGAGAAAGCGATTAATAAATATCAAACAGGAACTATAGGTGGCTAAAAATTCAATAGACAAAAAAGATTAGTGCTATGCTGACAAATGTTCTGATGAAATTTAGAGAAAGGCTGAATGATAAATACATGTACTGCTGATAAAATAATGCTTGTGTATGTGCTGCTCAAGATTTCGTAAGCAACGCATAGGCCAATTTGGCAATCAATGGATGCTATATTCGCTCTGAGGGCAGTCGATGGATTTGCCCAGTGGACTGACGTCATCACTGAACGCGCCGAGTGCGATATAAATAGATACTCCAAGGGTTTGTCCAATGACTGGGTTTGTCCACGCTAAGGTTTGTCCTCGTACGAAGTTCCGCGACGTGACGGCTTGACGGGAGACGATTGATTTAAAGTTACGGGCCGGCGTGATAAACAAACTTCTCGACAAAACAGCAGTGAATCCCACTTGTCTATTTGAGCGCCTTCAAATCAGCAAAGTGCTTTGTGAATGTTGATACATGTTTGTTTTGATTTACCTAAAACTGAAAGAAAATCAACATCAGCAATAAATCTCTTGCCAACAGTCCAGCTGACAAAAATTTGACCCGCGAGTTCACAAACCACCCCTGCATACACATACACACACACACACACACACACACACACACACACACACACACACACACACACACACACACACACACTCACTCTCTCTCTCTCTCTCTCTCTCTCACTCTCTCTCA
>NW_004797271.1:5727820-5731243 GCF_000002075.1 Aplysia californica | reverse complement strand
GGGGGGGGGGGGGTCTTTTTCCTTTATGAGCGTTGTTTGAGAAGATATGTATGAAATGGGTGCTTGAATGTAAGAGGAGAGGGGTCATGGGGGATCTTGATTTGGGTTTTTGTTTTTGTTTTTTGTTGCATGAATACTTCAACTAAAAGAAGAACTAAGAGAAATTGGTGCATCTACTAGTTTAAAATGTGCGTTTTCAGTGACCTGGGGGTGGTGAAAAGGGATGGATGTTTTTGTTTCTTTAATTTCAATACCGCTAAGAATTATTGACCACATTGAAGAAAAGGCAATACAAAATAGAGCGAAGTAGGTGGTTTCAGTATAATGATTTAAAGGGGGGGGGGGGTTCGATCCGTAACCAGTCGTAAAACTGGTTCGGCAAAAGTGCACATCGTCGGCCAGCTGTTCAAATGTTATACGTCGGGAATCGTGGCGAAATTAGCCTCTCGTCAAAACGATACAATCGAACAAACAGGTATTTTACTCCCTTTTGGCAATTTTCATAAAATTTTTGTTTTTTGTAAACACCTATAATATCCTTAAAAAATACATTTCTGTGTAGATTTTACTGAAAATGGTCGATTTAAGTCACACCAAAATGTAAATTTTCTTTTTCCAAGGACTCAAGCAATGGATGTCACCAAATTTTGGCGGCCATTTTCTCGTCAATTTTACCTTTGAAATGAGGTGACTCCCACCTCTAAATTGCAAATATCTCGACTTCTGCTCAGGATAGGTGAGTATTTTTTTTTCATCGAAAGCTAGGCAAATTAACAGGCTTTATGATACAAATAACTCACATGCCCAAAAGTTGACGAGCATTTGATTCCACTGCGTCGTGACACGGAATTATATACTAAGCTCAAAAGCTTGACCTTTTCTTTAAATTGCGGTTTCTTAATCTGTGGTATTGGTTTCGCGTGCTCCTGAAATATTTTGTTCAAATTCAAATTCTACATGTGGAATAATTAATCAAGAAAAAAACCCAAAGTAGATACAAGTGTTAAAAGAATTTTTAAAATTGTGCTTTCTGTGCTTAGAACATTTGAACAGCTAGCTGACGATGTAACAGACAAAAGTATTTTCTAATACTGAGCTTTGAATTTAAGATTCCATCTCCTGTTCCTGCTCTTAGGTAAAAGGAATAATTGACAATCAAACTAGTGTTTATTATGTTTTACGACACTGTCGAAACAATTCTTAACTTGTGCTATAGCTGCAGAATAACAAAACTTACCCCACTGAAATATCCAAAAGTGGTGGGTATATTAGAAATGACATCTGTCAAAAGATGGAATACGTCGACTTTCTTTAACTTGCGCTCTGAAATAAATGGGTGACAAATGTATATATTACTAGATGAGAACAGAAATCATGCGCTAAATTATACTTACCACGGACATGTACCGTCAAAATTTGAGGCACTCGAGTGAGACGGGCCGGGCTGGGATCGGTTCTCTGTTAGAGGTGGGCAAAATCCCGATAATCTCTCCGGATAGCCGGAAAATTCTCAATGAAACATTATCCGAATTCAGACTCTTTCCTGACACGTTTGCGGAAGTGGGTGCACCAATTTGTTGAAGGGGTTCTAGCCCGTTTTGTCAAAGTGGTTCTAACACATGGAAATATGCCAAAGCAGTTCAGAACATATTTGCCGAAGAGGTGAGCAAAAATATACTTACCGGCAAAAGTAATGCGAATTCACATGACACTAGAAGAGAGCAAATTGAAGCAATATTTTTATTTAGAGAAACGGGTTTGAGGTGTTTAAAATTGCACAAAACAATGTTTGAGAGTTGGGGATTTGTTTGGGGACAGATTTTGTTATTGGGCATCAATGACCTTGATCTTGGGGCTTAAGTTCCAGTCAGTATCTGGTATGGCCCCCATTAGCGTTGATGACAGCAGTGCAATTGCGGTGCATAGAGTGGACCAAGCGATTGATTTGGCAGTTGGGGACCTGCACCCACTCCTGAAGAATATCATCCAGTTGTGTAGCTGTCCGGGGTCTGGGCTGGAGTTGGTTGAGACGCCTCGGAAGGATGTCCCAAAGGTGTTCTATTGGGTTCACAACTGGTGATCGGGGTGGGTGAGGCATGGTGGGTATGTTGTTCTGCACCAGGAACTGCTGGGTAGCACGTGCTATAAGAGGGCGGGCGTTTTACTGCTGAAAGGGGTGGTTTTGAGGTCTCTGGAAAAATAAAGCAACATGGGGCTGCAGAACTTGGTTGATGTAGGGTTGTTCCGTCGCTTCGTTACCACGTCCTGGTCCTAAATGTTGGAAGATTAAGGGGCCCAGTCTTTTATTGATACCGATTGTGCCCCATATCATCCCGCTTTGAACTCCCCGTGGGTCTCTCTCCAAGATGTTCTCGTCAGAGTACTGTCCGGGACGGCGCCAAATTCGGAGCGGTCTATTATCAGGATTGATGCAGAAGCGACTCTCGTCTCTGAAGATCACACGCTGCCACTCTTGATGACGCCATTTAACGTGGTTCTGAGCCCACTGGAGACGAGCTCGTCGATGATGGAAGTTCACGGGTGCTCTCTGCTCCGGACGCCGACAACGCAGCCCCGTGGCCACAAATCGGCGGCGTATGGTGCGGTCACTCACGGCTCTACCGTGCGTTCATATGGTGTTCTGGGCTGTCAGGGAGGCAGACAATCGTGGATCTCGGCGATGCTGACGCACGACGAAGCGGTCTTGGGCAGCTGTTGTCAGTTGAGGTCTTTCGCTTCTTTGGAGATCTCTCGTGGAGTTGGTTGCCTAGAATCTTGTGTAGGCTGTAGATAGTGCTGGCATGCACTCCCAGGACTGTTGCCACCTGCTGAGGGCTCTCGCCGGCTTGCAGACGTCCAATTTCTCTTTCTCGATTTTCCGCACATAATCTTGGCAGCTTGACTATTCCACACTCAATCAAACATTTTAGAGCAGAGAATTTCAAGGCCCGACCAACTTACATGTGAGCAAAAATTCACGATTCAATTCACGTTTTAACTGCGTACCATTGAGAGGGTTGCTTTGTCAGGTTGTATTGTATGATGCATAATCGGGCAATGAGCGTGTTGTGGTTTTTTTTAATCGAGACAATCTAATAACAAGAACAGATTGTGAATAGAGACAAACGAAAACTCACGAAAATACTCAGTTTTGTTTTCTATACATGGTGTTACTTTTTCGCGTTATTTATGCAGGTCGGTATATTATCCGGATTTTTTCCTAAAGCCAATCATTGCCAAGCCCTAGTGGGTATATTCCAGAGAGTTTACAGTAATACCAGAGAGTTTACAGTAATATTACTGTAAACCCTCCCTGGTAATTATAACCCCTCTCTGGTATATTCTCTTGCGCGAGCGTCTTCCACGGACGTCGCGTGCGCTGCGCGCCACACGCCGCCTTAATATTCTCTTTACCTTCCCCCC
>NW_004797271.1:5721540-5725275 GCF_000002075.1 Aplysia californica | reverse complement strand
TATTATTGTTTATATTGCTGCTCATTTATATTATGCATAGGTCCGAAGGATTTCGCTGTTCTAGTTTGGGTTTTAATATAGTTTATTATTTTTCTGGTTTTCCCAGTGGTTCTCCCACAGACTGGAGGTAGGCGGGTTTTGATCCTGCTTATCAAGGATACACGTTGAAAACTCTCCCACTCGAGAATCTAACTCAGGACATCTGCCTGCGAGGAGTAACCGCTTAAGTGCTTCTCTATAAACTAACAGCTTACCGATTGTGTGAAGGACCTCGCTTTCATAACCCCAAAGCAGCTCCCGCACAGTGCGCGTGAGGAAGGTCTGGCCATCCAGCGAGAACAACGCGTCCACGGCATCACTCCCAACGCCTGCCAGGGTGTGTACCATCTGTAGATAAGTTTCAGTTGTTCATCAATATGCGCATAATTTCGCGATTTAAAAATGCGTTTAAGTTTGAGTAAACAGAAGCACATCGACACAGTAACAGCTGTATAGTGCAGAGAAGAAGCAAGACAGGTAGAAACAACAGAGGCACAGAAAAGTTGGACATTCCAGTGGCCCCCTCCAGCCACACGCGATTTAAATTCTGTTGTTTGTTTTGTGTTTGTTTGTTTGTTGTTGTTGTTGTTTTTTTGGGGGGGGTTGTAATAGTTTTGATAAATTTTAGTGTTACGGCATGTGCAAAGTAAATATGTACTGTAAGGGCCAAAGATTAGGTGATACTTGAGAGAAGCATTTAAAGAAAAGGAGAGAGGATAGATGTTGGAGGGATTGTTTTAGTAGAGGTTTTACAGCGCTCGCAACTGCATTAGGTCATATGAGCGCCAAGGGGTGGATATCAACAGAGAAGTCCTTACAGGGAATCAAACTTACTCTGCTCACCTCTCTAGTTTCAACAGCACAAAGTCTACTTCGACTCTCAAGGCACTTCGGAAATAAGAGTGTGACAAACAAACAAAAGAAGTAGAGGAAAATGATAGTAAGGATTAGGAACGAAAAAGCAGCTGTTCCCTGTTGTAGTTCAGGCACAGTTAAGAGCATGACATTGTTGGATCAGCCCAGTTACAATTATACTGTGCATTAGAACAAGGAATGTCCCCCATTTGGGAATGGCCAAAAGACACTTCAGTCAGTGGTACCGCCCCGGGGGGGGGGGGGGGGGGGCCTGTTGTAAAAATCACATAACAGATCCCGGGGGGGGGGGGGTGTTTGAGGGGAAAGAAGAAGCAAACCACACGAGAACGCCCACTAACCACCCAGATTTAATAAATGTGTATAATAAGGTTTTGAGTTTGGATGTCCCTCGCGTCGTCACATATAAAAAGGGAGCTTCTTAATGTCAGGATATATTGTCTTGACATGTGTAAAAAGAGTTTCATAAATTCAAATGTACTGTCTTCGCTCACGTAAAATGGAAGCTTCTTACAACCAAACGTACTGTCTTCGCACAACCAAAACCGTGTTGACTTAAGAACTGACTGAAGCTGTTGTCTGTTGACAAACTAAAGACTAATTGATTTCTGTGCTTACGATACTTTACTATCCTTCCCGTTAAAGAAATTTACAGGGTGTTTTTATGTTTTATTAAATGTTACGGCACTTGTAACACAAATAGGTCGTATGAGTGCCGAAGATTAGGTGTTACGAGTAATACAAGAGACTTACAAAGAAAAGGAGAATCGATAAGGATGATAAGACGCTTGATAGGAAAGAAGGAGCAAACAGCGCACGCCAACCACCTTCTCCACGGGGTGTACACATATCATGGTGCAAAGACGAATAAACAAAAGAAAGACAAGAGAAAAATACTTTTATGCAAAAGGTGTCAGCCGTCTCTCTTAGAAGGTTGCACTTGTCCAAACCCACTCGAGACTGTCTTCGATCACTGTTTTCCAATATGCTTTTCCCCCGGCACATGTCTTTCCTTGAACACAAACCCACAATACATATCAGTAGTCGTAGTCTTTCTTACTGAACCATAGAGTTATCTCCTTTTTAATACTTAGTAGTTACTGAACTTACCGCGGTGGGCACGTCCACAGTCGTGATGACGTCATCCTCAGAACCTGCAGACTTCTCGGGGTCAAAGTGGAAGGTGAAGGTTTCCCTGAAGGATACAGTACCGTTGTCATCGTTCCACGTAATGTCGGTCTTCTCAACCTTTACTCTGGGGAGTCAAAATGCAAGACAGTACATTGATATGAAGTAATGGTAGGGCGATATGATAAATTGGCATAGATCCAAGCTTCCCTGTGTGTGAATCGAACCAATGCCTTCTAAACGCAATTGAGAAAAGACTAACCACTATACAACACAGACCGGCATAGTGCATCTTTCAACAATATTTTTCAATTATCACTAAATCCTTATTCAACCCTGGAAAGAAAACCTGAATTTTCATATTCCGAGGAAAGACAAAACAGTCCGGAAATGATACAAAGGAGAGTCTACATTTTCATTGGCGAGTTGACACGACAACATGACTTCACCAAGAAGCAGAAAAAAAATTAAGTACGCTGAAAGCAGGTACACGGACCACGTGAGATGACCAGAAATGATAATATGCAGACAAAAGGGTGCAGAGGGCATTTTCCGCAAATCTTAACGTCAGAAGGGGGGAAGATGTTCATGCAAATGGGTCAATAGAGGGTACATAATTGTTGGTGTAGCAAGAGTTTTATGACACTTGCCACACAGGTCATCTAGGTGCCGAAGATTAGGTGATTTTTGATAGATTGGTTAGATGTTTTACGGCACTATCGACACAATTTTGGTCATTTGAAGATTAGGTGTTACAAGTAACAAAAAAGGAGAGATAAGGGCGATAGACGTTTGCGAGGGTAGGGGAAGCTGAGCAACCTCCGCAACCAATCAATGATGGAGACCAAGAAGACCCCAGTTCTAGAATCAAGTAATCAAATAATCCAGATGTTTAAAGGGGGCTCTCACGGCCTAGATGTTAAGGTGTTGGCCTCTCATTCAAAAGGTCCCGGGTTCGAATCCGGGTAGCGACCGAAAAAAATTGTCTACTTTCACCTCCTTTCCTGCTCTCTAGCAATAATCTGTTGTCTGCTTTCGTTTCCACTTTCTCGGAGGGCCCGTGTGCAAGTTGCGCACGTTAAAGATCCCTTGGTGGTCTAAAATCGATAAGAGTAGGCTTCGGCCGCCACCCGGACAAAATTCAAAATTTCCTACCAACTGAAAATATTAGGTGTGTCCCGCGCGCTCATATGACCTTATGCAGTTGCGAGCGCCGTAAAAACACTTACTAAAACAAACAAACAAGATGTTTAAAAGGAAACAAGGAGCAAACCACACCAGATCACCCGCCAACCATCCACAGGGCATATTATTGCATCTTTCTACAATTACAATAGTAGCGTTCATTACATTAGTATGATGTATATTCTAGCAATTTAATCTTGAATCAGTTATAGTATAAGTGCATTCTTCACAGTTTATACTTATTGACACAAGTCATCAGAAGGTCATTTTTACCATCATCGATCAAAATGCTTCTATCTTAACCATCTTGTTTAGTGTACTTACGACCTTAGAGCATGCATCAAAATAACATTGAGTGTGTATCTAGCTTACGATTATTATTGTTTATATTGCTGCTCATTTATATTATGCATGTGATTGTAAGCCTACTGTTGTGTTCATGCGTGTGCACGTGTGTGCACGTGTGTGCACGTGTGTGCACGTGTGTGCACGTGTGTGCACGTGTGTGCA
>NW_004797271.1:5700299-5719703 GCF_000002075.1 Aplysia californica | reverse complement strand
GTGTGTTTGCGTGTGTGTGTGTGTGTGTTTGCGTGTGTGTGTGTGTGTGTTTACGTTTGTGTGTGTGTTTACGTTTGTGTGTGTGTTTACGTTTGTGTGTGTGTGTGTGTTTGCGTGTGTGTGTGAATGTGTGTATGTGTGTGCGTGTGCTCGTGTTCGTGTGCGTGTGCCCGTGTTTGTGAGTTTGGGTAGAGCGTAGTGTGTTAAGAGTGGCATATTAAAGTGGTGTATTAGAAAGGTGTGTGCGTGGGTTCTCTCTTATAGTATAGGTTGTTCCGATACAATTTTAAAACGCAGCACATTTGATGTGACAAGACAAAGCCACATTTTAAAAATCCTACCTATTAAAAAGCTGTCCTCTAATAAACTACGGGAGAATTACTTATATATTTTAAAATCTACAGGGTTCTTGAGCGGGGAGAAAATCTATCGAGTGTTTCCGTTTCTGCTAGGACGTCACGACGTCGTGGAATCAGGCTCTCAGTCATTTTTTTATTATTATTTTTTTGTATAGTGGGTTATTGGTTTAATCTTAAAGCCTTTCATTTGCCTTTCTTTTGGTGAAAAAAGTATGTATCTATGTTGAATAGAAGTCGAAATATTTGCGATAGAAGGTCAGGGTTGCCTGGTTTCACAGGTAAAATTAGTGAGAAAATGGCCGACAAAATTTGGTAATTCCCATAGCCTGAGAGTCCTTTGAAACTAAATATTTACATCTGTGTCTTTTATAAATGTTTTTCAGTAAATCCAATCAGAAATGTGTTTTCAAATAGACATAAAAGATGTTAAGCTAAAAAAGAGAAAAAAATTACCCATCGGCAATTAAAATGTCTATTTCTTTGTTTTCATTAATTTGACGAGCGCCTGACTCCACCATGCCGTGACACATATATTTCTCTCAGCGAGGGTTGGCCCTGAAAGGCAGGGTCAAAGCCTGCTTCCTAAATGATCTGCATTGCTTTGATTGAGGGGGGGGGGTATATATGTTATATTTAAGGGGAGGGGGGGCTACACCCCCAAATTCAAAATTCGGCTCAAAATAATGGAATTTGAGTTGTAGGCATTTTTAGCTTCCTACAACTATTTCATGGCATAAGAACCCCCAAAAGCCGTATTTTTTCCAATACCGGGCATGTTTGTTACCGCCATTTCCTCATAAAGTCAGTATTTTATTTTTCTTTATCGGCCGTTTTCTCAAAATGCGACTTTTCTCTATAAATTTTTGAATAACTCCACCATTTTTCATCCAATCTTCATTAAATTTTCACAGAATGAAGAAAAGAGGTAATACTAAAAATTTGTCGGTTGAATTTTGGATATATAGAATAGATTTTTGTTGCCGGTGTCTGGTGTCTGGTGTGTGGATTTTCACGGATTTTTCGCAAACTTGAATGCTACCTCAGGAAAAAATTCATTAAAAATTTTCTAATTCCATTAGGAAAAAAACAACAGACAAATTTTAGAACTAATGTTTGTGAACACGCATGCAGAAAAACAATCAATTTCCATTCGCGATAAGTGCGGTATTCATTACGTAAGACATGTCAATAAAATCCAATATGGCGACGTATCCATGGAAACGAAACTTTTTTCTCAAATTGGATTGCTGATTTTAAGACTCCTTACTATGCTTGTTATATGTGTGAAATTTGGTAAAATTCAGTCCAGTACTAAGCGAAATAGCCTCCAGGTGTAGCCCCCCCCCCCCCCCCCCCCCCCCCTTATTACCACCCTTAAGAGGAAAAAAATAGTTCATCACCTGTACACGTAAGGTCCCATCTCGTTGAGCCTGACGGACCTATCTCGGCCAGAGATGTGTGCAGCGTTCGTGACGTTGAAGAAGTAACAGCTGACCCACGTCTCCGCTTTGGGGTTAGCCCAGGCTTCAGATGTTGTGTTTCGGAGGGTCAAGGACTGAGACGAGAACTTTAGTTTTAGTAAAAAGAATTACGGCATTCGCAGCACGATTAAGTAATAATGTAAGTGCCGAAGAGTAATTGTCTTACTTGAGAGTTTGTAACATACAAAGAAAGAAAAGGAGAGAAAATGGCGATAGATGTTTGAAAGGAGAGAACAAAACCACACCAGAGCACCCGCTAACCACCTACTGAGATTAGAACAAAATAAGCGACAGGTGTATGGAACACAGGACAATGGTGATGGTCAACCCAACAGAGCAAAAGGCGGATGTCACACGCATGCAGAACCGATTCTGAGGAAGAAATGTTTGCAATGTTGGGGGGGGGGGGTGGAGGAGTTGGGGCCGGGGGGGGGGGATTTTTTATTTTGTTACAGTGCTAGCTAAGCTCGTCCAACCATGTAAGCTCTCATAAAGTTAATTGGCAATACCGCCGAATTTAATTTCTATCCACGATAAGACCCACCCCGGGAAGGGGGAAGGTAGAGCCTCAAAATCTCAAATCCCAAATCGACAAAGTTCAGTTCTTCGAGGGATTTGAACTGGGGCCACCGGCACCACGATGATATCAACTGACTTAACGTCATACCCTCCTGAACAGAAATGCCAAAAGAATCTGATAAAAACGGTCGAATATAGCAGAGCTCTTTGTTGTGGTTCTTAGGGTGTACGCCACTCTGGTCATTGTCAGTCTATTATCGAGTTATTTAAGTGGGCCTAGTATGTACATCTTTATTTTAGTAGTAGTATAAGGTTTTACGGCGCTCGCAACTGCTAAGGTCATATGAGCGCGCGAAACACAAGTTGTTCACCTCTGCGAAAGTTCACTTCACGACTGGTAACTAATTTACTTTAAAATGCTAAAAAGTTAAAAATATTCAAATTCGGTGTAAATACATTTGTGATCTAAAACAAATTTTAAGTAAAGCAACCAGAAGCACCCCGGCCTAGGCGATCATAAATCATATGACCGTCTAGACCCCGGCGCATATCCCTAACCTGTGGGGTGGGAGCTCACTGGTGCATATCAGGGATTTTGTGGCTCGGGAGTTTACCTGTGACAATATTACATTACACATGTCAATGCTCAGTTGTCTGTTAGTTTTCTTTTCTTCTCTACCTTATTCTCGCAACAGTACAGGTTGACGCCACATGGTCGTGACCTGTGCAGGGGAACGTTATATTTGGACAAAAACGTTAGCGTCGTCGTACTGTCGTCGTGCCATTGAATGCGGATCCTGAGCGCTCTTATTCGATTTGCCGACGCCTATAAAGTCCTACCACCGGCGTTCGTGGTGTAACGGTTAAGCACTGCGCCGTCGCGCGCAGAAGATCAAAGTTCGATTCCCGTGTGGGGATAAATTTTATCGAGTGTTTTGGTCTTTCTGGTAGGACTTTGTATTTTTCTTAGCCTGTGTTTTCCCTGACAGGCAGGGTCGAAGCCTGCCTCCTAAATGATTTAAATTGTGTCGATGGTGATGTTAAAAACAACACAAAGGTCACTAGGTCATATACAGGTTTATGTACGTGATAAGCATGCAGAGGAAGGAAGGGAGCAAGGCTGGGATAGCCACTCAATACCGCACACATTTCAGAAGAGATGTGAAATATCACTCCCCAACCAGCACGGTTCATCTTTTTAAGTAATTTATGTTATAAACAAAAATAAATTATAGTATTAGTGAGTTTAACAGCACTAGCAACAAATAATTCATATGAAGGATTTTTAAAAAGTAAGGTGAAAACAGCCACAGAATCAACAATTGAGGTCTTTTTGTGTTTTTGTAAACTCATATGAGCGCCAAGGGGTGGATGTCAATGGAGATGTCCAAACAGGGAATCAAGCTTACTCTGCTCACCTCTCTAGCCTCAACAGCACAAAGTCGGCTTCGACTACCAAGGCACCCCGGAGTGACAAAATTTAAAAAGTAGAGGAAAAATGACGATAGTAAGGATGAAAAAGAAAAAGCAACCGTTCCCCCTCTGTTGTTCCGGCACAGTATGAGCATGGCATTTTGATAAATCAGCCCATTTACAATTGTACTGTTCATAAGAACATGTTAATATCAACCCCCCCCCCCCCCCCCTCTCCTTTGGTAATGGCCTAAAGACACTTCAGTCAGTAGCACTGCCCATGTGGTGGGAATTGTGATCTAAATTTTTTACACGAGATGCTTACATTATAGTGCTACTCGTCTGTAGTTTTCACTTTCGAAATCGATTCTTTTTTTTCCAACATTGTATGAGAAATGCTCCGCTTGAAGAAATCCCCGAGAAGATTGCAAAAAAATTTGCACTTCGTGATGGTCTTCGTCAATTTTTTTTCCAGCTAAGTGTTTTGAGAAGTCCAATTAGATGGAAGTCAGAAAGGGCCAGATCCACATTTATAGGGAGGATATGACAAAACTTCCCAACCATTCTTCTGAATCCACACTTTTGTCGTTTTGCAGTATGCAAGGTGGTGTTGTCATGCAGCTGGGTGGCACATTTGCTCAACCATGACTGTCTCTTCCTTTACATAAGAGCCCGCAGAACATTAGGAGTGTTACTAGAGAGTAGCACACAAAGAAAGGGAGAAATGAGGACGACTTATGTTGACAGAGAAGGAGTAAACCACACCAGAGCACCCGCAACAACCTGCAAGTGATCTATTACAGATTTAGAATATCGAAAAGAGAATGGCTCGTACTTGTATAATCCGACTCTTCAGCGTCGGCAAGATCAGGAATTGTATGCACAGAAGCAAGGCCACTGAGAGGACCATGATGATGGTCACCCCAACAGAGCAAAAGGTGGACTTCACACACATGCAGGGCAGGTTCTGGGGGAGAAAAGTTTGCAATGTTAATACTTCTGTTTGACATTGATATTGGGTTGTTTTTGTTGTTTTTTTATTTCATAGTTTTACAGCGCTCGCAACACAAATAGGCTATATTAGTGACGCAGACCAGGTCTTGCTGGAGAGTTACAAAGAAAAGACGGAGGAGGTAAGGATTTAGATATTTGAATAGGAAAGAAGAAAACCGTGCCAGAGCACCTATCAACCACCCACGATTTAAGTTTGGAATATTTCTGGTTTATGCAGTCTTGGCTAAATCCCTGCTTAACAAGGATAAAATTGAACGTTAAAAAATAGTGGCGCAATCAATAATTTGATCGAGGCATTAGCAAAAAAAATTATTTGGATATGTAAAAGAATCGCTTAGGTTTGATCACTTTCGGCAGATGAGGGGTGGTTTTCAGTGTTTTCTCGACTTTATAAGCTTTGGCTTCTTGTCCAAAAGATGAAAGTAAAGAACGGTGTTAAATAACTTTTCTGAAAAGTCAGAAGCAAGAAAGCACGACAATTTCGAAGGAAGATTCTTTTTTATCAACTCAACAACGATCTTGTCAGTGATCACAAAATGCAAAGTAGACAACAAAGTAGCATGTGGATGGTAAAGAAGAACCGTGGTTTCCTCCTGACTCAACTTTCTGGAAACACGACTTGGAGAATAAAAATACATTTTTGAAAAGGAAATCCCTGCCGATGTTCCACTTCCGTACGAAAAATCAACAACAACAAAAAAAACCGTCTTACCGCATATCGACATTCTTTCTTCCTATGTCTGCGGCTCCCCGCCTCTATGGTATCGAGGGAGCCCTTCGACGACGATGCTTTGTCAAGAGGAGCGGAGGACGAGCGCATGCCCCACGCCTGGTAGGGAGGGGAGTCACGAGGCGAATCAACACGTACCACTTCTGGAGATATATGTGAAATTGGAGGGGCGCAGAATCTTTTCCTTTTTTACGAATTTCGTTCTTTACGTATTTTAAATACAACGTTTATAAGAGGACTGTGTGTATAAATTATTCAGGACCTGAAAATCTGTTCGCTATGTGCGTATTCGCTGTGCGTGTCTCGCTGCGTGCATGTTCGATATGCGCATGTTCGATATGTACATGTTGGATATATGTATGTAGGATATGTGCATGTAGGATATGTGCATGTTGGATATGTGCATGTTGGATATGTGCATGTTGGAAATGTGCGTGCTAGACTGGAATTGTAATCTAAAGTGCATTGAGCCCCAAACTAGACAATCTATTTCGGTGGTTGTCAATTTGTTTGTAGCCAGCGTTCAATTTTGCCCCCTTTTTGAAATGTCAAGTTTTGTACAGCCCACCTACACGTGTTTTCAAATTAAATAATGACTATCACTGGTCAGATGATCCCCACTGCCTGCCAACGAAATTACCAAATTGTGGGCGATGTCTCCCAGGATGGCAAGCACTGATTTAGATCATCGGAAGAGAAAGCAGTAAACCGCTTCTGAAAATATTGCCAATAAAGTAATTGTGTGTGTAGAGGGGGGGGGGGGCTTGAAAACCTGAGAGTAGGGTAATGCTGGTGGCAACAGTTTTGTGTAGAGTGGCCTATTAAGAGTTAACTGTCGTATCAAAATGAACAGCTCGCCCGTCAGTCAATGTCTGACGATGACCAGTATCTGTAGAGGAGAATTATGCAAAACGGAAAAAAGGGTTAAGATGACTCGTGGCTTCTGTTGTGGTCAGATCAATTCTGGAAGAGAAGAGCATGCTTCATTTTGAGCATTTAAAATCATTTCCACCAGTGGGCGTATGCACGTTGAGTGCTTCTGTTTATGAGATAAGTAACACGGAAAAGGGAGGAGTGGACCTCACCTTAGCTAACTAGATACCTTCTTACCTGCCTGTAACAGCGGTTCTATGTCATCGCTTGGAGGATGTGCCACGTAGTCCGATCTGTCAGCGGTGGCGCCATAGTCAGGGGACTTCCTTCGGAGCTGCTGGGCGGCACTTCGATGCGAGGTCCGGGACTCACCACGACTACCGTTGCCAGAACCATTCTCACTGCTGGGGGAGGCCTTCTCTCCGCCAACAGTTCCTTTGTTATCTCTTGCAGAGCTCCGTTGACCTCCAGTTGTCGAGACGCTTTGGTTCCGTGGAGATCCTTGTCGCCTTTCAGGAGAACTTCCTTTCGAAGAGCCCGAAGATTTTTTAGCTTCGTTTTGACTTTGTGGGGAACTTCCTTTTGAAGAGCCCGGAGATTTTTTTGCTTCGTTTTGACTTTGCGGGGAACTTCCTTTCGTAGACCCCGGAGATTTTTTTGTCTCGTTTTGACTTTCAGGGGAATTTCCTTTTGAAGATTTATGAGTTTTTGAAGCCTCGTTTCGACTCTCTGGGGAGCTTCCTTTAGACGATCCTTGGGATCTTTTAGCCTCGTTTCCATCCTCCGGGGAACCTCCGTCGCCTTTCGTTTTGACTTCGTCTTTAGGGGATCCTTGACCTTTTGGAGAGCTTTGTTTTTCTTTTACTGGAGCTCGTTGACTATTTGCTGCGGCCTGACTATTAGGAGAGGCGTTTTCACTGTTTGGTGCGTTCTGAGGGTTTGTTGGGGATCCTTGGGAAGCACTTGATGGATCTGGCAGCTTATCGGGAGAGCCAGAACCTTGAGGACTGTCCTCTTTGTTTCCCGGGTCATTGTGGCTTGGGTTGCTGTCTGCCATTTTGACGATTGAAGCAAAGCTGCTGGTGCTTTTCATCAGAGTAGGAAGTAAAATAACCCATGAAGGTTTAAGTGTTAGTACATTTTAACAATCTGACATAAAAAGCGGTAATTTAGAGCGGGGGCAATTGTGGAGGGGGGGGGGGTAAAGAAGGACCTAACAATGGCGCCCGCCAACCACCCACATTCAGAAATGACATCCTCATGCCTTTGAGGTTGTTTAAAACACTAGGAACGTAATGGACAGCAGGGCTAGTTGGAATGATTGTGGTCATCTCTGGTGTAACTGTTCAGCGCTTAACCTCCGTAGTATGAAAGACCTGAGTTCGCATTCCCGTTGGGGGAGGGGGGGGAGAGAGTTAGTAGGGAGAGAATCTTATCGAGTATCTCGATCTTTCTGGTTTCTCTCAAAGCTCGGATTGTCCTTGACAGGGGCGTAGCTCGGGGCCGCCTCATAAATGATCAAAATTGTGGTGGGTACATAAAACACTGACATTTTAAAGTATGTATAAGACGTAAAGAAGTAGGCCTAAAGACTCAATAAGTCAGTGTTGTCAAAAAAAAACGGGACAAAGATGAATAGCTATACATGGCACCATCGAACCACCCGCATTGGGATTCAGCGCAAAAACAATAAATTAACGAGAATTTGTGCTGATCTCTGACGAAGTAAATGAGTTCAGAAAGAACACGTGAAATTTGTTTCTTGAGTGGTGGCGAACGGGTCTAAAAAATCCATTGGTACGAAGGCATGGGTTGATAGACCTATTATAGAACACAGCGCTAGGGTCAAAAAGAACATTTCATTCCCTAAATTACAAATCCGTTCTGAACTGTTGACTTTTTCTGAAAATCGTCTAAAGGGAATCAATTCTGTGCTTCTGGGTCTTACCATTTGTCCTAAAAATCCAAATCTAGATCTAGTATATGTTTCATAACGCAGGCATTCCGTACTGCCAAGGGTTACAATTGATAACGGGAAAGTGCCATGTCAGCAAGCTCACAATGAGAGTGGAAAAATTGGTACTAGGCTCTATTCGGAACCTCTTCTCCCTTCTAGAATCTAGATGAGGCCTTTTTTATTGCTATAAATAAGAACAGCCAATAGTAAACAACTGAAACAGTCCTGCCTGCGTTACATAGAAAGACAGAGGATAAAATGGTTTGGCCACCTGTTATGCATGTCACCTGACCAGCCAGCCTTGAGAGCCTACAACATCAAGCACTCAGGCTATAAAGGAAGAGGAAGGCCACGCAAAAGGTGGATCGAGGGTGTCAAGGAAACCCTAAGAAAACATAACATCACAACTGAAAGTAGTGAAAGAGCTGCGGAACTGGCCTACCATAGAAAACTGCATCTCCCCTCGACGCTTAACGGCAACAGAGAATGAAAAAGTAAAGTAAGTAAGTAAATAAGAATGCCCATATAGATATATATATTAATTGTATAATCTACGCAGTATTTCAGTTTTAATAGCAACATTCCCTAAATTAATTAGATCTAGATTAGATCTAAATCTAGATCTAAATCTAGATTTTCTTGCATTTCCTCTTATTTCAGATTAAAAATTTAGGATAAGCAAAATGGGCAGTTGCTCTAGATCTAGATCTAGATTTATGTTCACTTATCTTAAAATGTTGAGACAAGCACATTTTCTCAACGTTAACTATCTAGATCTAGATCTAGTCTTTAGAACTAGACTCTATACCTTCGAATTTAACCAACTGAAAAAGAATTTGCATATGGGGCTAGGATACAGTAATGGTTATTTGGTACTGCACAATTACAACGACACGCCAAAAATAAGCATTCAAGAACAACCCTTACAGGCGATCGGCGATTAAACGTTAGAAATGTAACCTCGTAAGAACAAATGGAAAATTTAACTGACCACGCTTCTCCAAGCCGTGAGGAATCCGTCGACGTTGGTTCTGTGACAGTGTTGTCTGGACTGTGGAGCGACTCTCTTGCTTGTGTCAGATTGAGTGCTTGGTGAGCACAGTACACACTCACGCATTGTTGGCAAGGCCTAATTCACGTGTGATTTAAGTGACGCTTGCTCACATGTTTCCCAGTAGACTCTTTACTTACTTTATTTACATTCGACGGTTGTAACTCACTGGGGATACGGGTTCCACCAGGCTTGAAGACGCCCTGCTTTGGGGCACTTAAAAAAATAAAAGAAACATGAACTACGTTATTCGTACAGAATTGTTAATTCGTTTTTCTTCATCTAAAACTTTAAAAGGCAAACAACAAAAGGCATACTATACAGTCAACAAACTCGTCTGTTTGATTTGTGCAAAATTGTTTCAAAGTGAGCCGCACATTTCCTTTTGCCTGCTGCTGATAGGACATAATTATAAATTATGAATGTTTCTTCTACGTCCCTAAAGAGTTAATATCCTTACCTTGTGGACCGCTTGTTGTGACTGCGATATTATACCTATTGTTGTTTGTTTAGCATTTTTTTTAAATTACGTGCTACGGTTCAGAGTGTGAGTTCGGCGCATTAGAGACTTTGTGATTCTCGTTGATTTAAGGGCGGGTTGCAAAGTCGTTTGTGGTTTTAAATGTTTCTATTTCTTAACTGAATCGTTTGTGGTTTTAAATATTTTTACTGTCTAAATGAATCGTTTGTGTTTTTAAATTTTTCTATTTTTAAACTGAATTGCTTAGTTTTCATTTTTCATTTTTTAAACTGATTTGATGAGGGGCTGCCAAAATTAGCACAGACACCACCCCCCCCCCCCCCTCCCAACTGAAGTGTCTTCAGGCCATTCCCGAAGGGGAGACTTTTCTCGTTCATGCACAGTAGAATTGTAAATGGGCTGATTCATCAAAGTCACGCTCATAACAGTGCCTGATCTTCAACAGGGAACTGCTGCGTTTTCTTTCCTAATCCTTACTATTGTCATTTTCCTCTACTTTTTTTTCTTTTGTATGTTTGTCACACTCTTGTGACCCGCTATTACCGGGATGTCTTGAAAGTCGAAACAGACTTTGTGCAGTTGAAGCTTGAGAGGTGAGCAGAGTAAGCCTGATTCCCCGTAAATACTTCTCTGTTGACAGCCACCCCTTGGCGCTCAAGTGACCTTATGCAGTTGCGAGTGCTGTAAAACCTCTACTAAATAATTAAATACAGACCCCCCACAAATTAATTTGTATCTGCCTCCATGCAGTCTGTTGTCTGAGTATTTCTTTCGGGTTGTTCACTCACATAGCATCTGTTACAGAGCCTCGCCAGAAAAGAATATATGTACCGATCCACACGACAGAAGTAGGAATGCAGAGCGAGAGTGCTACAGTCACCGGGACGTTATCCGCCGTACTTTTTTTTAAAATAGAGTTTTTACGGCGCTCGCAACTGCATAAGGTCATATGAGCGCCCGAAGATTAGAGGTGTTGTAAGAGAGTAACAAACATAAAAAGAAGAAGGGGAGATAAGGACGATATATGTTTGATAAGAAAGAAGAAACAAACCACACAGAGCACCCGCCAACCACCCACATCCGAAGCACGAGCGTATGTGTTCCTGAAGGCCTGCCATCAGATTGAGGATCCTTCATATTTTTAATGTTTGCATTAAAAGGGGACTGGGGGGGGGGGGGGGTGGAGTAGGGTGGAAAGGCCAACTTCTGGGAACTATTGTAGGCCTACCCATGGGGGAAGTAAAAAGTTTGTTTGTTTTTTTTGACTGGACGGTAGTCTGCTAGTGAGGCTACCAGGCATGCAGTTGCTAAGTCGCTGGAAAGAATCTCGTTTGGGCTTACAATCAAATTGCAAATCTCATTAACTTACTTTGAGAGCGCAATTTTTTAAACAGAAAATAATAAAAATCATCATCATCATCATCATCATCATCATCATCATCACCATCATCATCATCATCATCATCATCATCATCATCATCATCATCATCATCATCATCATCATCATCATCATCATCACCATCACCATCATCATCATCATCATCAGCATCATCATCAGCATCATCATCATCATCATCATCATCATCATCATCATCATCAACATGAAGCATAATAATAATCAAAATTATAATGATGATGATGATGATGATGATGATGATGATGATGATGATGATGATGATGATGATGATGATGATGATGATGATGATGATGATGATGATGATGATGATGATGATGATGATGATGATGATGATGATGATGATAACAATAATAATAATAATAATGATAATAAATAAATAAGTTGTTGTTGTTGTTTTTGTAGCTGTTGTTGCTGCTGCTGCTGCTACTGTGTTGTTGTTCTGGTTATTATTCTGGCCTTGTGCTACATTAAGACATAATATGAGGCAAAGGTCTGAGAACTCCCCACTTTTTTTCTACCCGAAAGAATACATCTGAAGTAGACTTAAAACAATGGGTGAAAGGACATTTGAATACCAAGGCCCCAAGATCTGGAATGCTTTACCAAGTACTTAAAGATAGATCAAATCTTTTGATTCATTCAAATGTCTGATGAAGTCGTTTCTGTTTCTAAATTAATAAGATGAATATTTGGAGTAATTTTGTTTCAGCCAAAACACGTTTTATGTTACTGTTGTACGTTGTACAGTATTGTAACGCGCTCAGAGCCTGTGTACGTAAATCGGGGTTGAGCGCTATATAAATGTAATTTATTTTTGTTATCATTTTTAGATGCAGTTTCCTGGCTAAGCACTAAGATATTATGCATTATTCGTCCGGACCTAGTATGTTGGTTCTGTCGTTTTAAACGAAAGAAATGTGAAACTGAAAAGTATAATAAAACATTATCATAAAATACACGGAAAGACCTTCCAATCAAGCAACACTGTAGGCTACCTCTGAACCCGGATGAGCTTAGAAATCACGACAGAGCGGTTTCTAATATGCCCTTTAATATTAGACACTGCAGAATAGTCTACGATTTTGAAATTATCGAAACAGACAGACAGACATACAGACAGACAGACAGACAGATAGATATATAGATAGATAGATAGATAGATAGATAGATAGATAGATAGATAGATAGATAGATAGATAGATAGATAGATAGATAGATAGATAGATAGATTACAGAAGAAAAGAAAGGACAGAACATTAGTCGCAGAGAGGTGGGGGGGGGGGCAGAGAAATAATATATTAAAAGAGAGAGAGAGAGAGAGAGAGAGAGAGAGAGAGAGAGAGAGAGAGAGAGAGAGAGAGAGAGAGAGTGTGTGTGAGAGAGACAGACAGACAGACAGACAGACAGACAGACAGACAGACAGACAGACAGACAGACAGACAGAGATAGATAGATAGAGAGAGAGACCGAGAGAGAGAGAAAGAGAGAGAGAGAGAGAGAGAGAGAGAGAGAGAGAGAGAGAGAGAGAGAGAGACCTTGTAGGGTTAAATTAGGCCAGGGTCTCAGGCGGACCGCACCTATTGGCAACTTGAGTCGGGAACCTGTCCTTTCAGAATGCGCGTATACGTGTTCAGTAAAACTGCGATCGGGTTTTTGAAAAAAGTACATTGCGAAGGCTCACTAAGGGTAGTTCTTTCTTAATATTTTGGTAATCTAACTTTGACTGCAGCAAAGAGTCTACATAACAAGAGGGGCCACTTCTCTCTTTGAGCCAATTAAAAAAGTGTCCTCACAATTCGGTGGCGCCCTCTTTGCAAAAGCGCACCTTTAGCGAACAGAGTTATCCTACTTGAGTTTTAAAAATCAAAGTGAAACTAGGAAGTTTTTGAATGAATTTCGGAAGAACGCTTTTTAAAAAATGGTTACGCTGACAAAAAACCTCTTCCGGAGGAAAGGGTGATTGTTTTCTTCGTTTAATTTGACTTTAGAATGAAAGGCGAGAGGTCATTTTTAAAAAAACACACTAAAACTCCGTACTGAACGAACCCGAACTGCTGATGAACAACAGTCGATCTGCGCACGCAAGGAGGTGTTATTCCTATTCTTCTTCTGGAAAAACGAAAGAGAGCTTCAAAACAGACTGCAGCGCCATCTGAAGCAAAGAGCATACTTCCTGCGGACACTTTTTTGGCTGAGTGGCCCATCTTGTTATTTGCTATATTTGACTGCAGGGAGAAAAAAAAAGAAAACAATTCCATAATCGTGCTTTGAATGCACCACCCCTCGTTTCATACCACATTGTGTTTGACCTCGCCTAGGCCCACCACTGAAACAGGACCAGCCAGCTCTGATTCTTCAGATTTAGACCTGGACCTACACTTAAACCTAGGCTAGCCTAGACCTAATAGGAGCTGGTAATAAGCCCATTGGTTTTGATTCTCATTTCCATTCTCTTTCCAGTGATGATCAATTTATGCCGTTACCGGTGGCGTGAAAATTGACTTCGCAACCCTCTTTCTCAAAGCATGTCGAGATGCTGCATTTTCGGGGAATTTTTCATCTACTAACTCAGCAAGTGCAAGGGATTGAATCGGTTTTAAAAACAACATAAACAACAACAAATAAACTTCTGGGCAAGAAGAGTATTTTCCGATCCGAACCAATCCTGCCAATGAGCACCCGCAGTGTACAGTGCCAGTCGCATTCAATTGAACTGATTGGGGTCCAACCAGATTTTCTCTCAAAGAATAAAGAAGCTATCTCTCTTTTTTCTTTTTCTTTTTTTTCACAATACAACCCCTTTTCGATTCGCGGTGTGACAAACAAACGCGTTTGACTTTGAAGGGCACAATCGTGGGCTCTCGCGATCTAGGGGCACGGTGTTCGCCTCTCATCCAATAGGTCCCAGGTTCGAAACAAGACAGAGATGGAGAACGCTCTTCTATATAATTTCCTCCTTCCTCCCCCTTTCCTGGTCTCTAGTAATGTTCCTTCGTATTTTGCTTTCATCCCCACTTTCTGCCCCCCCCCCTTTCCCCACTCCATCATTTCCCCCGCCCCCTCCTCTGGGCTCCTGACGCTTTCTTACTCTCTTTTACTAAACTTATTCCAGGCTCCGTTATATTGGTGTCTTTCAGGCACACCCCTGATCTTAGGGTAGGTAAGATCTAACACTTGACTTCGCCTTCTCAGATAAGGGTGAAAAAAGTTCAGAGGTCCGGGTATTTATCTTTGTCGAGATAAAAACAAATAACAACCGATAACAACAAAAATAACTGATAGATCTAACACAAAAAATACTTTGATTCCAGCCTCAAAAATTAATATTCATGTGATCAACCAGGCAACCTGCTTCACTGGCACAACCCGATCATCAACTGGAGGTAGACTAGTGATGGGCAGGTATAGATACCAGATACTCGATACCTAGATACCTCAAGATAGTAAATAACAAGATGGGCCACTCAGCCAAAAAAAGTGTCCGCAGGAAGTATGCTCTTTGTTTCAGATGGCGCTGCAGTCTGTTTTGAAGGTCTCTTTCGTTTTTCCAGAAGAAGAATAGGAATAGCACCTCCTTGCTTACGCAGATCGACTGCTGTTCATCAGCAGTTCGGGTTCGTTCAGTACGGAGTTTTAGTTTTTTGTTTTTTTTTAATGACCTCTCGCCTTTCATTCTAAAGTCAAATTAAACGAAGAAAACAATCACCCTTTCCTCCGTGAGAGGTTTTTTGTCAGCGTAACCATTTTTAAAAAGCGTTCTTCCGAAATTCATTCAAAAACTTGCTAGTTTCACAAATCTTTGGTTTCACTTTGATTTTTTAACTCAAGTAGGATAACTCTGTTCGCTAAAGGTGCGCTTTTGCGAAGAGGGCGCCACCGAATTTTGAGGACACTTTTTTAATTGGCTCAAAGAGAGAAGTGGCCCCTCTTGTTATGTAGACTCTTTGGATACCTATAGGTATCGGTATCGGTACCGATACCTGCTCTAAACATCGATACCTATTTGTTATCAAAGATGGTACAAGACAAGATGGGCCACTCAGCCTAAAAAGTGTCCGCAGGAAGTATGCTCTTTGCTTCAGATGGCGCTGCAGTCTGTTTTGAAGCTCTCTTTCGTTTTTCCAGAAGAAGAATAGGAATAGCAGCTCCTTGCGTGCGCAGATCGACTGCTGTTCATCAGCAGTTCTGGTACGTTCAGTGCGGAGTTTTAGGGTTGTTGTTTTTTTTAATGACCTCTCGCCCTTCATTCTAAAGTCAAATTAAACGAAGAAAACCATCTCCTTTTCCTCCGGAAGAGGTTTTTTTGTCAGCGTAACCATTTTTTAAAAGCGTTCTTCCGAAATTTATCCCAAAACTTGCTAGTTTCACTTCGATTTTTTAAAACGCAAGTAGGGTAACTCTGTTCGCAAAGAGTGCGCTTTTGTGAAGAGGGCGCCACCAAATTTTGAGGACACTTTTTTAATTGGCTCAAAGAGAGAAGTGGCCCATCTTGTCTTGTACTATCTTTGGTGTTATTTATCCCAGGGCTGCCATAGCAAGTGACTTGGGCCTTGAGAATTTTTTGTTTATCAAAACTGATAAGTTTTCGTAGGGGGGGGGGGGGCAAGCGTTTTAAATGAATCTAGTGATGTTTTAACAAAAAGAGATAAGTTTTTCATGAAATCTAGATTTATCTAGTGATTTTGCAAAATCCTCACTGACAACCCTGATTTATCCTCATTGGTTTAATTTAAGTTGCTAAAAATCTGGTAAATTGAATTGCCTTTTTAGAACTCCTGTGTTTTTATTTTCCAATACTAAAATTTTCTGCAAAGTTGACTTTCCTCCCATACTTCACTTAGTTTTTGTTTTTATTCTCACATTTGGGTATTTATTTCTCTCTCTCTCTCTCTCTCTCTCTCTCTCTCTCTCTCTCTCTCTCTCTCTTACAAATAATTTTTGTTTGAGTCTCAGCTAAATAGTCACAACATGTCTAGACACGATTACCTAAATACTTTGAAAAGTATAGTTGTATTTTTGTCTTTACTTATTACCCCCGTCGTATGTTACTTATAGCATTAGGTATCGAGGTATCGGTATCGATACCTTGAAAAAGTACTAGATATCGACATCGATATCTAAATTGTGGTATCGGCCTATCACTAAAGCAATGATAGTACATAACAAGATGGGCCACTTCTCTCTTTGAGCCAATTAAAAAAGTGTCCTCAAAATTTGGTGGCGCCCTCTTCACAAAAGCGCACTCTTTGCGAACAGAGTTACCCTACTTGAGTTTTAAAAAATCGAAGTGAAACTAGCAAGTTTTGGGATAAATTTCGGAAGAACGCTATTTTAAAATGGTTACGCTGACAAAAAACCTCTTCCGGAGGAAAGGATGATGGTTTTCTTCGTTTAATTTGACTTTAGAATGAAAGGCGAGAGGTCATTAAAATTTTTAAAAACAACTAAAACTCCGCACTGAAAGTACCCGAACTGCTGATGAACAGCAGTCGATCTGCGCACGCAAGGAGGTGCTATTCCTATTCTTCTTCTGGAATAACGAAAGAGAGCTTCAAAACAGACTGCAGCGCCATCTGAAGCAAAGAGCATACTTCCTGCGGACACTTTTTTGGCTGAGTGGCCCATCTTGTTATTCACTATCTTTGACTAAAGTAGACTATTCTTTAGCGATGACAGGGGAGTTGCGTCCCATTTTTCGTTTACATTAAAATCGAAAGTAGCAATTTATCGGGGAGAAAACTAACTTAGGACCACGTTTGTGTTGATATTTGTCGTTATTTTTATTGTTATCAGTTGTCATTTGTTGCTATTAGTTCTTATTTATTGTTATCAGTTGTTATTGTTGTTATCTCGACTTTATAAGCTTTGGCTTCTTGTCCAAAATGTGAAAGTAAAGAACGGTGTTAAATAACTTTTCTGAAAAGTCAGCGCAAAAGAAAGCATGACAATTTCGCAAAGAAGATTTTTCTTTTTTATCAACTCAACAACGATCTTGTCAGTGATCACAGAATGCAAAGTAGACAAAAAAGTAGCATGTGGATGGTAAAGAAGAACCGTGGTTTCCTCCTGACTCAACTTTCTGGAAACACGACTTGGAGAACAAAAATACATTTTTGAAAAGGGAGATCCCTGCCGATGTTCCACTTTCGTACGAAGAATCAACAACAAGAACAATAACCCGTCTTATCGGACATCGACATTCTTTCTTCCTATGTCTGCGGCTCCCCGCCTCTGTGCTGTGGTATCGAGGGAGCCCTTCGGCCTTCGACGACGATACTTTGTCAAGACAAAGATAGTACAAGACAAGATGGGCCACTCAGCCTAAAAAGTGTCCGCAGGAAGTATGCTCTTTGCTTCAGATGGCGCTGCAGTCTGTTTTGAAGCTCTCTTTCGTTTTTCCAGAAGAAGAATAGGAATAGCACCTCCTTGCGTGCGCAGATCGACTGCTGTTCATCAGCAGTTCGGGTATGTTCAGTGCGGAGTTTTAGGTTTTTTAAAATTTTAATGACCTCTCGCCCTTCATTCTAAAGTCAAATTAAACGAAGAAAACCATCTCCTTTTCCTCCGGAAGAGGTTTTTTGTCAGCGTAATCATTTTTAAAAAGCGTTCTTCCGAAATTTGTCCCAAAACTTGCTAGCTTCACTTTGATTTTTTAAAACTCAAGTAGGGTAACTCTGTTCGCAAAGAGTGCGCTTTTGTGAAGAGGGCGCCACCAAATTTTGAGGACACTTTTTTAATTGGCTCAAAGAGAGAAGTGGCCCATCTTGTCTTGTACTATCTTTGGTCAAGAGGAGCGGAGGACGAGCCCATGTCCCACGCCTGGAAGGGAGGGGAGTCACGAAGCACGAGGCGAATCAACACGTAGGCCACCACTTCTGGAGTTAAATATGTGAAATTGGAGGGGCGCAGAATCTCTCCTTTTGCACGAATTTCATTCTTTAAGTTAAATACCGATGTCAGACTTCCTTAAGAACCAAGTAAATGCAACTAAATTAGGACTTTGTGTTTACAATTGTCGTTATTTTGTTGTTTTCAGTTGTTATTTGTTGTTATCACTTGTTATCAGTTTCTATTTGTTGTTATCAGTTTGTTGTTGTCTCGACAAATATAAATACTAGGAGGTCCCGTGTTCCAAGTTGCGCATGTTACAGGTCCCTTGGTGGTACTAAAATCGATAAGAGTAGGCTTCAGCAGCCACCCGGGCTAAATTCAAAGTTAATTCCTACCAAAACTGAAAATTTAAAATACACATTGTGAAATCAACTAGAAGTCTAACTCGCGTCCCGCGCGCTCATATGACCTTATTACGCAATTGCGAGCGTCCTAAAATTCTTGCCAAAACAATCTTACAAAAGAGGTCACAATCAAATTAAGCCGAAATCGGTCTAACTATGTCAAAATGGTAGCTTTAAGGCTTCCATGGGAATTTTCAGTGACCAGTAAGGTAAAAACTGATGCTTCATTCTAACTACTCTAAGGTATAACCACTCTAAGGCATCGAATAAGCCCCCCCCCCCCCCCCTCCCCGTCTTATTAATTTTCCTTTTTTTGTGCTCAATCTCCACCCCCTCTCTTTACCCCAGTGGGTGATTGACGGGTGCTCTGGTGTGGTATGCTTCTTCTCTCCTATAAAAAATCTAGCGTCTCTATCTACCCTCCATCTTTTTTGTGTTAGTTATTCACTTGTAACACATCTAATCTTCAGCACTTTTATGACCTTATTGTGTTGCAAGTGCCGTAAAACTCCTTCTGAACCCCCACTCCTTATTCCATACCCCCCGTTTATTATTTTCCAGCTTGCCTCGACCGACGATCATGTGAAACATTATATTTACAATATAGCTGAATGAAACTTCTTTTTTTTTGTTGTAAATGGCAAATTACCGGGTTGGCTACCACAATTTTATGTGCCTTTTTAAAACTTTTGTACATTTAAAATTTGTTTACATTCTTTAATAATGAAACTGGTTTGTTCCTAAATGGGAAAAGTTGTCACAGTAACTTACTAAAATCACTAAAATTTCACGATCTCTTGTTCTTTTATTTACAGAAGGATACATAAAACAAGCTTGTTCCTACTAGTACAGGGGTATGAGGTATGAGGTTGAA
>NW_004797271.1:5645581-5698663 GCF_000002075.1 Aplysia californica | reverse complement strand
GGCATTTTGAAGCTTTCTCGGCAATAGTAAATGTACTGAAAAATTCTGCATCCCGAACATGAGTTTAAATTATCACATTTCACTCGAGACCTACGAAATATATGTCTGCATCAGCTGATTGATACAGGAAGCATAAGGGTAGCATAATAATAGGTATTCACCCCGACAAGGCAACCTTCTGACCAGTTGGCGGACTGCAGACTATAATTTCTCTATTATATTGGTGTATGATAAAACTGTTATGGAAATGGTATCTTTTGAAAAATGATAGATAGGGAAACTGTTTGTCTGGTTTTTGAAGAACAAGTGGTCTTTTAAATGTATGAAATCGATCTCCGAAGCGGAACTTGATTGTGGGGATTCCCCAGGTGCAACATGTCACATAGTGGTATACATTGACCATGAACCAACATCAATATACCTGGGCAGGATTATGACCATATGCAAATTTATGCAAATTTTATGCAAATTAGGTCTCGCATAAATTATGTTAATTAGCCCCAAAACGAGGCAATCACGTGACCATTGTATTTTTATGCGACGCCATGTTCGGCATTTCTGGTGGGAAACTGCTCTCTCGTTGATATTTTGAGGTGTAGTGTAAGTATATTCCCTTAGCTATTCAACACTATTATATTATCTACATCAGTAATGTGTTTATTTACATTTGAACTCTCTGCTTTGCCCCAAAACATTTCTGCGCTATGCCAACGACAACGTCTTTCAGAATTTCGCGGAAAGATCAACTCGCGACTGTCTGAGGCCAGATCAATGTCTAAAAATAGAAACAACCAGTGTGCGGAAAATCTCGTATCCATTCAGCTTGGGGAGATTGATTTGAGGAATAGGCGTAGAATCTTGTCGCGTTCTGTTTGGTCAAGTACTAATCGGGGATTTTGGAAATGCTTTTTGTTATGCAGTAGAGATATGTTGTCTCAGGAACAACTTTCAATCCTCTTCCCCCCCCGACCCCACCAATGACCATTGACTTTGATCAGTCAGAGCCGCCTTCTACTGCTGCCGTCGTTTTGTTCCCCGCCAAGCACATCCCTGCTCAGCTTGCAATCTTTCTTGCTCTCGATCTCTCCGCCTGCCCTCCCCTCTTCATCCAAGCAAGTCAGCCCAGGGTTTGCATGTTACGCGCCAAAGAAGTCTATTGCGTTTCCAGACAGCTGCCCTCATGGTGACCTAGGATCATGATTGTTTTCTTCCTTTCAATAGCCACCATCAATGAGGAAAGAAGTTGAAATCAAGATCTAATACTAATAAGTACCCCCCATATTTTCTTGGAAGAACAAAGGAAAGGCAAACTTTGGGTGCTGAAACATTGAAATTGAGTCTTTGAGGAAGAGATAGAGATCTAGATTAGATCTAGATCTAGGGTAAATTTTTGGGCCACCTCTATTCTCACCCGGGATGAGAATAGTGCAGGCGAGTCTTTTGGCTATTCTCACCCGGTGCGCGTTCACCATTATAGCCTAGATCTAGATCTAGATCTAGGCCAACAAATTTTGCGTTCACCCTAAACCACAGAAGTCTACACTGTGATAACAGAAAAATTGTAGAATTCTGTGCCGTGAACAAACGTTCCATTACAACTGTAGCCTACTAAAAGCGTACAATTTTGTCTGTGGGCAGTGGAGAGAGAGAGAGAGAGGAGTAGCGCGAGAACTTCCGGTCAAAACAAAATGGCTACCCGCGTAGTTCGGCTCGATTCGAAAAGTTAAATAGCCGTAGCATCTTTGTAGACAACCAAATTAATTTACTCTCTTGTATTTTAACATCATTTTTTAACTTTGTTTTGGTCAATTTGATTGTCCACACCGATAGACAGTATTCAGAAAGAGACAGAGAGAGAGGGGAGGAGTAGATTTTGCGAGAACTTCCGGGCAAAACAAAATGGCGACCCGCGTAGTTCGGCTCGATTCGAACAGTGAAATAGCCATAGCATCTTTGAAGACGATCAAATTAGCTTACTTTTGTGCTATAACGTAATTTTTTCTTGGCTCTTATTAATTTGATCATCCACACCGATAGACAGTATTCCAAAATGAGGAAAAGCAGGTCTTGTTTCGCACCGGGTGAGAATAGCCTACGCTGGCAAGTCTCACCCGGGTGAGAGGTAGATCGTTTTTCTATTCTCACCCCGGATGAGAATAGCCACTTCCAAATTTTTGGAAGTGCCTATTTGCAACGTTGTGTTGCGATTAGATCTAGAATCCAGATCTAGCGCCAGTGCTAAATAAAACGCCGTGTTGCGATTAGCGCCAGTGCTAAATAAAGCGCCGTGTTGCTGTGTGTAAAATATTAAGCTTAATTTGCACTTCGTTATTGGAAGTTCTGATGGCCGAAGTGACAGCGCTTCTGCGCTTGAAGTCAAACCATTATTTTTTTAGCGTGGGTTCGATCCCAGTCCTGGACGGGGTTTTTTTCTGGGTTTTTTTTTGTTGTTGTTGTCCTCTTCTCGACTGACCAACAAATTGTTCCCATAAATATATCGACTGCCAGTCTAGCCGTACTTAGATCTAGGTTTGGCCCTATCGACTCAAGCCTGTTAAGTACACAGGTCTCATTAGATCTAGATCTAGTAATTATTCAGGTTCAAATACATGCAAGTCAGTAAGGCACCTTTGATTTTGTCTGAAATACAAATACTTTAGGCATTGCAAACTAAAAATTTCATTTACAATTCAGCCATCAATATTAAGTACGGCTAGCCTGACAGTCTAGCCGTCCTTAAGTACGGCTAGACAAGAAGTCTAGAGTACGGCTAGACTGCCAGTCTAGCCGTACTTATCTTAGGCCCTATTAACATTAGAAAACAGGAGGTTTAAAATACATGCACTGTCATTAAGGCACCTGGTTTCGTCTCAAATACAAATACTTTAGGTACTGTACACTAAAAATGTATATATTTACAATTCAGTAGGCCTATTTTTTGTAAATGGTCAGTCTAGCCATCATATTAAGAATAAGTACGGCTAGACTGCGAGTCTAGCCGTACTTAAGTACGGCTAGACTGCCAGTCTAGCCGTCATTAAGTACGGCTAGCCTCTTCCCAAATATATCTTGTTGCTTTGTAGTTGGTTTTTTTATGTAGTGATGAGAAGCATGCACACATTCTGGTTTTGTCCCCAAGAGGAGCTCTGTACAAAGTAGGCCTTAATAGTATAGCTATACTATTCCTTTTACCAATTTAGGCCTGGGTAAAGTTCAGTAGTGGCTTTCCTTGGTCTGTGAGTCTTAATTTTTTTTTTAATAAAAAAATTTTAGGCTCAGGAGAAGGAAAAAGAAACCCTTCCGGGACCGGGATTTGATGTCACGCTTGGAAGCACTGAACATTAGGCTTAGAGAACGTAGACAGCTTGTATATGTTCTCTAGGCCTAACTTAAGGTTCGAGTTGCACCGTCTTGTTATTGTTATCCAAGCGTCTTTCGACTTAAACTTGCTCAAACTCTAACTCAAATGATTATGAGAGATAAACAAGTCTTGTTACAAGACGTCTACTTTTGTACAAACAATGTCAGAAACAATTGTTAGATCTAATCTAGACTCTAGATCAAGATTTTTCTAGATTTAGATCTACCCAATATTGATCGGAATAAGACAACGTCATAAAAAAAGGAGTCAAATCCTAGGAGATTTATTAAAAAAGTGAGAAAGCTTCCACAATTCAGGCAGAACTACAGTATTATCATGTAGAAACGATGGCTACTACATATGTAGATCTAATTCTAGTACTGGCATTTCAAATAGCACAGGAGCTATTCCGAACGCGGCATTGCAAATAGCACGGGAGCTATTCAGAACGCATCGTTGCAAATAGCGCTTGCCTAAATTTTTACTTATGCACCCACACACAGATGCATTGATTTGAGGGCTAAACTTTTTGCTGTATATAGAGTAGAGCACACGTATGGCCACTAAAACCCTTGCAAATCAATTGTTTTCACCTAAATATCAGTCCTAATTGCCAAAATATCAAATTGTTGTGAAATGCCACTGAAACCCCCCCCCCAGATTACTTTTAGGTCTGGGGGAGCATGCCCAATGATTATAAATACCATGATAAAGCAATGGGGTGAAAAGCGTGCGAACTCACGAAACTCCCGGGGGGGGGAATGTCTGCGCATCAACCGACGGTCAACCTCTGACCTGCTTCCTTATCAGCGTGCACCCTGTGCGGGTAGTGCAGCTCGTTGTTCCAATCATGGGTCTCAATAGTCGCTATTTAGTGGATTTCCGCTACCGCCATTTCCTCCGCTAAACTCTGCTAGATCTACTGCGACAGCGGGCCTATCAGAAAGAGAGTTGTTGGGAGCAGGGTGACTGCCAGGCCCCGGGAATTTTTAAAAAATCGCCGAGGCCCGGGAAAATACATAAAAGATCTTGAATATTTGAAAACCAAATTCAATTAACCTCTTTAAGTCCATTTCTGCCGGTCGCGATTGTGATATTAATTCTGCTCAGAGAGTACGTTTCGCAGGAACTGGTGGCTTTGGCGGCAAGCGGAATTGTGTCACCAACGCTCGACTGGAAAATCAAGATCTACTTTCGCTTTCGTTACCACCCAGAAGTTTGTGAGTAATTGTCTGATAAGGCAACATTTATTGTAACACACAGGTTGGGCATTACAAACATGGTGTCGCCATGAAAATATATCAATATTTGTCACTGTGCTGTCACTTGTGGGGGTAACACCCAAAAAAAAAGAGAAAAGAAAGTTATACAAGCGTTTTGTCGGGCTCGCCATTGTGACCGGTCAATGAACCTGCGCGCGTTCTGAGCGCTTCGAAGTACAGGACTCGGGAATGGGGGGAGATTTTTTTTTTTTAAAGACGCACTCTGGGATGGGGGAGGCTGGACGCAACACCAGAGGACAAATAAAGTGAAACTGAAAACAAATGTATAATGTATAATGTTTATAATTTTATTTACTACTAGATCTAGATCTACTACTCTCTGCAAAGTAAAGTGTGTATTGGTGCAGGCCTTGTGTGAAATCGGGAACCGCCATAACTTGTAAGCGTGTTATGGAACTTAGGGGCCTAAGTGTTTGCTTTTCATTGGATTGGTGACAGTAAATTAGATCTCTATATTTTAGCTTTCTGTTCAAGATTTGCAGATTTTCAGTATCACTGCATCTTGCCCTCCCACAGTTCTTACACCTCTCACACTGAATAGGTCTACTTGGGCTATTCTACTCTACTTTGAGTTTGAGCATTAATTTTTGTCTTTCACGTTTATTATATAAGGCTTAGTTCGATAAATTCAAGGTTGTGAACTGAGATCAACCAAAGTTATATCGTCTTGTAGGGGGAAAGCTGGGCTTTAAAATGGTGTTTCATATGGTGATATCACATCTTTAGATTTGGAGATATCAGGGTGGGAATGACACCATAATTTGGAGGAAATGTATTACACTGGCAGGCGGGGGCGCGCTGCTGGCGTCATGGTAGTGAGCACGGCTGACCGCTGATTTAATGACCAACACATGGGTGGCACTGACCGCTGGTACGGAGCACCTAAAGGAGCGGTTTACGGGCGAGTTGAACAGCCGCGTAGTCGGCAAGCAGTGGTCAAAACTTCCCACCTCTACTGCTTCTGTACTCTCTGCAGGTGTCAAGTCTTTCTTATCCATTTACCACCAGTGCTTGCATTTTACAGGACCACTGTTTGAGGTATTAAAACAGAAACATTCGAATATCTTCTTTGCTTCCACCCTTATCCCCACCCTTTGTTGTAACAAGCAGTCAACCAATGCCACCCCTCACTGCCATGTAACAACGATTTGAGCAACTCTTTTCTCGGCTAGCTGTACGATCAGGGCAGAAGGCATTGATCAAACTAATTTCACACCTCTGGCCTCTGGCTAACCAGGAAAGTTTCCATGGTGGCTCGCTACTGGAGCACCTTCACTGGCACTTGTGAGATTTCACATCCACGCCATGTTGAACCCTGACCATCTGCATCGCTCAGGACTCACAGAGCGATGGGGTAACATCTACCCCCAAATTGCACCCCTTTTTACCTTCCCCGTCTGGCGGCATTACGTTAAGTTTAGAGCCGACGGAACAAAACTACCGAGTTTTGTTTCAAATCAGGGCTGAGCGGGCGAAGCATTTTCCGCCTTAGACTTGTAAAAACCCTTTAAAGGGAGTGGATTTTTCTTTCCCTGTCCGTGTTAAAGAGGTTTTCACTTTATACTGGTAATTAAAGAGGAATATATCTAAGGCTGTTGTACGCAGGTTTCTGTAAAGGCAGGTTCGACTAATTGGATTAAGTGTATTTTTGTATTATATACTAACACTGCCCCAGAAAGAAGCTTTTTTTTCAAACTTAATCATTCACCTGAGAACTGGTAACAATGTAGTTTAGGCTGTTAACTCTATTTATCCTGGCCGTACCCCCGCGGACTCTGTCCCCATCCTGGGGCTGCCGCGCCATGAGTTGGAATTCAGTGTGTATATTTCAAAGTGCTCTATTTTTTATTATGTTTACTCTTAGGTTTTAAGGAAATTTGGCAGTTATTTTAGAAATTGAATGTAGTTTTTGTAAATGTATGTGGTTAGAAATTACACTAATTGCAGAATGTAGATTTTGGGGTGTATTCCACCCTCCAACTTGACCCTGATTGTCGCGCACACAATGGATTTAGCCCTAACTAGATACATCACGAATTCCAGTACTGACCCTTCGCCATGATCTGAATCACTATTAGATAAGTCTAAGTCCTGTTTGTTATCATCCACAATGGAATTTACGGCACTTGACGCAGGTGGTTTGCATACTTTCATCAAATTAGTGTCATTCCCCCTCACAACCCAGCGCCTTTTAAAAGTACTTCGTCAGTCGTTTTCAAGACATCTTTCAAGCTTCTATATCATTCAAAAACAAAGAAACTGCTGTTCATTGTCAGTACGATGACAGCATGTTTTAGTAAATTTTACGGCACTTGCAACACAATAAGGTAGAAAATTAGGTGTAACAAGAGAGTAACAAAAAAAAAGAGACATCAGGACGATAGATCTTTGATAGGAAAGAAGGAGCTAACCACACCAGAGCACCCGCCAACCACCCACTTGGCAGCACGAAAAGCAAACATTTTTCAAATGTTTGCACGATTTTGACAGTTCAGAAAATTCTGATTATGATATTTTAGACCATGGGGATCCTGATTTCAATGTAAATGAGCATCAAAGCGCTGGCTCTGATAGGGAATGTTCTAGATCTAGACTAGGCTTTCAAATGCAAAATTCCGTTTGTCTGGAGCCCTGTTTTTTTTTTCACACTGAACTGGCTTAGTTCAATTTGAAACACAAAAACACTTGAATAAAAAACACACACAAGATTAATATTTGGGTTTTTTTTTAACATAAATTTTGGCGTGCAGCTAGTTTTAGCACATTTTAACCATAAAAGATATTGCCTTTCTTTTTTTTTTTTTTGTTGTACTGGCCATGTTTAGATCTGTTATGTGTGTAAATATGGTGGTTGTATGTTTTTGGGAAGGGTGTTGAACTGTTGTTTGAATTATTGAAGTAGCCCCCAAAATGTCAGTCTTCAGCGTATGTAGACCCGAAAAAGGCCCAGTCTCCTGTGAGTTAAAGATCCCATGTTGTGATACGTTGTTATAAATAAAATGCTCTCATCCCGACACCCCATTTTAGGAATGTTGTAATGTGTACACCAAAATTTTAATTATAACAAAATAACTACGAAATGGTTAGTAAATCGGACTGCAGAAATGATTTAGAAATTTTCTCAACCCAAAATAAAAACTCATTGGGTAGCCAAGTTTCTTTCTAATCAGTGCTTCCACTCTTCTGTATTTTAACGGAAATCCATACTTTCTGCCAGTTCCGTACTTGTTCCTCCATCATTATCAATTCCCTCCGTAAAAAGCTGCGACAGCGTAGGACTACCGAAATTCCGTAGCAAAAGGTCCGTACTTGCCTTCGTATAGTCTTGTACTAGTATAAGTTATGGATTTCTGCATTAAGTTATTGTTATAGAAACCTGCCAGATTGCACATTTCCTGCAATCAGCCATTATGATTATTCCGCTATGCCCCATGCATTCATTGCGGGCTTGTCGGCAGTACATTTTTACCTGTGGATTGATCACAATCTGGCGAACTTTTTGTGCCAATTTCCTTCCTCCTTTCTATCATACACTCTTTCCGTCTGTCTTCGGATTGTTGCCGCGGCTGGAAAATCTGCGCGTTGATCAAGTAGTGATCTTAGACAGAAAATTACTGTCAGAAAGAAACTTACAAATTTGTCAATACGAAGATTCTACGGAACGGGAACGCCATAAAAGGGCCGCGATGAGAGAAATGTATGCTAAAACTACTGAAGTCAAGAATAATTCGAAGTGGTGTTCCGAGGTTGTGACATGCGACATGCAGGCGTGAAATTTAAGGAAAATTAGGCAGGTAACTGGGGTGTGAAAGTACATATCTTCATTATTCCCAGGTTTGCCTTCTATCAAATGGTGCGATGACAAATTAATTATATTATAGTAGCAATGGGAGGGGAACCTGCTTTTAAACATTGCCACCAATGGAAATGCAGATCTTGGCGAAGAAATTAAACAAGACAAAATGTTAATGAAAAAATAAATGTTATGGTTTGCAGGCAATCTCTTCAAACAGGCTCCCAAATGCCATTTTCAACCCTTTAAAGGCCTTAAATTTCAATTTCTTCGGGGCTTCTCCCCCTGAACCCCTACTGGGACGCTGCCCCTGGACCCTGCTGAATTTTACTTACTTTTCAGCTTCAGCTGGTGGAAGCACTGCTAACACTCCTCTTAATTATTGAGAAATAATCAATTGTCGATTTTCTTACAGAATCTGCTATTGCGTGGTCCACTTTTAGAGTATTTTCCTATATGTGGGTCATACATTTTATGCCGACCTTTACAACCCCTGAACTTTTTTATTTATGAACCGATTCTTAAAATTCAAAAAGCTTAATTCTTAAAATCAAAAACACTATTAGGTACCAAATAAAAAAGGGCTAAAGCAAAAAATGAAATTTTTATTGGCTTTGCTTCATTGAGTCTACGCAGGGCAAAGAAATCTATGCTAAAACTACTAAAATCAAGAAAAATTTGAAGGTGTGTTCCGAGGTTGTGACATACGACATTCAAACTTGAAAATGGAGGAAAATTAGGATTTACGTTGGGTAACTGTATTGTCAAGGTATGTCTCTCCATAAGATACAAAGTTGTATATATAGCTAAATTACGTATTGGGTATGCCTCTGAACTCTCTGACAAACACCTCCTGCATGGTGACGATAAAGCATTTTGTGTCAGATGCGATACCAACCTAACGATCCTGCACTTTCTATTACAGTGGAAACGCTATAAACAGGCCCAGTAATAACAGGGATCCGGTTATAACGGATTTTTAAAATCCCCATTTTGTTTCTAAACTTTGTCTCTATTAACCCTCTGCATGCACATCACGACCAGGTCGTCAGGTCGTGATGACTCATACCTCCCTTCCGCGCGCATCGTGACCACCGGTCGTGATCCGACATGAGTGTAGAAACTATACCGCTGACATGATATAGCCATTTTTTAAACTGTTAGTGGCTACAGTCCACCAGTGCAACGTTTATTGGTGCCGCTGGCCACGCATTTCACAGTCCGGGATCGGTTGGGATTTTTTTATCGGCAATTTTCTGGGATATTGTTTACCGTTTTCAAAATATCGGATTCGTCAGCTGATTTAGACTCAGATTTACCCAACATTTATCTGGAATCGGACCACAGTGATAAAGAGTTAGCTGAATTAGGTCCTCAAATAAAAGATTTAGATCTACATGTGAATGATGGGGATATCGTGTCATTGATCTAAATCTAGATCTAGCAAGGTTAAGCCCAGAAGGGGACGTCAATCTTCCAGCTGATCTCCAAGCAGGCTGGACTAAAAATGATGAGGATTTTGATACCAACAATAACATCATCATTAAAAAACACATCTGACCAGACATAAGGGTAGTTCGTTGTTTATTAAGACACATTTTTCCTTCTTACTGTAATTAGAAATGATAAATAAGAAAGATATGAGCTTTTTTATAGCCATGTTGAAAATTAACATTTTTCTAAAATAGACCTAGCACTTAATGATAAAAATGGCTTAGCGCTAAGAGGGTTAAAAGTGATTGGCTATAACAGGGCCTCATCGGAGCCAAATCGGTTATAGCAGGGACAAAGGCTCGTTAACAATGTGTATAAAGTAAGAGAGAGAGAGAGAGAGAGTAACACTTTTTGATGGAGCAAGCCACGCCACTGCAAGCTCAAGCCGCGGGTGAAGGGAGAGATGGTTATGAAGGTTACTAGGTGTCTCTCTCTACACACAGTGCTTCCAATCTTCCGTTGTTTTTTTGTTGTTGCGGAAATCCATACTATCTGACACCATCATTATCTATTCCATCCGTAAAAAAGTGCAATAGTGTAGGGCTAATATGATTCCTTGTATCACCCTACATAAATGAAGGATATTTTATGGTAATTCTCTCTGCAATAAGTTAACGTTATAGAAACCTACCAGATTGTGCGTTTCCTGCAATCAGCCATTATCCCGCTATGCATTTATTGCGGGTTGGTTGGCCGCTATGCATTCAATGCGGGTTGGTTGGCAGTACATTTTTACTTTCATTCACTCATTCTTTTTGTCTATCTTTGGATTGCTGCCACAGCTGAAAAATCTGTCAGTTGATCCGGTAAATTGACTTTTGATTTCAGAAAGAAAATCACTATCAGAAAGAAACTTTTTTTTTCTAGTTTGTCTAGGTCCAAAGAAATTGTCAATGCAATGATTCTACGGGAGCTTAATAGGGTCCACAGTGAAAGAAATGTATGCTAAAATTATTAAAATCAAGAATAGTTGGAAGTGGTACTCCAAGGTTGACATTCAAAAATAGGACATGAAAATAGAGGAACATTGGGGTATATGCTGGAGAACTGTATCGTCACGGTACAGGTCTATATTCATTACGGGGGCTCTCGTGGCCTAGAGGTTAAGGTGTTGGCCTCTCATTCAAAAGGTCCTGGGTTCGAATCCGGGTAGCGACCGAAAAATTTTCTTCTCTAAATTTGTCTCCTTTCACCTCATTTCCTGCTCTCTAGCAATGTTCTGTCGTCTGCTTTCGTCTCCTCTTTCTGCCCCCACCCCCTCACCTCCTTTGCCCCTTCCTCTGGGCTCCTGATTCTTTCTGCAGCCTTTCTACTGCTACTGCTTCGCTTCTTCTCACTGCTGTCTTTCAGCCACACCCCTGATCTTCTGGTAGGAAAGATCTATACCTAGCCTTCTCGGACAATGGCAAAAAATCTCTGAGGGCCCGTGTGCAAGTTGCGCACGTTAAAGATCCCTTGGTGGTCTAAAATCGATAAGAGTAGGCTTCGGCCGCCACCCGGGCAAAATTCAAAATTTCCTACTAACTGAAAATATTAGGTGTGTCTCGCGCGCTCATCTGACCTTATGCAGTTGCGAGCGCCGTGAAACACTTTACAAAAACAAAAAACAAAAAAATATTCATTACTCCCAGATTTGCTTTCTGTCAAGTGTGCAATGACAAATTAATTGAATTATAGTAGCAATGGCAAGGTGAACCTGCTTTTAAACATTGCAGGGAAAGATATTTAGGTGAAGATATCAAACAAGAAACAATCTTGGAGGGGGAAAAAAGTGTTCTGGGCTGTTGGCAATGCCGCAGTCTCTTCAAACAGGCTCCCACATGCCATTTTCAACCCTCTTAAAGCACTTAAATGTCAATTTTTTCCGAGACTTCGACCCCCCTGAACCACCACTTGGATGCTTTCTCTGAACCCTGCTGAATGCAAAGTTTTTGTGGAGAGTTTTTTTTTGAACAAGTGAAATTTAACTTAGTGTAAGTTCATGCCAGAAGATTATGAGTATAACTGGCTTTGGGTGAAAATGTGGGCTTTGTTATACAAACTATACATCTCTTGTAATGATAATGTTGAACAATTTTATTTCATCCTCAGTGATCATCCATGATGAGAAGTAATAATCAGTGATTGAGGAAAGTTATAACCTGTAAAGTTCGGAAAGAAGGAAGAAGCCATGGCTGTAAGTATTAATATATGACATATTATGATATATATATATATATTAATGTCAAATGAATATACAATTTTCTAGTTTGTTTATTCATTGATGTCCTCTCATGTGATACTATTTTTACCAACCAATTCAGTATTGTCTTTAGTTTTTTTTACTGGACTAGGGGAGTTGACCAAATGATTGCCTTCATCAGCGAGGTGTTGGCCCTAGCAGTTTGGGTGGAAGCAACCCCCACCGTTAAAGATCTAAATTGTGTTAATGCAGGCATGAAACATGCTACAATTACTTGTTAATAAGTAACTTACTGCTCTTCATTTGGCCTTAAATCATTTAATGTGTTAATTATTTTAGTTGTAGTGAGTTTATTTTCTAATTAATTTCTTTATATAATTGATTATCGTGTTCCCATGAACTGTAAAGAAAACAGGTGATTCCTGTGGCAATAGGAGATACGTGTTCATTTTGTTCATTGGTAACGATAGTGCAGCAGCTGCTCAGTAAAAAGCTTTCTATTCGATTTTATGTTTCAATCCTTTCTTTCTTTTCTTTTTTGTGTTTCAGTCTTTGTTTAAAAGTGGATCTTCTAGGAGGTAAGATTATTTTTCTTCAGTTTCCCATTTGCTACTGTTGTAGTTGTTGTGGCTGTATATAGCTCCTTTCCCCTTTTTTTGCTGATTCAAATATGAAATTTATAAAGGGTTGTTGAGTTTATGCATGCCGAATTTATGAAGGGTTGTTGAGTTTAGGCATACTGGCATGTAAGTACCCTGAACCTTGCTTTTGACTTTCCACTTCCACCCTTGCATTTTTATTTTATGCTATTATAATGTCGCTGTCTAAGGTGATCACTTTTCACTTCAGCAGTGAGCGATTGTCTTAGACAGGTTCGACTGTATTTATAAGCTCTTCATCAGTTGTCAATAATCACAGGAAGATACCCTACTTTCAGACTATTGAAGACTCACAATCGGTGGAAAATGCTATTAGTTTCATGTCAGGAGGGCTCTCAATATTTCGTCATATACTTCCTAAACTTGAAATCTGCAATGAAAGGTGTGTAATGGGTTTGTGTCTTCGTCACTCGTCACTGATGTATTCTGATTCAGAGGATAGGATGTGTGGGACACAATGATGGCACTTTGAATAAAGATAGGGTTTTTTTTGCCTTTTCATTTGATTTTTCCTCATCTTTAGCAACCCAGGGTTTTTGAAGAGTTACTTTTAAAACTGGTCTTGAGTTTGCAGTTATTTAAAAACTTTTGTTAGAACTTTTGTGTTTTATTATGATATCTGGTGAATTACAAAAAAGACTGAGTTACAGAGATTGTTAGCTGACTGGCTGATATTGGCTTTTTTTCTACAGTAAGAAAGGAGAGGCACCTGGAAAATTGAGGATTGTGATGAAAGGATTTTCTGCAAAGTCGAAAGGCAATGACAAGGAAGAGGACAGTGACAACTCAGAAATGGAAGATGTTTCTGACAGTGGCGTTCCAGAGCATCAGCCTGAAGGTCTGATGATTAAGATATTTTTTACCCCATTATTTCTTGTTTTCTGTTTGGAAATCGCGCGATTGTCTGTGGTTTTTAACCATAATGGTAGCGAGCACGGTTGACTTGGAACACACAAAACTAGAATTCATGGATATGTTGAACTGTATGCCTTCCCTGACTGAACCGTTATATTTTCTTTTTATTGGCAGCCCTGTTTTCTCGAACAGCTGCATTTTATCTCAAAAAGGCCTATCACAATTTGCTTCGCAGTTATCTCAAATTCAAATGGCCCTGTTGGCAAAATAAAACGAACCCAACAAAAACACATCCATCATCATCATCGTGAAGAGTATCAGATTACCCAGGCCCAGCAGGCTTACCCCCTCACAATGGTGGTACTGAGATGCATCGGAGCACTATAACTTGAATCTAGTCATGTAAGAGTGGGTACTGGATGGTGGGGTGTAAATGAAAAGAGACGGTGTGGCTTTGCATTGGGCGGTATGGTGTGTGAATTATGTTTGTGTGTGTGTGGTTGTTTGAACATGAGCGTATGGGTCAGGAAGTGATGTTGTTATTAATCCAAGTTTGGAAGTGAAATTCTCTGACCAGTGTCGTCAACTTGTCTTGACTGGGATCTGACTTAAGAGCAAGTTTTTTAGGCGTAAGGCTCATCTGCATAACTTTCTTCCTTTTCTTGCTTGAACTCCAAACAAGGAGCAGGCTGTATCCATCATTCTATCCTTTTATTTACATTTGAGGTATTTTTCATAATTACTGTGATTTATTTTTGAACAATCATACTGTCACAGATACTTTCCTTTTGTTTTCTTATCTATCTCTAATTTTTCACTATCTCAGTTTACTCAAGTATAGGATGTGTTAAACATTTGTCAAGCCCTGGTGTGTTCAAGATATCCCTGCTTAGTTTTATGTACTCTTCAATGGAGACAGCAAAGAGGCTCTGGATGTCTATTATAGCAAAAGGGATGAAACTGGCTGTGCTGTCAACCTCTATTTTATCAGTTTGAAAAAAATGATTGTTACTTTTACATTTTTATTCAGGCAACGTAGCGGTGGAACCAGAGTCTGGGGAAGATGCTCCAGTGAAGAAAAAGAAAGAGGGTAAGTGTTGATAACAGGTGTGCTTATTTGTAAAAATTGAAACCTATTTGTTGAAGGAGAGGTCAGTTTTGCTTCCGTTTTAACTCGGTAATACTGTCGACATTGAGCAACCAGCATCAACTGGACTGGACTATATGTTTTTGAATCATGCTTGTGTTAGCCTGTATAGATATATCTACTGTGGGGTCCATTAAAACTGATACCTGCAGGATGGCTGGATTTTCTTCAATTTATACATGATTTCGGTTTAGAGAGATTGCTCTAATTATGAAGAAAAAAAGAGGGGATTGTATTTTCTTTTGGTTTGCCACTGTTTCTTTTATTAACCGTGTACGGTTTTAGTGGACTTCACTGTTTGTATATAAAATTTCACTTCTTTAATGGTAGGTGGACTATATCTGAATATTTTGTATGCCTTTGTATGTGCATATATTTTTTTATTTTAATGTTCACACCACATGTATGAATTTGCTTCAGTTTGTCTTTTTACCACAACCTTAATTCCTTTACAATTCAATGTGTAGCACTTGCATATTTATATAAAATATGTCATCTAGGTCAATTTAAAACATGGCCCGCTCTTTTTGGAAATCTAGGTGAGCATTAAGATGGATCCCAACTTAAGAAATCAGTGAAGTTTGTGGTAGCAGCAGAGAAGTTTTAGCGATATAAAGTTCATTTTGTGAAATTGGTGCTGATACCAGGTTATGAGGTGACAGAAAGAAGAAAATCATTAATTCATGGCCCACTCGCGCCCCCATGTTCTCCAAGTTCTTTATCAAGTTTGATCATTTGATCAGCTTAACTGTCTTCCTCTTGTAACAGTGGGTTGGTTTTTTTTAAGGGACTGCTAGTCTATCTTGCATTGTTACCTGCTCCTATGCTGTTTCCCTCTTTTGTGGGTGGTTGGCGGGAGCTCTGGTGTGGTTTGCTTCTTTCCTATCAAACATCTATCATCCTTATCTCCCTTTCTTTTTATGTTTGTTACTCTCTTGAACACCTCTTATCTTCTCGCGCTCATATGACCTATGCTGTTGCGAGCGCCGTAAAACCTTTACTAAAACTAACTTTCTCTCTTTGTCCTGCATCTTGTGAGAATTACATCCAACTTGTTGATGTTAATTTCACTCGGATCATCTCCGTTGAATAAAAAATACAACGATGATATTAGTGACAGTTGTTGATATGCTTCTCTCGCTTGGATGATTCAGTTTTTTTAAAAACCTACAAAATAAACCAGTGATAGAAACTGTCGCTGAGCTTCTTTCACGCTGATGATTTCAGTTTTTAAAAACCAAAGAGACAGTTATTTTGTGAAAAGCCTCTTTCACTCAAGCAATTTCAGTTTTTAACAAAGTGGTATCAGTTGGTACCCTTGTTAGTGTGCTTCTCTCACTCAGATGAATTTAGGAGGTGTGAAAATATTTACATTTGAGCTGGTAGCTCATTGTTTACTTCTCTCCACTGTTATTAGAATAGCTAGGTTTATTCTACTGTTTAACTTTTAAATAACTGTCACAGTGTCGTTTTATGTGCTTCCTGTGTCATCAGACCAGTGGTGGGTGGTTGTTCTCGTGTGGTATGCTCCTTTAAAAAAAAAAAATCCAAACACCTGTCATTCTTGTCTCTCCTCCACCTTTTCGTTGTATGTTACTCTCTAGTAACACCTCCAGTCTTTGGCGCTTATATGACCTACCAGTGTTGCAAGTGTTGTGAAAGTCCTTCAGAATACTAAAACTAAATACCTTTTTTTTTTGTCTTTTAGCCCCAGTCCGTATTGACACATCGGTCCTGGACAATGTAAGCTGCACTGCATGTGGTCGTCAGCTCAACCCATACAAGGGTAATGCTTTACAAAAGCATCCAGCATTAAAAGTAGTCATTTGCAAGGTAAGAATTTTTTCACTTCGCCCCTCTCAAATGGATGTGCTACGCTCTTTGTCTTTTTTTTTCAGGAGCATGGGGAAAGAAACAAAAAATGTACTTTGTTTTCATATTTCAGCTTTTCAGAATGGGCACCTGGTGTGATTTCATCAAAGGTTCATTGTTATGCGATAGTGTGTCCCAACCTGATTTGATAATAAAGTTACACACAGGACCAATTGTTCTTGGTGAATGTCAGTATGACATAATACAACTGTGTTTCCAGCTTAGAAATACTGACATTGTTCTCGAATTGAGTAGTTTTAAAGTTGTGTTAATTTCAGCTTACATATTTCACTTTGCACTTACCTGTTTTGTTGAACAATTTTTCTTCTTGATTTTGTTGAGGATAACATTTTTCGTATGTTTCTTGTTTCTATTTCTTTAGTTTGCAGTGGTTGGTTGGAGGGTGCCTCTGGTAGGATCTCACTACCCGAATTTCTTTTCTTTTTCTTTGTTGTTGTTGTCAGTCATATTTTTTCCCAGCAATAAATTACTTTTGAAGAGCCAATGTTCTTCTCTTTACTCAAACAAACAAAAACAAACAGTTTTGCATTCTAAAAATGCTGCTGACTGCATATATATGCGTGTTGTATTATTTTTTTTCTCAGCGCTGTGATAAGTTCCTGTCCAGTGGAGACATTGCAAAGGATAAAGATGGCATTGACGAGCAGTGTCGCTGGTGTGGAGAGGGTGGGAGGCTGGTGGTGTGTGATGAGTGCTCCAGTGCATTCTGCAAGTCCTGCGTCATGAGAAATTTCAATCGCTCTGAGTTCAACAACATCAGTGAGTCATGGCAGCAGTGTGATATTACTTTAATGTCCCTTTTTCAGATAGATCGAGAGTTTTTGAGACGCGAAAAGTTTTGGGTCTTTTGTTATTGCTTTTCTTCTGAATGTTTCTTTCATTTTGTACTTTGAGTTCTGCAAGTCTTTTAATACAGTAGTCTCCGCCTAAGATCCCACCGCTAATGATCTCGGTTCGCCTTAGGTCCCGCTGTTTTAAGAAAACAGATTTTTACTACACAAGTCTAAGATCCCTCTCGGAAGGTCTGCATTCGGCTAAGATCACGCATTTCAGATAATTATTTATGGGGGAAAAACTCGGGCGGGCTCAGCTCATCAACTAAGAGTGAAAATTTGCGATCATTGAGCTGCCCGTTGTGTCACAGATCAGCCACTCCCGTGAATGTGATCACATGTGCGGTTTAAATCTTTTCCCCAGATGGGGTCACACCAAGGTGTGAGCACGCCAACGCGTTTGTTTTCTCCAATCATCGCACTCTCATTTGAGCTCTCCTCCTAAACTTATATCACACGCTGGGTGGGTAGGGCCTATAAGTTCTCTTCAGGCGGGATCACATTGAACTGTGAACTCTTCCCTGACCATTGCAGCAGTTGTCTCCCGAATTTGCGAGACTAACTGAATTTTAATTTGTGTGGTCACAACACAATGGTGCATAACGACAAAAGCAGGGAACTCGGTCCGAGATGGAAAGTTATTAATTTTAGACATGTAAAGGGGAGGAGCAACTGGATAACTGTAGATCTTGAGACTCTGGATGCTTCATTCCGTTGTGATTGGTCATCAAGGTAGACCACTGTCTGCTTGCCATAAGATATAAACCCACCTGGGGGTCACGTCAGTTCATTTTAGAGTAAAGGGAGAACATATTTTTACCGGTTGTGAGCCTGAATATAGGTTACCATGGATTCTTCTCTTGGTTCGTCGGCTAAGATGCCGTTCGCCTAAGATCCCATATTTTCCTTGCTCCCGGGTTCTGGGATCTTGGACTAAGACTACTGTATTATGTTTTATGTTCAGTCAAAAGAGGATGTCGGAATGCTATACTGTTACAGCTTTGATGTGTATCTTGCGCTCTGTCCTAAGTACTTGCTTTCTGAGATGGGAAGTGCAGATAGAAATGTGATAACTTTCGTCACTTTAAAGATAAACTAAGAATGGATAGACTGAGAGGATGGAATGAGTTGTTTGTTTGTTTGGGGAGTGGGGTGCCTTTTAATTTATTGCTGTGGCTGGTTGGAGGGTGCTATGGAGTTGTTTGTTCCTTTTCTATCAAACATCTATTGTACTTATCTATCCTCGCTCTTTTTTGTGTTTGTTACTTGCTTGTAACATCTCTAATCTTCGGCACTTTTATGACCTAATTGTGTTGCGAGTGCCAAAAAAATCTTACTTAAACTTAAAACTAATTTGTTGCTCCTTTATCCAGCCGACAATAAGCAAATACTACAATCCACATACTTCATTAATTTGTTCTTTTTTCAGTTTAAGTAACTCTGGTCCTGCGGGGTTAATCGGAGGATCGTTCTTACCGATCAATGACCCACTTACATCGCTTGTGAGCTTACGCCGTGGGGAGGTGGGGTCAGACATTGATCAGGCAAGCGTGCCGCGGGAGTCAATAGTGAAAGAACAATGAAAAACACGCTTCATCTTTCTAGCAAATTGATTGGATCTATGAATAAGTGTTACGACCGCATGAGTGATCCTCTTTTCCCCTCGTCGGTTGCTTTAGAACCCTGCTGAACATTCTTCTGAGAGTGGAAGTTACACTAAATCGAATAACTTTTCCAGATTTCACTCCTGTTTTAGACTTGTGAACAGCCGCTTATCAGTTATCGTTCGAAAGGGGGAAAAAGGGATAGTTTCCGAATATTTTTTCTTTCAGTTGCTCTCAAATTTCTCCCTCTGATAAACCATCAAATATGATTATTTGCATCTTGAAACGGCGTTTTGTGTAAAAATGAGCTCGTTTGAAAAGCGTGAAGAGGTGTTTGAATTGAAAGATGAAAGTCTTTTTTCCTGAATATCCTTTTGAGTTCCTCAAGTGTCTAACTCGGTCAAAATGCTCATATTTCATTGGATGAACATCTCTACCAACGCTTCACGTTTCAAAACAAAGCAGAAAGTTTCAGAAGGGCACACAGGCACTAGCAGACTGACTCGCACACATTTTAAGGTAAAGATGCAGACCCGCTTGAAACGAAATGTCATAACCCGCGTGGGGCGACAGACTGATCCGGGACCAGCTGGGGGGAACCGTGCGCGGGAAGGTGCTTATCAGTGAACATTTATCCAGGACCAAAATCTTAAGAGTTGATATATCATAAGTTATTTTAATGTGAAAAAGTAAACATGCAGTAGGTATAAAACACAACAGGGCTCACTTTTCATAACAGTGTGAAAATCAGTTTTCAGTCTTTCATGGCATAAATGTTTTCTGTGGTCACATTATTGGCAGTTGCTTTCATGGATGCTGAAGAGCATTTGTGAGTTCATTTTCTGTGTACATGTTGGAATAGGACTCGATTGCACCCACATTTCAAATTATTTGAGCCTTCATGCTGCCTTTTCAATGCCATCTAAAAAGCTCTTGATTTTTTACTTGTGTGCTAGAATCTCAAATTCAATGCATTCACTCGTCATCTCTTTGGTCAGGTTGAGAATAAATGGGATAGACTTTACATGTTTCTAAAGAGTTTGAATAATGACTGTACTATTAGGATAACTTCACGCAGTCCCTCAGGACCACTTTCCATTCTGCATTGATTTCCTAGGGTTCACTGATGTCGATTTTTAGGGAGAGAGAGATAATTTGGATTTTGCTGCCACTCCAATCTGCTACTTTTTCCGGGATTTCCAAGCACTGGTTTTTTTGTGTTGGCTACTGTTATTGAAGATCTAGACTTCTTTCATTGTTGTTCAAGTTCATTCTTGGATGTTGCCTTCATTTTTCAGTGTACTGTTATAGTTCCTGTTTCATTTATAGATTTTTGCACCTTCTTTTTTAAGTACCGTAAAAAAATTTTTGTCTTATTGCGTACACAGATGGTCAGTCGAAATGGCGGTGCTACCTGTGTGACAAGGCGCCTCTTCAAGGTCTCAGAGAGACTTACAGAAACATCCGTGACACCCTCAAGGCCCTGCAAGCTCGTGACAAGGCTAAGGCTGCTGCCGCCGCTGCAAGTGGAAATGCACAGCCCTCCAGCAATGGTACGAAACGAACGGGAAAGTCAAACGATGCTGAACTCTCGAAGAGTGCAGTTTCTACTTCTTCCTCTTCCTCCTCAGCAAAGAAGAATGTTCAGCAGGATTCTAAAGCAAAAAACTCTGCGTCCTCAAAAGAGGCTGCAGATTCAAAAAGAGGTTCAGCCTCTCCTGATAATGACCAAGATGTAGCTTTGTGTGCTAGTGACCTGAAGACTGCTCCTGAGAATGTGGATGTGGTGATGGACAAGCTGTCCACAGCGACCAGCACTTTCAAAGAGATGCTGAGGGCACTGCGTTCCCAGTTCCACAGCACCAGTCCTCGGGCAGATGAAGAAGATGCGACTCCTATGTTCCACTTCTCGTTGAGCAGCAGTATGAGTGTGACAGAGAAGAAACGCTGTTGTGCCAAAGCCCTGAACAGCAGCCTGCATACCTATGTAAAGTCCCTAAAAGCTATACTGACAGCTAGTGATAGTAAAGGGCAAGCTCAGGACAGTTTTAACACCAAAACGGGTGCTGATTCTGCGGAGCAGTCCGAAAGTGCGACAACAACCAGTGAACATCAAGAAGATGGTGAAAAATCTCTGACCAGTGCTAGTGCTAAGCAGCAAAGCAACAGTGCGGAGAAGGCCACTGCTGGAAGAAAAACGATTTCGAGATTGCCATTCACTTCTTCTACTTCTTCCAAGTCTAGGGCTGAGAATGTTTCTTCAAAAGTGTCACCTGTTTCTATGAATGGAACAGACAGCGACAGTAGGCAGGATCGGGTGAGCAGCAGAAGCTCTGAGGATTTGCCTAACTCTGCAAAGAAATCAGGGGGAAGGACACGAAACAGAACTGGTTTAGACTCTCTGAGTGATGACTCTGATGATGATTCTAGTAAACCAAAGCCAAAGGAAAAAAATCAGTCATCACATAAGTCTGTGTCATCTCTTCAAAAGGGGAGTACTGAATCCGAAAGCCTCAAAAGTATTACAAATGAACGAGGGAGCACACGTCTGTCACTTTCCAGAACAGCTGGGAAAGAGAAAGAAAGTAAGGATTCCAGTGAGAAAAGTGTAGAGAAAGATAAGATTGAGTCTAGGAAGTCTAGAGAGGGTAAAGAAAGTGGAGAGAAAGATAAGATTGATCCCAAGAAGTCTAAAGAGGGTAAAGAAAGTGGAGAGAAAGATAAGATTGATTCCAGGAAGTCTAAAGAGGGTAAAGAAAGTGGAGAGAAAGATAAGATTGATTCCAGGAAGTCTAAAGAGGGTAAAGAAAGTGGAGAGAAAGATAAGATTGATTCCAAGAAGTCTAAAGAGGGTAAAGAAAGTGGAGAGAAAGATAAGATTGATTCCAAGAAGTCTAAAGAGGGTAAAGAAAGTGGAGAGAAAGATAAGGTTGATTCCAAGAAGTTTAAAGAGGGTAAAGAAAGTGGAGAGGAAGATAAGCTTGAGTCTAAGAAGTTGAAAGAAAACAAAGAAAGTGAAGAGACAGGTATAGAGAAAGATAAGATGACTACAAAAAAGTCTAAATCTAAAGACGTTCTGGAAGCTTCAGGCAAACCATCTGAAACTGAAAAAGACAGTGTGCCTTCAGGTGCTGACACTACAGAACTATTGTGTGAAGACAGTTGGTCTGAAAATGGTGTGAGTAGTCCACATGGGGAGGTTGCATCCCACAAAAATGATGCAGGTGCTTCTTGTGATAATGAAGATGAGGAAAACATGGCAGCCAAGTTCGATCTGATCAAAGAGCTTGCAGATGAAATGCTGAAGAGCAATGAGGAAGCTGAGGAGAAAGAGGATGGAGGAGATGGTGAAAAAGAAGAGGAGGAAGAGGCTGTTAGTGACAGAAGTGACAATGGTGAAGCTGAGGATGAGGTAGCTTCCAATTCAAGATCAAAAAGGAAATTTCGGGATAGTGATTCTTCGGGGGAAGACAAGTCAAGACTCAAGAAGACGCCTAAAAAGGCAAAAAAAAGAAGCAACTCTTCAGAAAAGAGCTCAAAAGGAGAAGAAAAGGATGATGAGAATGATGATGCACGTAGTGATTTTGAAAAGGTCTCTGATGGGAGTGACTCAAACCAAGTCAAAGACAAGGAAAAAGCCGATGAGGAGCAAGCCAAAGACTCTGTTGCTGCTAGTGATGATGAAGCTTCTAGCTCTGATGTCCTCATGAGTTCTGATGACAATGACGTTGGCACTTCCACTTCGGCACGTCGCAAGAAAAAGAACAGTGAGTATCTCACAGAATAACGAATACGTACATGGGGTGGAAAACACCCTTGTTGTGTGGACATGGAGGAGAGAGATGGTAGTGCTAAAGACATTAAATTCGGAAATAAGATCCAAAGTCTTTTTTGAGATGGTGTGCAATTCAGATGTTCCAAAAGGTGAAAGTGATACTTTTGAGCGCAACTACAGCTTAGTTGCTCTGCAATGTCATGGGTTTGATTTTATACTGCATCGATGTTGTGAGAAGCTTTACTTGTTGTTGGTTTAAATATTTTTTTAGATAAAAAAAAGCCCAAAATAAGAGTGTCTTCCATCAGTGCACAAATAGCAGATGCATGTATGTAAATCAGAGGTGCCGATTTTACGGATAATTCTGGATAATTCTTGAGTTTCCGAGATATAGGGCATTTTATAAATATAGATTTTAATTTTGGGATCCCACATGCTCATTTTTGGCCATTTCGAAAAGTACAGGATTAATTTTTGACTTTGGGGATTGGGGGGGGGGGGTTGTTTTTGTTTGGTAGTCAGTTGGCACCTCTGATAAATTTGTGTCATTACGTTTTTTCAATTTCCAAACAGAGCACCAGCTCCTAGGGGTGTTTGTAAAAATAACATGATATGATACATTATCAGGTCCTTTTTAGGTTATTAGTTTCGGGCTTGCCAATTGTCCAGAATTCCCAGGGACTGTCCCGGATTTGGGAATTTGAGAGCCTTATCACATACTCTCCACCAAAGATGTGAATTTGTTGGTTGTTACATAATCTGATGTTGTGGATTTTTAAAAAAGTTGACAAGCCTGTAGTGGTGGGCAGGTCATTCTAATCTACTTTTATCTTTCCTGTTCTTTTGTCATTATCGTCATGGAAGTACTGTAGTTGTGTACTAGGACATGTTATAGGATATATCTATGCTGCATTAGTGAAAATCACTTTCCCTTTGTCGGTTCTTGTGACACTGATTCATTTCCCTCTAAATAAAGTGTAGTGTCTCTTAGATACTCAGTTTTATAGTGCTCATTATTTCCTCTACTTAGAGTTTTTATGGGGTTTTTTTTTTTTTTTTTTTTTTTTCAGAAAAAGAGTTGACAGCCTCTAAGGAGAAGGTCCAGAAACCTGCAAAGGAGACTAAAAAGGTATCGAAAGTAAGTAAGAAGCCAGTGGCAAATGGGACTGACAAGCCAAAGTCAGCAGCTTCTTCTGCTGTGAAGTCAAAGCCTAAGAGTAATGGAAAAGCCAGCAAGGGTGACAGCAAAAATGCTAAGGAGGATGAGGAGGAGGATGAAGATGAAAAGGAAATTGAAAAGTTGTCAAAGATGCCAGTCATGAGAAAGAGGAAAGTAAAAGATACCCCAGAGGAAGTAGAAGAGGATGTTTCAGAAGTCAAATCAAAGACGTCCAAGCCACCTGCCAAAAGAAATAAACCGGGTAAGTTGGCTTGTATTTTTAAAAAAGTCTTTCTTCCTTGTGTCGTATGTACACTGTCAAGGCTTTAGTAGCAACTATAAGTGAAGATAATGTTTCTGGAAAAAAAATTAGTCGGATGTTTTTAGAAAAAGTGTGGTGATAGAATTCTACCATATTGGTGTAATATTTTGATCAGTGCGTAACTGACATTTGAAGTGGTGAAAGAGCTAAATAAGACAAATTTAAAAGAAATTTAAAAAAAAAATAATTTTTGTATTAATTTTAAGTTTCGTGGAGTTGCCTACTATTTTCATATGAGCTGTCCACACGATGTATCCTCTCAGTTTGCCTCCAGTGTGGTTTTTTGGTTCATGAGGCTGATTAGTTTGCGTTGCAAGATGTAATCTACTCCTTTTTTTAATGTTTATGTTTGTCCACTAGATTGATGATGAAATGCGTCTTTCCTATGGTAATAATGTCGGGGCTAGTCAGTATTTCCAAGTGTGAGACTTGATGAAAAGATACAGGTGCTCTTCCGAGAGGGTCCCTCTTGTCGAGGAGAAAAGTGGTTATGTTGGGCAGAAGTCTAGGACAGTGTCATAATGTTTTTTAAAATGCGCGGGGTGGGGGGTTGAAATGTAACTTTTGTTCAAGAGATTGTATTGGTCAGGTGACCGCTAGGGCACGTTCAACTGTATGTGCATTTCCAATTTGAATGCTGTTGAGATTTTATCTCCTGGGTGGGTGGAGTTCTGCTGAGAAGTTCAAAACCTATGAGACCGCGTACGAGTATACTTGGGTAGCTCAGCTACTTCCCCAGGACAGCGAATGAGTATACATGCGAGTGAAATGACCTAGATCCAAACAAAAGACGGCCGATGTTTCTGCAAACATATTTTCGGTTACATCAACCCAGTGATTAGTTCAATTTAGATATTTTGCTTCAGATTCATAGCAATTAAATGGGGAAAGCAATAAAATGAGTTTAGAAAAGGTATTTCACCAAGCCTGAAGTGCTCAATGAAATTTTTATGAGCAGAGACAGTGTTGACTTAGACAATGACATTGATTATTTGGATCGAAAATCTTCAAATTGTGAAGAAAATTGTGAAAGACAAATCTGAAACCAGTTATCATTGATGGAGGAGCAATTTACTTAGCTCTGGTCCTGGGGAACTGAAAGTCAAGTGTGAGGCTGGTCCTGTAGGTGTTGAAAATGATTAATTTGTTCCTGTGTCCTTTTAGTTGAGATGTGATTGGAGAGGGATGAGATGAGGTAGCAGTCTGGCTTGTAAAGGACCTTTTTCCTGTGTCTTTTATTGTTGTATTTCAAAGAACGTTTTGATGGGAAAAGGTTTGAAGTCTCCATGATAAAAGAATTCTGATTTTTAGAAATGTTTTATCTTGTCCAGGTCCCAAGTGTTCCAAGAAAAACATGGATTTTGAAGATCTGTCATCAGATGGGGATGATGCCAAAAATGATGAGATCGATGAGGAAGAGGAGGAGGATGATGAAGATGAGCCTAAAGTTACTTTCTTTTTGGAGGAACCAGTGGAACAACAAGACGGACTGGTATGATGCTGGTGCTTTCTTCTTTCGTAATTAAAAAATATTTTTCTTACTGTGTAGATGATTGTGGCAGAAGAGTGCTGACAAATACGGTGCTCTTAAGAGGTGAAAAGTGAATGTTTTTAGGGAATGTTATCAAGGGGCTTTCTTTTACAACTCACTTCGCGTTGGTGGCTTTGATGCTGAGCATTCTTCCTGTTCTGAACATTTAGCTGCCTTTCAAAACTTTGGTAAAATTTGATACGAGAAGTGTTCATGGTGATGTTTTGAGTTTTTAAACAAATATAAGAAAAAGGAAAGATACTGTTAAGAGTTTGAGACCTCATGACTCCAATTTTAATTCTAAGACCACATACTTTCTTTATCACAATAGTATCGTGCCTTATATAACACTGTTTCTTGTGTTTTGATTATTATAAAAATTTAGCTGCTTATTTAGATTTTGTTTCATTGTTCCCTTTAGGAGGTTGATGAAGAAAACGAAATGGCTAAAAATGGACTGTTGGATGAAATGGACAGTGATAAAGCTGAAGAAGATGACAAAGACAGTGATGATTCATCTCTTGATGAATTTGGTGAGTGCATTTAAACTCTCTTCCTACCAGGCCAAAATCCACCACTGGTCCAGGGCTTTTCCCTGACCTATTTTGACGCCCCTACCCCACCAAAGGAAAATGTCGAAAAATCCAACTAAACACACACAAACCATATCATATGGCCCATCAAACTGAAGGTTAAAAAATACTCTGTCAGACGTTGATGCAATATTGAAGGTTTATTCCAATAAAATGAGTTTGGGGTTTCAAAAAGTGATTATGCAATGTCAGGTGTCATATGAAATCAACAATTTTCCAGCTTTGAAAGGTCATATCTAAAAAAACAACAACAGCATCAGTCAAACTTCTGAGGTAGGTTGCCTCAAGTAATGCAAAGAAATGCTGAAAGCTATGTATGTGTACCTATCATAGAAGTGAACATTTGAGACATGTGCTGGAGTCAGGGGAGCACTTTTATTTTCGTTTTTACGTTTCTAAGGGGATAGAAAAAAAGCGCTGAAATTACTTAAAATCGTCTCTCAGTGCTATATTTTCTTTCATATCTGCTGACAGGAAGTCTATTTCATTATTTCGAAAATGTGGATCTGCAGAGAATTTTGTGTCTTTTCTTTACTGGATTGGAATAGATAGCAAGCCACTCAAGCCGTATTTTTGCTCTCGGTCCAGCGAGGCTTCAAAATGTGGCTTGCAGTAGGAGAAGTGTTAATTGGGCTTGCAAACAGCAGTATTTCAGAGTGAATTTTTTTTTCATTTTAAAAAATTCAATTCTGATTTTCTTACTGCATGTTAAGTATACAAGGATTGAAGTGTGCTTTGGAATCTTATCCATTTTTTCAATCATCAATCTCGTCAACGTGTGAATTTAAGTGAACTCAACAATTGAATTCCTAATGGGCAGGCGTTTGTAAGAACTGAAATTATTCAAATACTAGCTATAAATTGACGACAGCAGGAGGAGCCAAGGAGTAGCAGTAGAAAGGCTGCAGAAAGAGTCAGGAGCCCAGATGAGGGGGCAAAGGAGGTGAGGGGGTGGGGGCAGAAAGTGGAAATGAAAGCAGACAATAGAACATTGTTAGAGATCAGGAAAGGATGTGAAAGGAGACAATTATAGAGAAGAAAATTTTTTGGTCGCTACCCGGAATCGAACCCGGGACCTTTGAATGAGAGGCCAACACCTTAACCTCTAGGCCACGAGAGCCCCCCTGCCATCGGTGTTTAAATATCTTTGTTACATGGGGAATTCTCTATAAATTAATACGACTGTGCAGGCTCTTGATCACAGCTTACTTTTCCGCCATATTGGCGTACTAATATGCTTGGAAGTTCTTCTTGTCCATTTTTTCAGCATTGCTATTTTGCCCTTTTAAGTTGTCGTTTCAGATTCTTTAAGCTTAAGAATTTGGTTGCTGTTTTTCAGATGAACCACAAAAATCCAAGAAGAAAGATGAAAAGAAAACGAGTTCACAGAATGAAGAGGATGATGAAAAGGAGGAAAATGATGATGATGATGACAGTGACTCTCCTGTTGGGAGAAAAAAACAAATCCGTAGCAAGTTGCTGGATACCAAACTGTCTGACAGTGACTCTGACATTGGCAAGTCAAAGAAAAAGTGAGTATTCAATATATTTTCAACAATCACAGTTAGCTGGACAACTTTTTCTTTCTGTAAATCTTTTTGACTGGTGTTCGAATCCTGTGTGCTTGGTCAGAAATGTTTTAAAAATACGGGTTCTTTTATACCTTCTCCTACCCATGTATGTCTAGTGTAAAACATTCTAGACAGCATAGAAGAGCTGTTTGTCTTGTCAGTTCACTGTTGTCCCCTCTTGTAAAGCCAACATGACATTCTGTGAAAGCAATTATTAAAGTAGCTGTAGAGCTTCGTTGGTGATACTGTTATCTTCAGTTCAACAGCATCTGCATGGTGTAGCAGTTTGATGCTTCATTGTTGCACACAGGAGACCCAAGATCGATTCCTAGGTGGGGAGAATTATTGAGTATCTTGATCTTTCTTGTATCCCTCTCTGCTGTGGTTGGCCCTGTCAGACAGGCTCGGAAGCCCACCTCCTGAGTGATCTAAATTGTGTCGGTGAGGGCCTAAAAATACCCTTTTAAAGAAAATCTTCTGTTCAATTGGATGTGTCCTTGTAACGATGGATTCATTTCTCACTAAAACATTATTTTGCAGGTATTTTGTTTGTGCTCTAGTCTGGTCTTTTAAATGCATTGCTCTCAGTGGAAAGCTCTGTATCTGTGACAAAGTCGTGGAGATAATTGGAAGAGAATGTGTAGCTGTTTCGGGCTTTTTCTCTCTTTGGTAGAATTAAGTTTTACCCATATCTGTTTTCAAGGGGGGGATTCATGGGGCTGAGAGAGAAAACAATGAAGTGCAGGGTCCCCACGGGGTCGGGAAATCGGGAAAAAGTCGGGAATTTTGTGATGGGTCGGTAAGTCAGGAAAGTATAGGGCCTGTGTAATGTGCAGCTATCTAGACTGTATGGTTGATGAATCCTTAAGAGGAAACGTAATTGAGCCGCTGTGACGGAAGTATGTGTGACACGGAGGCTCGATCGGGAAGAATCAAGATCTGCTTTCGTTACCACCCAGAAATTTTCCGGTAATAGTCTGATAGATAACGCAACATTTGTAACATGCAGGTTGTGCATTATGAACGCTGCTGTGTCGCCTTGAAAATAAATCAATATTAAAAATTGCCCTCTGCTGTCGCTTGTGGAAAAAAAAAAAGAAAAAGAAGTTATACAAGCATCTTGACAGGTTCGCCCTCGTGACCGGTCAATGAACCTGTGAGTACCGGCGGTCTGAGTGCTGTGAAGAATAGGACTCCTTTATAAGATACACTCGTGGAAGGGGATGGAGGGGGGGGGGGGGCTGAAGGCAACGCTAGAGGACAAAAACTGAACTTGGAAGCACATTTTTAGCATTTTGATTACCACTTTAGAGCTCTCTGCAAAGCGCGCGTTGATGCAGGCCTTGTGTGGAATCAGGATCCGTCATGCCTTGTTGTAGAACTAAAGTGTTCGCGTTTCATTGGATGGGGTGATTGTAATTTATATCTATATTTTATTAGCTTTCTGTTCAAGATTGGCAGATTTTCAGTGTCGCTGCATCTTGCCTCTCCCCCCCCAGTTCTTACACCTCTCACACTGAATAGGTGTACTTGAGCCATTCTAGTTATTACTCTACTTTGAGTTGCAGCAGTGGTTTTCGTCTTCACGTTTATTATATGAATATATGAATCGTGACACCCAGACTGGTTATTGACAGTCGATTTTCTAGTTCTAGGTCTTTTTTCAGGCTCAAAACAGGATTCATTTTTTTATATAGGGCCTATAGTTTGTTATGTTGGCTAATATGATGATGGGAAAATATAAATAAGTAAGAACAGACTGAAACACCAAAGTGTCTCAAGATCCCAGTGCCACACTGACATGTTGTTGACTGGATATAATGTACCTACATGTGTGTGTGTGTGTGTATTCACAAACATATACATGTATTATATTAGATATAAATGGAGCACACGCTTTCATTGTTATGTAACGTGTTCCTGGAAAATGGATGAGGCCCCTACCTTGGAAAATTGAGAAGCTGGTTTGGCAGTCACCCAGTATTATAGTCATCTATAGTTTGAGGACTATACTACAAAATGTACATTTGCATTCATTTATAGATATTTAACTTTTTATCTTTGATAGATTGGCTTTTTTGGGGATCATTCTTGACGCGCAGCGGCCTGATTTTTCCCTCGAATTGGGGTCTTGAAAAAAATGTGGGGGTCTTGAAAATATTTTCCAGGATTTGGTGGGGACCCTGGAAGTGGACTAAGTGGAACTTACCAGTTACCTGGACGTCCGAATAGTTTTTCTCCTGTTGTAGATTGATGGTGTAAGTTAATTTAGGTGGATGATGGGTGCTCTTTTGTGGAGTACCCCTAACTTTTCAGTGTTTTTCTTTTTTTCTCATGAATAGTTAGTAACCTTATTGGCCGAGGTTCTCTTTTTTAAAACACAGGTTGTGTTTAAGCTTTAGTTTTGAATAGTATTCTCTTCATCAAGAAATTAATTCAATTGTGGTCTTGTTGTTTCAGGAAAAAAGAGGAAGATGAAACATTTAAAACTGGCGAAGAAGGCTCCTCTTCAGGTTCTAGTATAGAGTCTGATCTACCTAGTGAAGAGGAAAGTGAAAAGGATAGTGACGAAGATGGAGACAACAGTGAGCCCAAATCCAAAAAGAAGGGAAAGAAGAAACCAAGGAAGAGGAAAGGAAAAAAGAAGAAAAAGGGTAGTGATGATGATGAGGAAGATGAAGAACAGGAGGATGATGATGAGGAGGAAGAAGGGGGAAAGAAGAAAAAAGGCAAAGGAAAGAAAAGGAGAAGGATAAAGAAAATAGCCAATTCATCTGATGAAGATGGTGAAAAGGGCAGTGATTCAGATGATGTAAGTGGTATTTTTTCTTTCTACATGTTCCGCCTGACATGTTCTTAAATTTTGTATTTTTTTGTGAACACAATGGCATTACAAGTAGCTGTTTTTTTCTTTACATGAACATTTTCGTCTTAGTGCACACAATATTGTTACAGTTGGTGGCAATTTAAAAAAGAAATAATAATTAAATTTTTTTTGGTATGGTTTCTTTGTCAAGCATTTCTGTTATTTTACTGCTGTTCCTGTCTCCCAAAACTTTTTTTCTTGTTCTGAAACTTCTTATATTATTACATAATATTCAAAACTAGTTGATTAAATCTTATGGTTTGTGCTAACTTTGGGTTTGAGTATATCTTCTTGTATAATTTTCGTACTAGAGACGTTTGAAAATGCATACTAACATAAGTTGAAAATTTTCATCTTTACTGTATTAGAACTACTGTTATTTCAAAGCTTCTGAAACACATTTTGATGCAAGAAATATATTTGGTGTGACTTTTACAGTTTAGTGGTTTTTATTTTCGAGAAAATGAGAAATAAAAATATTTAGTTTATAATTGCCTGAAATATTTGTGTTGGTTCTTCTCACAGGATGATCCTAATTCTAGTCAAGCTGGGAAGAGAAAGAAAATCAGAAAAGTGATGTCAAATAAGAAATTGGAAGACTCCACAAGAGCTGCCGCTAGAGCAGAAGAAAAGAGAAGGAAGAGAATTGCAGCCAAACAGAGAGAGGTAAGAGTACTCAAGAGATGGTCATAATGTTTCAGTTTGTTTTACTGGTAGGTTCTCTTTCCTTAGAATTAAGCCTTTTTTAATGGCTTTTTTTTTTTGTCTACTGTTTTTGTATAGTTGGGGGGGGGGGGGGGGTATTCTGTTTTTTACTTTTGATGTACAATTTCTCTCTTTAACACTTTGCCATAACAAGGCTCATATACAGGGTGACTGCCATGCCCGGGGAATTAAAAAATCGCGGAGACCCGGAAATTTGAGGAAATCTGTAAATTGCCCCGAGAAAGTACATAAAACCAAATCTGATAACGTCCGTTCATTTTTGGCGGTCACAATTGTGATATTCGTTCGGCTTTTCCCTGTCTGAGAGAGCGTTTCACTAGTACAGGCGGCTATGGCAGCAGGCGGAAGTGTTTGTATGATACAGAGACTCGATCGGGAAAATAAAGGTCTACTTTCACTTTTGTTACCACCGAGAAATTTGCCGGTAATGGTTTGATAATGCAACATTTGTAACATGCAGGTTGTGCATTATGAACTCCGTGTCTCTGTGAAAATAAATCAATATCTGTCCTGTGCTGTCACTTGTAGCGTCTTGTCGGGCTTGCCATCGGGACCAATCAGTGAACTTGAGCATCACATTGTGAGTAGATTTTCTACTGGTGAGTGTTGGGGTCACCAAAGTTCATTCAAGTTCTAAACGCTGTGAAGTATAGGGCTCCAGAATGGGGGAATTATTGATTTTTTTAAAAGATACACTTGTGGGAGGGGGGGGGCGGGGCGAGGTTGAAGGCAACACCAGACGACAAAAACTTAACTTGGAAAGCAAAGAATTTTGATTGCGGTACTATAGAGACTACAGAGCTCTGTGCAAAACGCTCGTTGGTGCAGGCTTTGTGTTGAATCGGGATCCGTCATACTTTGTAAGCCTTGTTTTTTAACAAAAAGATTCATGTTTCATTCGGTGGATGACTAGATCGTACTTATATTTTAGCTTTCTGTTTAAGATTTGCAGATTTTCGCCCTCCTACAGTTCTTACAAGTATCACGCTGAGTAGGTCTTTCACGTTTATTATACGAATCATGACACTCAGACTGGTTCTTGACAGTCGATATTCTGGTTCTAGGCCCTTTCTCAGGCTCAATACCGAATTCATTTTTATACAGTTTGTATTATAAGGCGAATGGGGGGGGGGAGAAAATATAAATAAGTAAGAACAGACTGAAATACCAAATTCACACCAAAATACGGAAGCCGGGTTGGCAGTCACCCTGCATAATATAGTAAGATATAGTAAAATCCCTTGCCATCAAAGTCAAAGGCATTTTGGGGAAATTCCAAAGAAACTGGGTGGTAAACATTGCCGATTTGCGAGATGGGACTGCAAAGAGTAAAAAAAAAAAAATGGGTGGTGTTTGAAGGGGAGGGGTGCAAATGTGAGAGTTTGAAAATCAGAGAATCAGAATATAATTTTGAAGCAATGATGTTGTGGAACTATCTCTTGGCGCATTTGGTCCCCCCCTCGTTCACTCTCTTTTTCTCTCTCTGTCAGTTTAATATTGAGACGATCACAGATGAGAACAACCCCATGAACTGCCTGATCACAACAAAGCTAATCCTGGAGCCTGGCAAGGAGGAGGGTGATGAGCCCATCGTGCAAGTGAACAAAAAATTGGTCCGCAAGCTCAAGCCGCATCAGGTGGAAGGTGAGTAATGGAGTGATGTTGGTCGACAAATTTGAAGGAATTGGGGAATTTACTTGATAACACCAAATCGGAACTTGAAGGTTAAAATTTCAATCACATGAAATTTGATGATCTGTATTGTCATTATTTGCTTAAAAATTAGACACAGTACTGAATGGGTTCAAAGATCCTAACTGAAACACTTGCATGCATATATTTTCAATTGGTTTTCTGAAGAGTGCTATGCTTCTGATGAGAATGAGACAGTAAGCCATTTTAGACCAGTGTGATCCATGTATGTCAATGTTATGCTTATTTGGACTGGACAGATGTTGAACTGTGCCCTGTGCTCAGTCCTTCCAGTTTTCTGCAAATTTGCAGATATCCGTTAATGGAAAGATTTCCATGAAAATTAATGCTAAAAAATAATTTTTAACAAATACAAAATAAAAATTTTCTGAAAATACTCATAGTCAATAGCTAACCCATACCGGAAATGCTCTTTTATATGAAAGTGAAGACATTGTCTTCCACTTTCACTTCTAAAGCACCAGCAGAGCATCAGCACTGTAAACAAGAAGAAATGTGGTTCATTAGATCTTGGGCCTGCCAAGAAAGAAAACTCTAAAGAGAGCTTGATTTTTTATCAGACTTTATTTGTAAATATTGTTGTGTATTTAAGTTGAACATAAGCTGTCAGCTATTTAGATCTAGCTGTTATTCTATTATGGGTGTACTATAGGCCTACAAGGGAGAACAGCATGGCCTTAGATTATATGGATTCTACATATTATGGTGCAAACCAACAGAAGCAGAAAAAAGTTGAACATTGACTGTCAAGTTATATAGATCTAGCTGTTATACTACTTTTATGGATGTTCAGTACTGGTATACAAGGGAGAAAGCATGGCCTTGGATTTATAATGGACTAACACAAGCAGAAAATTATGTATGCAAGGTACTTATTTTTTCTCACTTATTTTTCTTGTTAGATGTAGGCTTGAGGCGCTGTCCCCCTTCAACCCCTGCCAAGGACCCAAAAATCCTCGAAAAAGTCATCAGCTGCTGGAAGCTCTGTGTGCTACACTGCTGAGCAAACTGTTTTACTCTTGTATATTGTTTTGGTCTCTTATTTCAGTTCTCTTTGCCTCTGACAAACTAGCAATGCTTAGCTTAGTGTAGTTTGATCATTGCCTTTCCCATGTGAAGAGAGGGCAAGCTGCATTTCTGCTAGTCTTGACTGCCAAGTATTAAGCTAACAAGATTTTTCTTTCTTTTTTATCTCTTTTCTTTTCCTTTCTTTCTTTTCGTTTCTTGCCAGGAAAAAAATCACCAAGTCAAGGCAGGAACCTGACTTTGTGCATCCAGTGTTGTCATAAATGTCATTGTTTAAAATTGCATTGTAGTTGCAGATAAGGTTTGTTATGGAATTCAATACCCCATTATGGATGTCTCTTGATATCTTGATACATATTTTTTTCATAGTCATTATCAGTGTGTTTTCTCTTTCTCCCCGCAGCTGTGCAGTTTATGTGGGATTGCATGTATGAAAGTGTCAAAAGGTCTAAAAAAGAACAGGGTGCTGGCTGCATTCTGGCTCACTGCATGGGTCTGGGAAAAACTCTCTCGGTGAGTGTTGACCATGAATTCCTGGCCTCGATGAATTACTGTATCAAATTTTTACCCATTCTTTTTTGTTTTGTAAGTAGGCATCAGACCCTTTCATGGTCTCATTTTGTCATATGTCCGTATATTTATATTCGGAATCTCAGGAATTGAGTATCTTTTCTCATCTTCCTTCCTGTCTGTCCTCTCATCTGTTGTTTTTAGAAGTTGGAACTCATGTTCTTTATTTGGTTATTTTTTTCTTCCCTCCCAGGTGATCTCTTTTGTGCACACAGTCATGACCCATGCGAAGGTCTTGGGCCAGCGCACGTGCCTGGTGGTGTCCCCTCTAAACACGGTGCTCAACTGGCAGAACGAGTGGACCATGTGGTTTGACGAGGAGGACCAGCTGGAGGTGGGCTGCCCCACCCCCCCTCCCTCCCTCCCTCCCTCTCTCTCTCTCTCTCTCTCTCTCTCTCTCTCTCTCTCTCTCTCTCTCTCTCTCTCTCTCTCTCTCTCTCTCTTTTTCTCACACACATACACACATTCTAAAGTATGGCTGATAGTCTTTTACCTTTTGTATCCTATGAAGGTGGGAGGTCTATCATAATGAGTCTGATGAAGACATAAGTGTCTGAGCAACGCTTTTTTTATTCCTTTGTAACAAGCATGAGTTTGCCATGAAAATAAACAATAAAAAGAAAATCTAATTACGTACCTGAAAACTACATGTAGGGAAGAGCTATATAGGTCAACTCAACTCGCCTGTATTTAGAAATGATGGAAATTGCTGCTAGAGACATAAATTTTTTGTACCAAACTTGTTACGTTGTACTGGGTATGAAAACATTCTATCTTCAAAGCAGTATGTGTTAATGAGTGGGGTGCAATTTCGGGTAGATGTTACCCCATCCATTATATAATGCTCTCTAGGGGGTGCTCTGGTCTTCAGCACGTATATTACCTATTTGTGTTGTAAGTGCTGTAAAAACTAAAAAGGTACCCCCCGGGGGCGGTGCCTCTGACTGAAGTGTCTTTAGGCCATTCCCAAAGGGGGAACATTAACCATGTTCTTATGCACAGTAGAATTGTAATTGTAAATGGGCTGATTCATCGATGTCATGCTCATAACAGTGCCTGAACTGCAACAGGGAAGTGCTGCTTTTTCTTTCCTAATCCTTACTATCGTCATTTCCCTCTGCTTCTTTTGTATGTTTGTCACACTCTTGTGACCCGCTATTTCCGGGGTGCCTTGATAGTCGAAGCAGACTTAATGCTGTTGAAGCTTGAGGGGTGAACAGAGTAAGTCTTCATTCCCTGTAAGGATTTCTCTGTTGACATCCACCCCTTGGCTCTCATATGACCTTAAGCAGTTGCGAGCGCCGTAAAACCTCTACTAAAACTAAAAAACGAAAAACTATATTTGTGGTCCATAAATGAATGTTATGTTTTTGTCCCCCCCGATCAGGTGTGGGAGCTAGCCAGCTGCAAGCAGAATCCGCTGCGTGCTGACACCCTCAAAGACTGGCACGAGAGTGGCGGCATCATGATCATTGGCTATGAAATGTACAGAAATCTGACCACTGGTGCCCGTATCAAAAACAAGAGACAGAAAAAAATATTCTATGAGACCCTGGTAGACCCAGGTACTTATGGATTGTGTGCATGTTGTCAGTCTCAACCAAAGGGGAGTTGAAAAGTTACCATGTTTGACTGATTTTGTTATTTTGTGTTTTTTTTGTTTTTACGTTTGTTTGTGTCTGTGTTTATTTCTGTGGGTTTTTTTATTTGTTTTTTTTTTGGGGGGGGGGGGTATTTTTATCTTAAAAATGTTTTCCTAGGCATTACTTAATAAGAAAAAAAAGTTACGTTCATAAAATTCCATTGATTTGTTGGTGGCCTTGCATTATGATATACTGGGTATCTGTAGTCGAAGGGATTACTGAGGATATTGTAGAAAGGGATGCAACCTGGATATGTTGTGTTTATCTTTTATCTGTTTTAAGTTTCCTCAGTCTTCAGTCTAGAAGGAAAGGGGTATATTCAGTGTTTCCTCTCCTCTGTATTTTTACGGAGACCAGTTCCGTACTTGTTCCTCCATCATTATCAACTCCCTCCATAAAAAACTGCGACAGCGTAGTACTACCGAAATTTCGTAGCAAAAGATCCATACTCGCCTTGATACCTTCTTGTATAAGTTACGGATATTTACGGCAATTCTCTTGGCAATAAGTTATTGTTATAGAAAGCTGCCAGATTGTGCTTTTCGTGTAATCGGCCATTAATCTGCTATGCCCCGTGCATTCATTGCGGGTTAGTCGGCAGTACATTTTTACCTGCAGATTGATCAAAATCTGGCCTATTTTTTGTGCCAATTTCCTCCTTTCTATCATTTACTCATTCCTTCTATCTTTGGATTGTTGCCGCGGCTGGAAAATCTGCGCATTGATCAAGTAAATTGACTTGTGATCTGAGACAGAAAATTACTGTCAGAAAAAACTTTTTTTTGTTGCAAATTTGTCTAGATCTAGAGAAATTATCCATGCGAAGATTCTACAGTACGGGAACGTGACAAGGGCTGCTATGAAAGAAATTTATGCTAAACTTCTAAAGTCAAGAATAATTCGAAGTCCTGTTCCGAGGTCGTGACATGCGACATTCAGACGTGAACATTTAGGAAAATTAGGGTATACGCTGGGTAACTGTATTGGGAAGGTACATATCTATTCATTATTCCCTGGTTTGCCTTCATGATCAATGGTGCGATGACAAATTAATTGAATTATAATAGCAATGGAAGGGGGACCTGCTTTAAACATAGCCAGCAATGGAAAGACATGTAGATCTAGGTGAAGAAATGAAACAAGACAAAATGTTGGTTAAAAAATAAATGTTATGGGTTGTAGGCAATCTCTTCAAGCAGGCTCCCTAATACCATTTTCTACCCTCTAAAAGCACTAAATTTCACTTTCTTAGGGGGCATTGCCCCCTGAACCCCCACCGCGCTGTCCCTGACCCCAGGCAGAATTTTCCTTACTTTTCAGCTTCAGCTAATGGAAGCACTGAATATTACAATTTTTTAATCTACTGACTTTTGCATGTATAAGTGTCCCAAATGTATTTTATTCATAAAGATGTCATCTTGAGTAGAAGTCATGGTGTAGAACTTAAGACAGTGTTCTTGTAGTTATTTCCTGTAAATATTTTTTTGGTTAGTTCTTATGAACATTTTACACTGAATTTTCGATGTATGGGTACATTGATTATTAATTTTTTTCAAAGTCTTTATTTCTTCAAAAGTTGAAGAGTTAGGATACTACTTAATTTGTCCTTAAGGAAATTCAGTTCACCAAGTATGCATGTTCACTTTTCTTGGCTACCTTGCAATTGATTTATTTAAGTAAAGTTGAATCTGCTCTAACCACCTCCTGTCGAAGACAACCACTTGAACAAATGATCACTTCCTCATTCCTATCCCCCCCCCCCCCCCCCGTGTTTTTCAACTAATTGCCAAAGCCAACAGCAAGCTGACTTCTGAATGTCTTCAATTACATTGTTTATTTGGAATGAATCTTACACAACTTGACTGATTTTTTTTTTTTTTTGTCCCTCAGGTCCTGACCTTGTAGTGTGTGATGAGGGCCACATCTTGAAAAATGAGGCCTCTGCACTCTCAAAAGCCATGAATCAAATGAAGACGCGTAGGAGGGTGGTGCTTACCGGGACCCCTTTACAGAACAATCTCAATGAATGTAGGTGCAGAAAGGAATAATATTGATCATAATTGCCTATATTTACAGCGCATATCCATACTTTACAGCATGCTCCTTGTTCTTTAGTCCTCCCCGGAAGCACCAATTAAGTGTTCAAACAGTTATATACTGACAAGATCTTTTGTCGCTTATAGCTTGGTACCCAATCCCACCTGATTGGAGTGAGGAAAAGTATTTTTCCCCAGGGATGAATGTCAGGCCCTTGATGGGATTTGAATCCATGACCTTTTCAGTTACAAGCAGGACAACCCTTGAAAATTAAATGAAAAGGCTTTTTCATTTTTCCTTTTATCAAATTTTTTTAGGCCAAGTGAGTCAGCATCTACTTGACCTGCTTTGGAACAGTCGTATAAAATGGAATGAGCATATTTATAGTTTGAAAGTCAGTGTATTTATGGAGTTAAAAATGGTGTATTTCGTCAGTTCATATTTTGAGCTTTCTCAAAGCTGTTATTTAAGTGCGGTAGCTTTTATGGTGTATGCCCGTGGGCTGCGGAGAATATTTAAATGTGTTGTGAGTTTAAACATGTTGAGTTACTGTTGCTGTATTGTTTTAAGTACATTCCAACTTTCAAACCTGCTTCAATGGCCTCCTGTCCAAGATAATCTCCTGCACTAACAACCACCCCCCAAAAGGGTTTTTTAAATATTGTCATGACACTGTCCAAGATGTCCACCTGTCTAAGATATCCAATTTTCTCCCTGACAATTGTTGGCTGTCTTGGACAATGTTGTCTGTGATTGTGATTATTTTAGACATGCTATATTGTATTTGTTTCTGTGTAGATCACTGCATGGTGAGCTTTGTGAAACCCAACCTGCTGGGAACACGCAAAGAGTTCAACAATCGGTTCATCAGCCCCATCGGGAACGGCCAGTGTACGGACAGCACCCCTCGCGACGTCAAACTGATGAAGGCTAGAGCTCACGTTCTCCACGAGATGCTGGCTGGTTGTGTGCAGGTAATGGGGGGATGTTTACAAATAGCTATTTTCTTTTCTGTTGTGCAGTATTAAGTTGTTTGCAGTCGCACAGCCAGCAGTACAAAATACCTCATCTGGTCACTCAGCCAGGAGAGCAACTGCAACAGACTTCTTGGCCTCGCGCAGAACTGCTCCAGGTGACGGTACGGATATTTTTCACTGGCACATTATTGCGGCAAGTGACTTCAAAGTGTTAAAGAAATGGATGATGGGCATTGCGGTTATGCTGGTGTTTAGATGGTGCTTAGGTTCTGGGGGGCGGGGTTTCTAAGAAGTCAGCTTAAGAACTACAGTTGTGTAATCTGATGTTTTAATGTTGGATGTCACTGATAGGGTTTTGAATTAGTTGACAAGCTTGCTAGGGCATTCAGACACTTATTCTTACAGATGAAAAAGAAGAAAAAAACCCAACTCAAAATGAGGTATCCTCTGAGATATTTTTTGTGGGTATAGTTCAATAACTGCACAGTGCTTGCAACATTGAAATCAATCCTGCCTGGTGAGACTCCTCAAATTCTATGGAGATTCTGTCTCTGTGGGGTGGCAGCATGCAAGTATTTATTTCTATTGGAATTTTACTCATTTTTCTACTCCGAGCCATGGGCGGCAGCGCAGCTAAAGTGACCAGTATATTTGTGTCTTTACTGAAAAATTTTGCTTTCTGGGCTTAAAACAGTTTGCATACTATCTTAAACTTTTGGTGTCCAAAATAAAGAGGTTTGGCTGCTGTTACAGAGTTCATTTATCAACTTAAATATAGTTTGATGCTCATAACGAAATTTTTCTGCCACCACAGAGGAGGGACTACTCCGCTCTCACCAAGTTCCTGCCACCGAAGCAAGAGTATGTGATCTCGGTGCGGTTGACCGACGTCCAGGCAGATCTATACTACAAGTACATGGAGCTCTCCGGTCAGGGGGTGGACGGTGTGTTCAACAACAAGGGAGCACGACTCTTCAAAGACTACCAGAACCTCATGAAGATATGGACTCACCCCTGGGTGCTCAAGCTGGCTGAGATCAGAGACGAATTGAAGGTGAGGTGGAATTTTCCAGCTGAAAAATGATTGTGGAGTAGTCGGTATCCTCAGTCTAGTCTTGGTTTGGATTCGAAGTTACTGGTTATGTGCTCGTAGTGGGTTTTCCGCTTTCCTCCTTCTTGTGGCATTTATTCTACCTTGTGGTTGTGTAGCACTCTTGTCTCAGAGCTGAAGTTGTTAGTTTATGATCAAGTTTTTTCAGTTTGTGTTTTGAGTGGGGATTTGGGGAAGGCTTCACATAATATGAGATGTAATGCTTTTTTTTTTTTTCGTCTTTTGATCATTAGGCGGTTGTTGCGAGTTTCATTGTGCTCCTACTTTCTTTCAGGTTTTTTATTATTGTAAAGTGTGGTGAGGTATACCATTCCATGTTCATGAACTACTACTCATACCGTGCAAACTGGATATGGACCTTTTGCTCTGATGTTAACGTGGGGGGGTTGGTGGGTGCTCTTGTGTGGCTTGCTCCTTCTTTCCTAAAAAAAACATCCATCCTAATCTCTCCTTCTTCTTTTCTTTGTCTCTAGTAACACTTCATATCTTTGGCCCTTAGAATATAATCCATTTGTGTTGCAAGTGCTGTGAAATTCTTAATTAAAACTTCCCACCTACGCAAGGTGCAGACCGCACAACACTTATCCCCACAGACCAGGATGCAGGTTGACTACATCAGTACTACACCTGTATCTCGGCAAAAATACCCCAACCGTTATGAAATCTTCATCCTGAGAAAATTGAAAGTGACAATCACATGTTCACCAAAAAAGGAATTAGAACCGGAACTGAAAACATTAGATCTAGTCTAGCTAATTCCTCACCAGAATTCTCATCATTGCGTAAGAGTAAAGCAGCACTCTTGCTAGGTCTACTCGACATTTTTTTAAAAAGTTACCCCAATTGTTGTATACAGATTTTCGACCTCAAAGGCCACACAAACCATTCAAAAAGGAAATTAAACTCTTAACAATTGCGCATGTCGAAAAGGAGATAATTTCTGCAACTTTTTTGGTTGCTACATCACACCGTCGCTGATCGGCGTCCGGGGAGAGTGTTAAACTAAACCATGATGTTTAAACCTGAACTTTATGTCCACAGATGAAGTATGATGACGAAGATTCTTTCATCGATGATGATTCGTTAGACGAGCGGTCCTTCTCCAGCTCAGGCTCGTCAAGTGACGATGACAAAAAGATGAGTGACAGTGGTGGCGAAGGGACCAGTGCTGGGGCGGGACAGAAGCGAGGCACCCGCAGGACACGAGCAAAAGCCAGGTATTGACATCTCGTTTTCGGACTTTGTGGGTGGGAGTTACATTAACTCAAAACGTGCTATGTTTGTATGTTTGTAGTCAGTTAGTAAGGGTCTTGAGTGATGAGAGAGAGCACTGTTGGAACATTCTAGGGCGGTGCGGGTAGTTCCGGACGAGTTAGGGTGGAGCGCAGAAGGCGAGTGAGGGTGTAATGTGTTAAGACAAAATATGTGTGCATATACTCTTTAGATTAACGCATTCTGACTATCGCACCGCAGTTGAAAACAATGTACGTGTTAAATAGTAAACGCGGCATTTCATTTTATGAGGTATGTTTTTAAAGGAATATAAAACTTTGCCTCTGACTTTACATCCTTTCAATGAGAGAATTCCAGATAGGTGGAGCTAGATGAGAAAAGGACCTAGCGAGTTTTTTTTACCTTCCTTCATATGTGCTCTGATCATAGAGATCTTGGTTGAATATACATTTGAAGTGGTGAGTTTAAGTTTTTTTCTTTACAGACGGCAGACTTTCCTTTGCTCTGATAAGAGATTGATGTCCTGATCATAGAGATCTTGGTTGAACATACGCGGTTTGTCGGGGGGTTTTTCTTTACAGACGGCAGGCAGGGGAAGACAGTGACCCTGAGGAGGTCATTACTGAGTGGAAGTCAAAGACTCGTGGTCCGGACGAAGACGGCCGGCCTGAGGAACCGGAGAACCAGGTGTCTAGTCAGTGGTGGGCACAGTATGTCACAGAGGACGACAAGAGCAAACTGGAGCTCAGCAACAAACTCACTCTTCTCTTTGAAATCTTGCGTATGTGTGAAGAGATCGGAGACAAAGTGTAAGTCTTTACCTTAGGTCGTTTAATATGTTATTGCGGTTAATCCCACATGATAATGGGTAAGTTTGCTTCATCGAACACGGAACTCAATTTAGCAATTGATTGCCAATAACTAGATTCTGTTTGTAAATACAACAAACTGAGGGCAAAAGATTTCTTTGTACAGAAAAAGTATAGCTGCATGTGAATCTGTGAAGAGTTTTATTAAGTGCACCTAATAGAAACATTACAGCGAATACGAAATATGAGGAACAGCGGTTGTTATTGTGGTCCTTTGGGTTCACAAGACGCGGCAGTTTTCGTCGTAGCAGCCTCTTGCCTTCTTTGGCACATAAGAAAAATTATCGAATGATGCTCGTATTATGGGTCACGAGGGTTTACTTTTGGTTTATTTAAATCCAGTGTTCAATGGGTGCCCTGATGTGGTTTGCTCTTTATGCTTCTTTTACTGTTTTTTTTTGGTAGTCGGGTGCCATTATGGTGCAGGTACTCCGTAAACTGAACTGCAATTTTTACTCTTAGATCCGTCATGAGCAAGTGTAGCCAAGTCGCAGGCTGGATTACACTTTGCAATAACTTACCGCAAAAATGCAGTGGTGAAAATTATCTGTTCTGGTCACTTGGCGCAGTCTGCAACAGGTCCGAGAGGTCTGTTGCAGTCGCTTTCTTGGCTGGGCGACCAGATGGGGCATTTTGTACTGCTAGCTGTGTGACCGCAAAGTGTTAAGCAGTTTCGAATATCTCGCGGGCCAAAGCATGAGAAATTTGGGTAAAAGAGGTTGAAAAAAAAACTAAGTTCCCTAGTTAGCCTAAAAATTGACGCTACAGCATATGTCGCTCATGGGATAAATATTAAATCTGTTTCTGCCATCTGGGCTGAAAACTAAACATTAATTTTAATTTCTAATAGTGGGCAATTTTGTTTTCCTTATCTACGAGGTGCTTTATTAGTTAACGATAACTGGAATGAATTGTAGGCCAGATTGAAACTGCTTCTGGGCCAGATCTGGCCTGATGGTCATAGTATGCCCATGCCTGTCCTAGATCTTTGAGTTTGTTTTTAGGGCATCAATGAAATGGGATAAACAGATCATTGTCAGGTAGTTTTAGAGATCAAAGAGGTTATGAACACAATGTCATCTCCATACAATGCGACTAGGTTGTTAAGCTATGTCAAGTACTCTTGCATACTTTTGCACTAGATAAGAACTTTTCCTTTTATCAGCACAGCCGCCTGGATTCATAATCTTCACTCTTTTAAAGTCTTTGAGTTTTGTAAAAAAAAAATTGTTCTGCTTTTTATGTCTAGAATGTTCTTTGGCAATGGTTCCTCATTTGTTCTGTTTTTCATTTTCAATTTCAGATTGATTTTTAGTCAGAGCATCCTGTCTTTGAACATTATTGAGAACTTCTTGGAAAACATAGATTCCAAGTTTCAGCAGGAGTGTGATGAGAAGCCAGAGGGAGAAGAGGAAAAGCCTGTAAGTTTGCAGGATCAATATGATGGAGAGATTTTAAAAAGGTACACACCCTTTTGCAGGATTGCTAATTGTCCTGAATTTCCCAGGGCTGTCCTGGATTTGGTAATCGGGAATTTGAAAACCATATCTATAAGGCGACACCGAAATCAGCCCCCATTTTATGTAATTTTGTTTGCTGTGACATAGTCTGATGTTATAAATGTAGATGTCTGTGATTGGGGTTAGAAGTTGACAAGCTTATGTTTGTTGTTGTCCTATTCGTCGAAAATAATTTGTGACCTCTATGCAAGCCAGTCGTTGGGTGTTTCTCTTGTAAAATTCTTGTCAAAATAACTGATCAACTGCTAAAAATGTGTTTGGTCGTTGAGTCTAAGGTTAAAGTTGATCAGCATTTGATATTTTTTGTTGTTGGACAGGAAGAGGAAATGTTTGGCCGTCAGTGGACTAAGAATCTGGACTACTATCGCATGGATGGCTCTACCAGTGCTCAGAACAGACAAGCCTGGGCTCAGAGCTTCAACGATCTGGAAAACTACAGGTTAGGCTGACTGACTGATCACGTTAAAAAGTTTTTTTCTAAATGTTTGTATTTTAACAGTTCTGTGTAGGTTTAATTGTTCAAAAACTGCCCAGAAAATAGCAAGGCTGAGGGATATTTAAGAACATTTGTTTGTATTCCATGAAATCAGGTTTTACATTTTTTAAAAATATTTTGAGTTGAAAGTGTGTGAATAGAGTGTTGTAAACCATCGGACCAGCTGTCCCGTTAGTATGCTACCATTTTTCTGGAGATACTGGAATTCTAGAATGTCCGCTCCCTTTTATGTCAATGGTTGTTTTTGTTTCTTGGGGTAGGACCTGTAAATGGTAGGTATCTTAGCATCAAGATCACTTCTACTTCTATTTTTCTCACTATTACCTTTGACTGGCCGTGGTCTAGTGGTAAGGTTCTCAAACCTGAATGAAAGAGGCCCAACGTTGTGTCCTTGGGAAAGGCACTTTACACATTTTTCTCACTGCACTCTGGTGGAATGGCTATGGGCAGCAAAATATCTTGTCAGTTTGTAGAGTGTAATCCATAGCTTGCATTTGTGTGCTTCCTGGGAAGCTGAGAATGTTTCTTACTTGCAGTCTCTGCCGGAGTAATAATAGTTGTGAACCGCGTAGATAATGCCAAACAGCCAACAGACAGCGTAATCACTGTGCTCTTGGTGTGTTCCAGGGCTCGGCTGTTCCTCATCTCCACTAAAGCAGGTGGTTTGGGCATCAATCTGGTTGCTGCTAACAGAGTCATCATCTTTGATGCTTCCTGGAATCCCTCACATGATGTGCAGTCTATATTCAGAGTGTACCGCTTTGGACAGACGAAGCCATGTTATATATATCGGTTCTTGGCTCAGGTAAGAACACTGTTGAGCTGTTTCATGTATTTAGAGTATATTTTTATCTCATTCTGCTTCTTGCTTTTTTTTCTTTCAAATTTTAAATTCTGCACAGTAGAAATGACAATCAAGATGGTTTGTCATTCTTTTTAAACATTTTGTATACATAGTGCTTCTGAATAAGAATATGTAAATTATGTGCTTCTTGTTCTCATGAACTTTCTTCTGTCATTTAAAAATCCATGAATAAACATTTCCATGGATACACATGTGAATACAGTATGGTCTCGGACCTCTCAAACAAGGATTTACAAATTCATTCAAATGTATGTTTCACCAAGATGTCTAAGATCAGGAGATCAGTCTCTGATGAGGGCACCTAAGAAGAGAGGTCAGAAACTCGCTGGGAAGTCCTTTTCTCAGAGAGAGTATCAGACAGATAGAGCTAGATGTTTAGTAGAGGTTTTAGTTGCGAGCGCCGTAAAACCTCTACTAAACATCTAGCTCCATCTGTCTCATACTCTCTCTGACATTCGATGGGATACAAAGTTTGTGGCAAAATTTAAGAAATTTTTAACTTGCCATCTTTTATAGTCAGTCCATTATATTCCAAGGACTCAAACGTTCTTAATGTGACACAGATATGGACATTGACTGTGCTGGGATAGCACCTGTATGAATGCCAGTTTATGTGTAAACCTTAATCTAAAGAGCCTATATTTGCACGTTCATGTACATATATTTGGCATAAAGATGAAGTTATTGTAAAGTGCCTAGAGCTGTGTTGCACAGGAATGAAAGCCACATAAATTGGAAATCAGCTTTATTATTATTAGACAAAGATTTAAGACTAAGATTTGTCCGTTTTTGTGACAGGGATCTATGGAGGAGAAGATCTACGAGCGACAGGTGACGAAGTTGTCCCTGTCACAGCGTGTAGTGGACGAGCACCAGATTGAACGCCACTTCTCTGCCTCTGATCTCAAAGAGCTCTATAACTTCACTCCAGACCGCTGGAACGATGGGAAAGACAAGCCAACATTAGCTCTGCCTAAGGTATGAAGTGGCAGGAGAATGGGTTGATAGTTGTTTTTTTCTTCTTTTTAAAAAAATAGTATTTCATTATTAATTGGTACTAGTGCAATGAGATAAGAAATAGATTTTTCAGGAGGGAAAGCTTGCTAGACCTGCCATTTGTGGTCTGATCTCTTAGTAAGTTTTCATTTTGATGTGAAACTTGTTTGTTGTGGGAGGTTTTTGGGTGCTCAGGTGAGGTTAGCAAGTTCGTTATCTTTACTGCATTGTTATTTTTTTAGTCTGTCTCGCAGCGAATTATAGCAGTTCTTGTGCTCACTTTCGGGAAACTACGACAATGGTGTTTTGTTGTTTTTCAGTACTTCATAACTTTGGAATCCTTAAAATGTCAGTAGCGTAGTGGTTAGCTCAGTGGACCCGTAATTGTGAAATTGCAGGTTCAGGTGTTTGAGCCTCAGCTGTGTCCGATTTTGTGTCCTTGGGATTGGCACTTTACACAAATTTCTGATCTGCTCGGTCCTTTGGAGATGGACGTTAAACTCATAGGTCCTGCCTCTTAACGGGAGGAGCGACCCTTGAGGGCTATTTTCTATGTTTGTTGCCCGAGATCAACTCTAAGTACACATATATAAGTTAGGCATAGTAAAATCTCTTGATACGCAATTTTATTTTGGCATGGCTACAGCGGTTGCTATGGAAACGACCGCCATCTTGAAGGTGAACAAGGAATTTCAAATCCCTCAGGCTGTCTTATTTACTGACCAAATTTGACCAAGTTTGTTTGGTGAGAGTATACCTGAACTAGACCCTCTATCAGCGTAACAGCGATTTTTTTTCAATAAGTGCAAAAGAAGAAAAGAATTTGAGAATTTTACCAAAGTATAAATAAACTTTTCTAAATTTAGGTTGTGTAATCGCTTGCCAATGGAAAAGTTAGTTTTTTTTTCGCAAATATCTCTCTGTTACATTGATGGCATCCCTCCCATCTATGTTTCCTGCAAGATTCATGTCAAAAGGATGAAAACTAAGGAAGGGGGGGAATGACATTTTGCGAAAAATGACGATTATTGTGAAAATTCACTATATTCACCCTCATGTTTTCAAAGGCAATTTACGAGGAGAATAAAGACTTTCTCAATTGTCTCCATGCAATTTTTAGACAAAGAACTGGTTGATCTTAAAAAATCAGCCAACGTCTCAATGTGCATAGCCTGACCCAAAATCTGCAAAATCAAGGGTCGCTCCTCTCCTTAAATAATCTAATAGTGTTGATAGGGGTGTTAAGCCTACGTTTCACCAAACCTTAGAATGTTCAATGACTAAATTGCAGCCAAGTGTATGATGCATGCACACTTCAGGCTGTGTTATAATCCCAGCTCTCGATAATGTTGCTTTGACAGTATCTTTCTAGTGTTAGCAGTAAGCATAACATGAAACAATTGTGAGAAATGTTGATGAAGTTCCAGTCCACAGTAAGAATCCTGTCGCAATTGACAGCTGTATCTTTCTTACTCTGCTTTTTCAACCTTTGCTTAAAGGAAACAGGTCTCTGGTAGAAACTAATGAAACACATAGACTTTCCTTTTGTCTGTGGAAAAGCTAACTTACAGTTTTCTTTTTTTCCATATTTGGTTTTTGTTATGAATTTGTTAACACAAAGACCGTCATTGATAAGCCACAAATAGCTCTGGTTAATTTGGACATCTCTCTCATTTCTCATTTCTACTTCCACTTGTAACTCAGGATCCCCTGTTGGCGGAGATCTTGACCAACAATAAGCAGTGTGTGGTGTCCTTCCACGAGCACGACTCTCTACTGGAGAACCAGATAGAACAAACGTTGACAGAAGAGGAGAAGAAAGCTGCCTGGGAAGAGTATGAAAATGAGAAGAAAGGAATCATTGTCAGAGGTATGCTTCTTATTCTTCCACATGTTTTTGTTGTTTGTAATTCTGAATGTTTCGCAAAGATTCATGGAAGTTTTGGGGTCTCTTCCGATTTCGAAATGATTTGATAGCTCATGATTTAAGACTGGATATGTTTTCTGCAAAGAGTTGCATATGTTAGAGGTCATCTATTATGTATTTATGTCTACCTGGTCCCGATAAGACATGTTTATGCCTACCAGGTCCCAATTGGATTTCTTTCTTGCACAGTCTTGCGTATATGGAGGTCATGTATTATGTATTTATGTCTACCAGGTTTCAATAGACATGTTTTCTGCAAAGAGTTCTGCGTATGTTTGAGGTCATCAATTATGTATTTTTGTCTACCAGGTCCCGGTATGGAGAGAACGGCCAGCTGGCCGATGATGGCTGCGGCGCAGATCCTCAGCAGAGAGCAGATCACAGCCACAGTACAGACCCTCAGGCAACAGGTGGGAGAAAGCTTCCCAATTGTGTTGTCACTACTGCTAATACACTTGAAAATGTCCAGGGCGGCCACCCATTGTCGGGGATAAAAGTGGTGGTCTTAGACTCTGTAGATGTTTGTAGACATTGTCATTATAATACTCCCCCCAAAAAAAGGAAAAAAGTGGCAGGGCGATGACAATTTAATTGAATTATAGTAGCAATGGAAGGGGAACCTGCTTTTAAACATTGCCAGCAATGGAAAGATATGTAGGTGAAAAAAATCAAACAAGACAAAATGTTGGCAAACAAATAAATGTTACTGGTTGTGGGCAATCCTTTCAAGCGGGCTCCTGAATGCCATTTTTAACCCTCTAAAAGCACTAAATTTCAATTTCCCACCGGGACTCTGTCCCTGGACCCTTTTCCTTACTGTTCAGCTTGAGCTGGTGGAAGCACTGCCATTGGTGCACACATTGAGTGGGTTCAGAGAAAGTTGAGCTGAAATGTCTTTGAACATACACAATATCCTTTCATTTCCTTTGAGTAGAATATTTTGCTGAAAAGGTTTTAGTTTTAGAGGGCTGAATACATTTTTTTCCTTGTATTTAATTTGCTTTATATGTTATATATTGTTGTTAAAACCTGTCAGTCATTGTAAAAAACAGATATCAGAACAGGGATTTAATCGAACTTGATGCTAAGAATGGTTAATGGTAAAGAAGCTGATGATTCAGAAAAGTACGTTTTTAGCTAATGTTAGATTCTCTTTTCAGGATTTAAAATAATACTCTTTATCTACGGCAAGCCGTTCCCTGCGGCTCGCAGTCGCAACCGGTGAGCCGCTGACAGTGTCTGGAGCACATTCTTTACGATGATTTCGAAATCAAATTACTTTTCAGCAATTGCCAAAAACAGGTCTCTTTTATTAGCAATGCCAATCGGGCTTTCCCGCGCTGCGAAAATTTGGTCTCCGTTTACGGGCGATTTTGCAGACCCGGCCGAAGCGTAGGTGACTAACTTTGTCAACCTCGGTCTGCTCTATTTCCGAACCAATCGGAATGAAACTCGGCAACCAATCAGAAAATAGGGCAAACTAGTGATATGTGGACGTTGAAGTTCGTACACATAAATTAACCTATACTTTTGGTGTCTGGAACACTTTCGTATCGTGTACACCGAAAACTATAAGGAGTTTGAATTTCAACGCCGAGATGGTAATAGATCTATCTATCCTCTATAGTGTGCTCAAATTTGAACGTTCTGTGTCAAGTAGTTGTTTAGACCCGATCATAAATGCACGACTACCCCCCTGTCCAAAGCGGCTTCGCACGGAGACCGGCCATTTTCCCTTCACTCTCGCAGCAAATGTATGTGACCTACAAATCCCCGCATGACTATTCCGGGCCCGTTCATTGGTCACTTGAAATAGGGCAATGGCGGGTGCGCGCATCCGGTTGTTTTTCTCTCTATTCCCCTGTAACATCGCAATGGGGGTATTCCGAGGCGAGGTTATCTCGTCTCAGGGTGTTCGCGTCTCAACGGGGAAAAAGAATTTTTAATTGTACGGCATGCTCGATTGAATTAACTTATCTTTTACGGTTGGCATGGTCTAAAGTCATCATAAAAAGCTTTGCAATTATTTAGTCACGCTGCCGACATATATTCTTAAAGATCCCATGTTGTGATAAGATGCTATAAATAAAATGGACTCATCCCGACACCCCTTTTTCGCGAAATCGTAATATGTACACCAAAATTTTAATTATAACAAAATAACTACGAAATTGGTAGTAAATCTGACTGCAGAAATGATTTCTACACTCAAAAACACATCAGGTAGCCAAGTTTCTCTCGAACACTCCGATTAATTACCGAGATATCGTAGATTTTCTTACAGAATCTGCTACTGCGTGGTCCACTTTTTGGGAGTATTTTCCTATATGTGGGTCTTCCATATTTTGCCGACCTTTACAACCCAATAACTTTTTTATTTTTGAACCGATTCTTAAAATTCAAGAAACATAATTCTTAGAATTGAAAATTCTTTCCTAGGTACCCAAAAAAAAGGGCTAACGTGAAAATTTAAATTTTCATTGGCATTGCTACTTTTATCGGGAGTTCATTCGTTAGAGGAAGAACTGTCAAAATGGGTTGACTTGTCTTGATTTAATGACCCATTTAGTGACGTTTTTGTCATTTTTAGATTTAGTACCAAAATAGGGGCCCGGTATAGTGGGTTTACCCCCCCCCCCCCCCCCCCCCCCCCCCCCACGGAGATTAAGAGTTAAATTGTTTTTAATTTATTCTTTTGGGGGGAGGGGGGGTTCTCATGCTTTTACTTTAAGGTCACATTCATTCTTACAGAAGGTGAATTTAGTTTAAATATCATAGCTGCCACTTTTCTGCTAAGTAGCGGAAACTCCCCTTCATCTAGCTTTTCCCACTACTTTCCTCCGCTGGGTCGCCCTCGGTCGCAAATTGCGATACTTTATTGTTTTCACGGAAAACACCGAATCCGGAGAGGCAAAAATGTGGCTTGTGCATGTCCACCCGTAGCTTTCTACATCCGTTCTTCTGTGCCTGCCTGGCGCTAGTTTCACATTTGTTTATTGTGGAGCGACTGTCAATTGAGCTTCAGGATGGTGGCGCGCCGAGTTGTCCTTGAAAACGGCGGAAATTTGAGAGAAATTGATGCAGAATGCAAAAAAAAGGAGCTGGAATGAGAAAGAAGCAGACAGTGTGCGACTTGAAAAGTTCATTAGAAAATTGAACCAGCCGCTTGCTGCACTTTGCGTTTGGTGCGATAAAGAAATCGTGTAGTACACTGGCAAAGGTGTTGATTCCTTGATCCAATACTGCTCTACATCGATGTACAAGTTTTAAGTAAAAGAAATCTTTTTATGAGACACCAACTGACGACTTGTTAGTCAACTTAGTGTCTTGGGTTTTTTTTTTTCAAATTCATTTTTAATTCAGTAGCCTATGGTTAACAAATATGACAGTTTTCCCTTCCCAAAACATAGGCTAGATGTTCCAAAATATCACCTCTGGGTCTCGCTGGTTTTATGCCGGCCTTCGGAGAGAGCACGTACGCCTTCGCGTGAATTTCCTCCTTTTTTTAAATTCCTGAGTGGCAGCTATGAAATGTAAGAACTTTTTAGCTTTGATTTCCATGCTTGCCAGATGCTACTCTATGTGTGAGAACACTTTAGTTGTCACTTTAAGAGTTTGGTTTGTCTTATAGTTTATTGTTTTTTTGTCATATGTCTCTGGATGTTGTTGTTGGCTGTCCCCAGTTGCCGGATGTCCCAGAAGAGTTGTTCCAGCTACATGTACAGCAGGCCCTGCGCCGGATGGTTCAGCTCAAGCAGGAGGAGATGAGACGAGTAAGTTGTGTGGCTCATTTCTTGTTTTGTTGATGATGTATTTTGAGGCTTGCCAACTCATGAATTTCCCAGGACCTTCTTGAATTCAGCTATGGGGAATTTGAGTGCGAGCTGTATGATATGCTGCACCAAAGCCATTCCCACTTGGTATAATTTTTGTTGATGTTGTTGTGTAGTCTGATGTTGATGTTTTAATTTTGGGTGTCCCCGATTAGGTTTTTAAACAGCTGGCAAGCTTGTAGTCTTCTCAGAAACCTGAACTCACTAAATCTGTTTACACCTTTGGCTATTTTGGGTTGTATTTTTAAAAAAACTTTTTTAGTGCCTTATATAGTGGAAGGAAAAGAAATTAAATGAGGTAGTGCTTCATGAAGCCCACGTGGGATGTTCAATGATAAAAACAATCAGGAAACGACAAATGCAGTTTTTTGGACACCTGAATAGACATAAGGGTCTTGAACCTTTTGCTTGGGGAAGCTAAACAAATGGGAAACAGGGAAAGATCAAGGAAATGTGGCTTTTTTAAGAGCATCCAAGCAAAGAAATGAATGGAGAACCATGATCGTCAATGTCTGTCACAGATCTGGCACTGGATGATGATGATGATTTAGTGCCTACATTCTGTTTACATGTTTCTGCAATGTTTCTTTGATGCTCAGTTATCATTGGTTCTTTGGGG
>NW_004797271.1:5632745-5644769 GCF_000002075.1 Aplysia californica | reverse complement strand
CCCATTTTTTAAAGTTATTTTCTCTAGAACAGCAGTTATTATTCTACGCATTGTTTTCCGTATAACCCCATATCGGTTATATCTAATAACTGTCTTTTTGTGAAAATGTTCAGGTGTTTTTACAGAATCCCTGTGATATCCCTGATATTTAAAGTACCAGCCTGTTCGTCAGTCTATATCAAAATATTCTGCCATCTTTTCCAGGGTGCCGGGGGCTCAGGCATGATGAACTCTGCCATGATGGGGAATTTGATGGGGGCCATGGGGAACCAGAGACTGAGTAACAAGCCAGAGGAGGCCATAGACCTTGATGCTCCCTCTTCCAAGTGATAGGCAGAATGACTGAACGAGTGCTACTTTTCCTGGAGATGTTGGATGTTCCTGTGCTGTGGCGGATGGTGCCCCATGGTTAATTGATGTGAACAAGGTTCTTGTGAAAGGATTCCGAGATATGTGGAACTTTTGATGGATCTGTGTGGTACCCGTGTCGGAGGAAGACAGTCATACAGACACCAGTAGTCAACCAGGGACCAGTAGGGGCAATCTTTTCATAAAAGAACATGTTGGTTTGGTGGATAAGTTTTGACTGCTTTAATGATGTGAAAGATAGAATGAGATGGAGTGCTCTGCATTTTTGGAAATGTGAACTAAAGAAGGAAAATATGAAAACTTTATTTAGTGTAAATTTTGTGTAGACATTATGTGACACTTTTTGATTTTAAAAAAACATGCAGAAAATCGTAGGTAATGGATTTAAAATATATGGTTTCACAAGCTTATTTCTTATTTTGATGTTGAGCATGAACACAGCATATCATGTGCTTTCCGTCATCAGATCTGTGAAAGGGAAGTTTCAGTCGGTGGAGACCTTAAAACTTGTGGAACTCGAGTCTGATTTGACAATCACAAAGGATATCATCCGAGTATTTTTGCGTTCAAGACGTGTCTCATTCATGTGTTTCTGTTGGGGCTGCTCCTATTATTAAGCCTTGCCCTGACAAAAATGAAGGTTTTTGGAAGTCTTTGGCTGATTTTTTTATATTTAAAAAAAAATAATTAATGAGGGCTGTTAATACTAGTCTCTTATTTCCAGCTACGCCTTTAAGGATCCGTGCTCTAATGTTTCATTACACTGTACAAAAAATGCAGAAGCAGCATTGTGCTATGTGCAGTTCATCAATGTGTAAGGTGTTATGAGGCTGGGATGCAGAAAGGTTAGCCATGTGACGTAAAACTAAGCACAGTATTGACAGGGAACTTTTTGCTAAATACAGTGTACAAGGAGGACTGTCTGGTGTTTCCTTGTTCTGTCTATAGCTAAGGTTTTGTTCTCTTATGTTGTCTCTGGCTACAGTAATGGTACTTAACTCATTGTCAGAAGTGTGGAACAAAGATAAAAAAAGAATTTGTGTCTGTAATCAAAGAGTTGAAGGTGCACATGGCATCTTAATATGCCTGTTATGTAATCCCCACTAAGGGCGGCAGGCTTTGGACCTGACCAGAGGTTTTTTTTTAGCTCTGGGGTTGTGTGGCATGCAGTTAACTGTTACTTGTTGGCCATGATCATTCACTTAGATTGATTTTTTTCCTTTATATGGTCTAAATTTGGGGGGTGTTGGTTTTTTTGGGGGGGGTTTTTTGTATCGCTATCCTCTGTATGAAACTGTACTTGATGACCCAGTGTGTGCTGATCGTCAAGTAAGACGCTGAAAGATTTCCTTTTCTCTTGTAAAAATGTCTGTTTGAATAAGCTTTTCTTTAGGTTTGGTTTTAAAAAAACAAAAGGTCTGAACTCTTTGCATGTTTTTGTTTTAAACTTATGTTGTTGGTCTTTTTTATAGAATGTTGTAGGATTGAAGTTGTCAAGAAAGTATTGCCATGTAGCACATTTCATGAGAGGCAGACTAACCTAGTCTAACACCGGCTTTTCCTGTTCGGTGTCAGTTGACGTTTTTTTCTCACCCAATTTTGCAGATAATTTTTACGTGTTGCATTATCACAGGAGCCGTTTAAATTGTACAATATGTTGTGTAGAGGGTCGTCTGCCTATATTGGTTTGTGTGGTTCACAAGTACAGTGTAGTCCACTTATACCAAATATGGTTAATCCGAAAACAGTGGAAAAGTTCAAGAAAATGAAATCCCCATTTATTTATTTTTCTTCTGTTTGCACAACCTCTCTTAACCGAAGAAAATTCAGGGGTCCTGCCGATTTTGGTTTGGTTTCAGTATGAAAATATTAAGTTGACCTTGTCTCTAAGAAAGTTTTTTTCTAAGGTTGTTCCTTTTTAAAAAAAAAAATTTCTGTGTTCAAATTCTATTCATAAGGAAATTGTTGGATGTTTAACATGATATTACATGTGCTGGTCCACAGCAAGAATAAGTTAAGAAACGTGACTTTTGACTGAAGAACTGTTTATTTCATAAATTTGTTTGCGTTGTTGTTAATGCTTTTTTAAAAAATTTTTTTTTATGGTGGTTATTTGCTGATCTGTTGAAGACAGTGAGTGAGGACAAAGGTGTGTTTGCTATGTCTAAGTCAAATCATTTTTATTTATATACAGTGACATCTTTTTTGTATTTATTTACAGTCCCTCTAAGTAATAGGCGGTCGAACCTGTCAAGGTAAAATCTCCAGACGTTCTTATAGCCGAGTTAGTCTTGTGCAGCCAAGGGAAAGAAATATGCCCTTTGATATGGAAACCTTTTTTTTTTTTAAAGTTTGAAATTGTTACAGATAGTCCAGAAACAGTGGGGGGAAATTATATGTAGAATTTGCCCTGTGTGGTCTAATACATAAAGAATTTGCCGGTTTTTTATTGGTGGGAGTTTTACTCTAGGCACTTCTATTCTTTGTGCTGGGTTGAAACAATTTTTTTCGTTCTCACCGCGACTCGGCCTGAGGCAGGTTCGACTGTGTATTGCATACAGTCTCATCAGGGTGTGGAAAACATTCTTGTGCTGTGGGTCGGGGATCTCTTCAAGTTTGTATTATGAGCGTTTCTATCAGCTGTAGTGTGGGGGCCATGTTTTGATGGACAGGACTCCGTCGACACCTGCGTAGGATCATTTCACGATGTTCTGAAGGGTTACGTTGTGGCCAGTGTTGTAAGAAAACTGATCAGATGTTGTGGGCAACGGGAGTGTGGCTTCGCGATGAGGCCCGTACATATCCATCTCCAGCACAAGTATGTGCTTGTGTGTTTGTTGTTGTGCATGTGTGTGTGTGTGTGTGTGTCTCCAGTGTTGTGACGTGTGTTGTCCACTCACCAGAGGGTGCAATCTCAACCACAGGCTTTTTGTTTTCTTGGGGAAAAAAAAGATTGTGGGTTTTGCAGTGATGCAGTTGAGATCTGGGCTGAAGAAAGCTGGAGTGGAAACCGTTGCGGTTATCATAAAGCAATCATCAATCCTTTCATGTTTACTGCAAGCACAGGTTGGTCCAAAATGTTCTTAACATAAGGCATGGGGTTTGTTTCTGCTGTACAGTATATATATGGCAATTTTTAAGTCAATAGAGTCCTTTGTCAAGATGAGGACACGGAAATTCTTGTCACGACGTATGAAACTTTTTAGACTCGTATGAATTGCCCTTCTCATGTGGAAAATTGGGGACCTACCTATACCTGCGTGCATATGTAAGGATTCAGGCCATTCTAATCAATAATTATTCATACAATGTTTGTGGATTCGAGATGACAAAAATTTTATTTTGCCATGTTTGAATGTATAACCTTCTATTCCCATGTACACTGTTGTTGGCTTCTTCAAAATATTTTTGAGACACTTTGTTGGGTCCGGCCTTTTGTATTTGTATTGAACTAAAATACGAACAGGGGCCTGAGGACCAGTGTCTTTGGTGGTGTAATGGTTGGGCACTTCACCATCACATGCAGAGGACCTGAGTTTGATTCCCATGTGGAGAGAATTTTTATCGAGTATCTCTCCTGTGTCTCTGTAGGACATTGTATCCCTGTCAGCATTTTGGCTTTGACATCCAGTGTCAAAGCCCGCCTCCTAAATTATCTAAATTGTGTGAATTGGGGGGGGGAGGGGGGTGTGCGTAAAAATATCTCCTTTTAACGAAAGAAAGAATAAAACTAGGGGCCTTTGGAAGATCGAAGGTGTCCACGTGTCCGTAATGAAACAGATTTTGAAAATCGATAAGTTGGTTGATGGTTGTAGCATTGGATTTTTATTGGATATGCTAATAATTACTGTGTTTTACAGCTTGACTTTAGCAGCTCGCGTCCCTAGAATGACAGGATTATAACTCTAGTTTTGGTAAAAACTCAGTTACACACTACACATTACTGGCACAGGATCCTTGCACAGTGTTGAAGGCTTGACTTGATAATATTAATTTATTATAAATGACATTTGTATAGCGCTCAACCCTGATCAAAGGACACAGATTCTGAGTGCTTTACAATACAGTACAATGTACAACAGTAACATAAAATGTGTTCTGACAGGAAATCACTACAAAAATTTATCTTATTAATTTAAAATCAGAAAGGACTTCAGCTGACATTTGAATGAGTCAGAGGATTTGATCTCTCTTAAAATAGTTGACAAAGCTTTCCAGGTCTTGGGGCCTTGATATTCAAATTTAAGTGCCCTTTCATCCATTGATTTAAGTTTTTAGATGTTAAAAGATATTTCTTTTTGTCAGCTGATGACCTCAAACTTCGAGTTGGAATTTAGTCTCCACAGATTTGATAAATATGATGGCGCGTTATCATTCAAGCATTTGAGACAAATCTGGCCTGTATTTTTTTTTTCCTTCAGTTCTGTTGTACACTCACATATAAAGTGTAAACAATTTTTTTAGCTCTACTCAAAACTATGCGAGTTAAAAACTGTCATTCTAAGAGCGTAAGCTGTTACAGGATAGGATTAGGAGATTTGGGGGTTTGTTTTTTTCCTTCTTCTGGACCAAGTTTGATTAGTTCCACAGTGTTTGTGGAAGTGATGGAAGAACTGGTGTGCCATAACGTTCGGGGGGAGGGGGGGGGGCTGTGCTGGGGGTGTATTTAATTCTTTTAATAAGGCCATGACTTCAGGGTGTTTCTCACACTACGATTTTATACGAAACAACAAAAAAGTTGTTTTGGTATGTGAATATTTTGGGTTGACGTGAATATCAATCAGGAAAGTGTCAACCTGTTTTGGGGTTAAATACTTTTTGGAACTGCTTAAATTAAATGAATTGGAGAATATTTTTCCAGCTCTTACATGTATATGTTGAATTTGATATGAATATTATGATGATGCTGTGTTTTATGTGGGTTGTTGTTCTCTTTGTTTGAAGTGTGGGGTTTGAGATAAGACTCGCGTGGTTATCAGTGTGTGTGTTTGTACGTGTGAGTGTATCATGTGTGCGTGGTCGGTGGTGGGTAAGTGGGCGTGTTGCTGTCAGCTTGTACATAGCTGTGGTGTGTCTCCGTTCTGTGTTGTGCTCATTTTTGGCATTATTCATCTGTAGCAACATCCCAAAGTCAAAGCAACTACAGGAGTGAAGGATACAAAATAAAGGTGACCATGAATTGTTGGAGAAAAAAAAAAATAAAACAAAATGACAACTTTGTAATGGTGTTTTTTGGAGTTGACTTTTGTCTGTCCGTGGATATTTGGCGGGTGCTCTTGTGTCGTTTGCTCCTTCGTCCTTATCAAACATTTATTTCCTTAAATGTTACTTTCTAGTAACAGCTATAATCTTCGGCATTTCTATGAACTTTTTTTGTTTCAAGTGGCGTAAAACTAAAAACGTAGTCTGTCTTTTACCTCCCTTTCATTACAATAGCAATGATGCTGAGGAAATTATTTCCTATCATGGCAGCCAAGTGACCAGACTGACCATAGCACTATTGAACTTGAACAAAATACTGTGGAAATTGCTCTTACAGCCACCTGTTCAAACAACTACCTCCCACAGCGTCCTCCCCTGTACATGCGTTTGTTGTTTTTTTTTCTCTCTGTGTGTCATGATGCGGTGGAATCGGGCGCTCATCAATTTTTGGCCAAATGGAATTATTGGTATCAGCTTAAAGGTTATTCATTTGCCTAGCTTTCGATGAAAGAAGTATCTATTTATCTTGAATAGAAGTCGAGATAATGGCGATTGAAGGAGGTGGGGTTGCCTGGTTTCAAAAGTAAAATTAGCGAGAAAATGTTGACTTCCTCTTCCATAGATTTAGAGTCCTTGGAAACTGCAAATTAGCATTCTTTGTGCCTTTTATCAACGTTTTCAATAAAATCTACAAATAAAAGTGTTTTTGAATGGATATGCAAGGTGTTCAGCTTTTAAAAAACCAAACAAACAAAAAACAACTGGGAGGGGGGAGTCCGCCGAAAAATGCCGATTTCTCGGATTTCATTGTTTTGAGGAGAGCCTGATCTCGCCACGAAGTCTCACAAAATATTATAATGACACTGTCTAAGATGACCTCACTTCTCCGCAACATTGCATGGTCATATTGAAACAGGTTGGCCTATACACAGACCAGCTGACTGCACTGTTTTGTGCAGCTGTAAGTTTAAAGTCTGTTTGTGTCTCCTCATATTTTCTTGAGCAATATTAATGTCCACTGCCATCCAGCTCTGAGAGCATAATACAACACTAAATATTCTGGATGGAGAGCCAGAGGAAGACCAAGGCGACGATGGAGTGAATCTGTGGCAGACACCCTCAGAGCTCACGGGATGTCCCTCCTACAGGCCACTCGCCTTGCTGCAGACAGACGCCTGTGTCTCCCCGCGACACCCCCTGGTACAAGCGGAAGAAAAAAGTAAAGTAAGTTTAAAGAACGACGCGGGTGATTGGAGGACACCACTATGGTCCTACTTCTTTACTCATTTAACCCTATCCACACACCCTGGGGTTGTTTTGTACCCCTGGGGTTGTATTCTTCCCATTTTAGAATACTTCTTGTGCGAAGATCTCTTTGAAACTTTCAGTATTTCTCAAAAAATAATGTTGACAGACGGCTATGCACAGCATACGGATCGGATTAACGAGTAAATTTCCTCTTTGGAAAGTGGTGGGACAGAGTTCCCCACGTGGTATGGATACAATAGTTACACACGACGTACGGATAGGGTTTTTAAAAAATTCTCTTTTCCAGTGCAAAATGTGGCCACTATTATGTGGATTGTGCTCTCTTCTCAACCATGAAAGGATGTGAAACACTGTTTCTTTACTCTTGCTCCTTCTTTCCTATCAAACATCTATCGCCCTTCCTTCTGTTCCGTTTCTGTATGTTACTCTTTAATAACACATCCAGTCTTCAGCACTTATATGGTGTTTTTCAACTATTTGTTTTGCAAGTGCGGTGTGACTAACTAGTGAGTGGTTGGCGGGGGCTCTGGTGTGGTTTGCTCCTTTCCGAACAAATGTCTATCGTCTTTATTTCTCTTCCTTCTCTTCCTCTTCTTTGAATGCTTGTCTCTTTCTTATATCACTTCTAATCTTCAGCACTTATATGACTTATTGTGTTGCAAGTACCGTGAAATGTGCTAGTGGGTGACTGGCGGTTGCTCTGGTGTGGTCTGCTCCTTTCCACTCAAATATCTCACGTCCTTATCTCTCTCCTTCTCCTCTTCGAATGCTGCTGTCTTGTAACACTTAATCTTCCACACTTACCGGACCTGCTTGTGTGTTGAAAGTCGAAGCAGACTTTCTGCTGTTGAAGCTTGAGAGGTGAGCAAAGTAAGTCTGATTCCCTCTATTAGAAAGGACTTCTCTGTTGACATCCACCCCTTGGCGCTCATATGACCTTAGGCAGTGAGCGCCGTAAAATCTTTATTAAAAATTTTTTTAAAACCTACTTCGGCACTTACATCACCTATTTATGTTGGAAGTGCCGTCGTAAAACTCTTATTGTGGATGGTTGGCGGGTGCTCTGGTGTGGTCTGCTCCCTCTTTCCTATCAAACATCTGTCGTCCTAATCACTCCTTTTTTGTGTTTGTTACTCTCTTGTAACACCTCTAATCTTCTGCACTTATATGACCTTATTGTGTTGCAAGTGCCGTGAAACTAAAACAAAACAAAACAAAAAACCCTCTTACTAAGACTAAAATTAAGCTAGTCATTCTCTTGTATCTTTTTTTTCTGGGTTACATTGTATTATCACTTTAATGACTTGCACTGGGTACTGTGCTGTAACGGTTTAGCGCTTCGCCGTCACCTGTATAAGACCCAAGTTCAATTCCCGTGTTGTGAGAAGTTTTATCAAGTATCTCGACCTTTATGATGAGATCTGTTGTATCTCTCTCATCCAGGATTGGCCCTAAAAGGCAGCGTCATCGCTCGCCTTATATTATAAGTTATTTAAATTTTGTTGTTGATTGGGGCTTAAAAAGACACCTATACTAAAAAACCAAAATAAACAGTGTTCTTTGTTGAGCGCGTATGAAAGCAAAACAAGTCCCTGTGCTGGCGTAGATCTTTATTGCAAGTGAAGTGTGTGGATTTACGGCCCTATCAACACTGTTAGTTTATTTAAGAGACACAGAGCAGGTGTCGAAAAAGCCCTACCTCCAGTTTCCCCCCCCCCCCCCCCCCCCAAAAAAAAAATTAAATTAAATTAACTTAAATAAATAAATATATAAATACATTTCAATAAATTGCAAGGCACAGTGTTAACTTGTTTTTTATTAATGGACCGTAAATTTCGTGATGGTTTATACTCCTGTAGTAAATTAGAAAGATTTTGTGGTGCCAGATCTTTTAAACACTTGCAGCACAGTACTGCAACTTTGTAATAAATACAGGCTTTAAGTTTTAACAGGGAGCCAATGTAGCTGTAAAAGCAAGGGTGTTGTGTGTTCTTTTCACGGCCTTTTGAGAACTCTCACAGCTTGGTTCTGGATTCTTTGCTGTCGATTCATTAGTTCTGTTGCTATGTCTATGACTATGAAGAGTGAGTTGGAATACATACTTTATTCGTGATAGCACAAATGGTGACACTCGTGTCTTCAGAGATGTTTCTCTTAAAAAGGTGCCATTTGTGCAAATATTTTGTTCTTCCGATGTGTATCAGTTTCTTTGAGGACCCTTTCATTATTTATTTATCATCTGTCTACTTGACTCGAAGCATTGTTCTATAAAAACCCACATTTCTGCAATGGGCAAATCAAATATTCTAAGACCCACTGCCACTCGTGGCGAAGATGAGACCATACTGGTTTGGGTTGTTTTTTTTTTTTTTTTTTTTTTTTTTTTTTTTTTTTGGGGGGGGGGGGTTGTTGTTGCTGTTATTGTTTTTGGGTTTTTTGTTTGTTTGTTTTTTGTGGGTTTTTTGCGAGGGGGGGGGGGGAGTTGTAGCGTCTCTTAAAAGCAAAGTTCCGCAAACCCAGAAATCTTCGATAAGGCGGCGCCTGGCTAGCTTTCTGTTAGTGAGGAACACAGAATAGATATAATATCGATGGTGTCGAGCAGTGGCTGGGTCATCTCCCACGAAGCCTTTATTACAGGAGAGGAGAGGACAAAAACTGTTGAACTCTTTATAAAGGACGGGGTGGACACGTATGTCAGAGCAGCAGTATAACAAAGGCCATGTTGTGGTTCATGCCGAAGGACCAATCAACCAACCACCAACCAGCCAACTAACCGACCATCAACCAATCAATCAAACAAACAAACAAACAAAATACAAAAACAAAAGACAAATGTGTATGCTTCATAGTATTTAAGTATGCATGCTGTTGATCTGTCTTTTAAGTTTCAGAGAGAAAAAAAAAGAAGACAGAATTTTAAAATCCATATATGAACGACGAAGTCTTTAAGTTAAGCGTGCGGGTGGTTGGAGGGCGCCACGGGTAGGTCCTACTTTTTTTTTTACTTTCCCCATGTTGTTTCTGCCTGCTTGTTTTATTATTTTTCCAGCACTAAATGACCATTATTATGTCGATGTGCTTCTCTTTACTCACTCAAACAAACAAGTTAAGAATTGTCGAATGACCAGGACACATATATGTCAATGAGTTATTGATACTCCGAAAGACTGCTTCAGCTCAAATTTCACGTCGATGTTTTATGCATTTGTATTCTTTGAATTATTACACCATTTATTGGGATGATGTATCCGACCTTGTATGACAAAGAGGTAAAATACATGTATGGAGTTTTTTAAAATATTTTTTTTTATTAAGAACATTTCGGAAATGACCCATTTATATCCAACGCTTATATTTTACATTTGCGACGTAGGCTTACTCAGAATAATCGAATAATCGAAAAAACAAACAATCAGAGCTGTCTATTTTCTGGATAAATCCGGTAATCCGAAAGTCTGAAATTGTCAGGATTTTTTCCGACAGTATTTTAATCTCGTAGTAAAGTCTTAGTGAGTGTATATTACAGTTAAAATAAAAATGATCTTTACACAAGATGCATTGGACAACATTTATATTATGACCTGTAAATTCTGAGTCCTCGCTCGTGCATTTCCTCGAGACCGGAAAAGTTCAGCAGGACTTTTTTTTTTTCTTAGCTAGTTAGCGCCTCTGAAACAAGTTACAACAAATTTCGCCTGCACACCCACCATGCCGATAACCTCGATAAGACTGTGCCCTGTTCTGTTGTTGTTGTTGTTGTTGCTGCTGTTGTTGTTGTTTTGTTTTGTTTGGTTTGGTTTGTTTTGAAACTGCTTCTCCAACCAAGGTTAGTGAAACCCGCCCCGGCACCGACGTCCGTGTGATGTTGTGGTAATGCCCAGTGCCCACGGCAAATCTGCTTCGTCTTTAGGCCATTCCCAAAGGGGGGGGGGGGAGCATTTCTCGTTCAAGCACAGTAGAATTGTAAATGGGCTGATTCATGTCACGCTCATAACTGTGCCTGATCTACAACAGGGAACTGCTGCTTTTTCTTCCCTAATCCTTACTATTGTCATTTTTCTTCTTCTTCTTTTGTATGTTTGTCACTCTAGTGACCTACTATTTCCTTGGTGCCTTGATAGTCGAAGCAGACCTTGTGCTGTTGAAGCTAGAAAGGTGAGCAGAGTAAGTCTGATTCCCTGTAAAGACTTCTCTGTTGACCCCCACCCCTTGGCGCTCATATTATTATGACCTTATGTATGCAGTTGCGAATGCCGTAAAACCCTCTACTATAATAATTTTTTTTAAATTCGCTTCATTGATTTTTGCTGAGTCAGGGCCAGCCAAACGTCCCTTCACGGATGTGGTTAACTCAACCATTTGCCGGTAATCCGGATGACCAAATTCAACAAGACTCGACACTGACCTTCAAAACCAAACGCGTCTACTGTTATTCAAGGTCGTAAGTCGAATCGGTCATATTGTGCCTATTGGAAGCTTTTTCCCCACTCACGAAGAAAAATCTGTCTGGCCCCGACTATGACGAATCTGACTCGCAGGGTGTAGAAAGTATTAGGTGCAACGCATGCAGAAGACCTGAGTTTGATTCCCGTTTGGGAAGAATTTTTATCGAGAATCTCAAGCTTTCTGCTGGTAAATTGTGTCCCTCTCTACCTGAGATGGCTCAGACATCCAGGATCGAAGCCTGCTTCTTAAAAATGATCTAAATCGCGTTGATGGGAGCGTAAAAAGCACCTACATTAAAAAGAAAATTCTCACCCAAGGCCAAGGTGACCACCACCAACTCTTCATCAAAGCTGTCGATATTCGATGTTACTCGTAAGTTCTCACCAAGCACGTCAACGAGTCACTCGATCTAGGGGAGAGAAATAGTAATATTGCATTAAGGGGGTGTAGCTATGGTCAACACCCAAATGCTGTAGTTTTTGGTCTAATGCTTGCTTTTCTGCATCAAAGGGGGTGACATATTTGGCATGGCGATTACTGTTGGTAGGTAGAACAACCTTACAGAGCCAAATTTGAATGTTCTGTACTGACTTGTGAGCCTTACAGTCCTTGCTATGCACCACATTCAGGTCTCCAATGTTTTAAGATTTTGTAAAATAAAACAGGCCTAAAACTCCAAATGTGTACCATAAACAGCAAAAATGCTCCTGTAAGGTTATAGAGAAATGTGTATAAAAG
>NW_004797271.1:5630875-5632054 GCF_000002075.1 Aplysia californica | reverse complement strand
CCCCTTGGCTTCTAAAATCTCTTTCAACAAAGCATTCAAACCTTTCTTGCACACCTTTGACAAGATAGAAGCGGATTTTCAATCTTCTATCAAGGAACGTGAAGCAGAAAAATAAGTGAGCAATGAGGAATGAGCCAAATTTTAATTGTGCCACAACTTTATAGGGGTCTAAATTGATGGCCAAAAGCGACGTAAATCTTGATTAAGGTCGTATCTTTCCGGATTGATTAAGACAGGGAAGCACCGGAGCGGAAATCCTTTGATTTGGCAAGTTTTGTATTGCTTCATTTGGCTGCCATTGCACAAAATTGCACGTTGACATTTTCAGACATCCCTCTCTCCCCACCCCCTCCCCCTCCCCCCATACACACACATTCTGTTCATTTCTCTCTCTCTCTCTACCCCTCTCTCTCTCTCTCTCTCTCTCTCCCTCTCCGTGTGCCGTGTACTGTAAGCACACTGCTATAATTCTGAAGCCTACAAGTGGAGAAGTCGCAGATTTCTTACAGGGATTATCGAGAGGATTATGACGTGTCTTTCCGGACCATGACACCAATTAATTATTATGGTCAGTTGACGTCGACGGCCGATCAATGGGAACTTAAGTTGACCTGTTCATTTTTTGTGTGTGAATGAATACTTCAAACGTTTGGTGAGTTGTTTTTTTCCCACTCTTAATAATAATTTTCTTGATTGTTTCTGCTTTTGTACAGTGTAATTTCTCTTTTAAGAGAAAAGTGGTTTTTGTTATTATAATAATGCCATTAGTATTAAGTCTGTGATTTTATTCTCTGCCTCGCTTAATTTGTCAGCTAAGATAATTTGTTTAATAAACGAACTGCCTAGATCTACTTGCCTTTATCACGGCAGCCTAGAGAAAGAAAGAAGGAAAGAGAGAAAGAAAGAAGTCAACGAATCAACACGTCAACGAATGAATGAATGAATGAATGAATGAATGAATGAACCGCATTTGTATAGCCTTATCCCTGCTCAACAGCAAACTATCCGCTTTTTAAGTCTATATTATTGCCTTTGGCGTAGAATACTTAAATCATCGTGTATTGCTTTCGACCGCCACAACAGTCCTGTATAATTAACGGACTACAGTCTTGCGGCGGTCACCGCATCTTGCGAACACATTCGAACCTGCTCTAAAACAGCCACTTGTCCAAGACAATC
>NW_004797271.1:5628276-5630670 GCF_000002075.1 Aplysia californica | reverse complement strand
CTCTGTGTGTTTGTGTGTCTGAGTGCGTGTGTGTGTGTGAGTGTGTGTGTGCGTGTATGTGTGTGTGTGCGTGAGTGCATGCGTGCGTCTGTGTATGTGTGTGCCTGTATGTTTGTGTGTATGCCTGTATGTGTGTGTGCGTGTGCCTGTGTGTGTGTGTGTGTGTGTATGTGTGTGTGTGCCTGTGTGTGTACCTGCGTATGTGTGTGTGTGCCTGTGTGTGTGTGTGCGCGCGCGCGTGCGTACATGCGTGTGCGCGTCTGTGTGTGTGCCTGTATGTGTGTGTGTGTGTGTGCCTGTGTGTGTATGTGTGTGTGTGTATGTGTGTGTCTGTGTGTGTATGTGTGTGTCTATGTGTGTGTGTGTTTTGTTATACTAACACTGTCCAAGACGTCCATCAGGCTACGCAACCACTCTTTTCCATGACAATGGCTGACCATCTTGGACAATTTCGACTGCATATCTACTTTTAGTTTAGTATGGGGTTTTACGGCGCTCGCAACTGCATAAGGTCATATGAGCGCGCGCATATCTACGAAATAAAATCTTTTTTAAAAAAAATTCCTCTTGATCGATTCCCTTTGGGACATTTGTTTCAAAGTGGGGCACATAAATACATAAACACACGAATAAATAAATACACAAACTGAAAATGCTTGATGTGTCCCTCGCGCTCATAATAGACCTTATGAGGCTCCTGATTCTTTCTGCAGCTACTGTTACTCCTTCGCTCCTTCTTACTGCTGTCTTTCAGCCACACCCCTGGTCTTCTGGTAGGAAAGATCTACACGGTCCTAGCCTTCTCGGACTAGGGCGAAAAATTTCGGAGGGCCCGTGTGCAAGTTGCGCACGTTAAAGATCCCTTGGTGGTCTAAAATCGATAAGAGTAGGCTTCGGCCGCCACCCAGGCAAAAATAAAAATTTCCTACCGACTGAAAATAGTAGGTGTGTCCCGCGTGCTCATATGACCTATGCAGTTGCGAGCGCCGTAAAACACTTTACAAAAACAAAAAAAACAAAAGACCTTATGCAGTTGCGAGCGCTGTCAAACACTAGCCTGTCCCAGGCAATCATCTCTACAACCAACCACTTCCCACTTTCCCCTCGTTTTTGTTTTTTAAATGCACTGCCCAAGGCGTTCACCTGTGTATAAGTGAGACAACCACTTTTCTCCTGGACAACGGGTGGCGCTCTTGGTAAGGTTCAACTGTATTTCATTTTTTTAAAAATATTTGTTGTTGAGTTGTAGCTGTTGTTGTTGTAGTGGTCGTCGTCATTCTTGTTATTGCTGCTGCTGCTGTAGTCATCGACGTTGTTGCTGTTGTTGTTGTTGTCGTCGTCGACGACGTCGCTGTTGTTGCTACTGTTGCTGTTCTTGTCGTAGTCGTCGTTGTTGTTGTAGCTGCTGTTCTTGTTGCAGTAGTCGTCGAGGACTCGTTGTTGCTGCTGTGGTTGTTGTTGTAGAGGTCGTCAACGTTGTTGTCTCTCCTGCTTCTGCTACAATACAATAATGACATGTCCACTTTCCCTTTTTCCCGATATCCCACTCTCAAACTTTTTGCAGACCACTCTAATGACATTGACGCCGATGTGATTGAGACGGGTACTGCAGTGACCGTGAAATGTCCCCCACCCCCACCAGGCCTCAGTCGCTCTGTGGTTTGGCTGTGGCGGTCATTGCCTTTTTCTGCTTAGGTGAGTGACCACCAAGAACTGGACAAAAGATAGACTAGCAGGTGGGGATGTTATGAGAAGTAGTAATATGACCAATAGAGTAACTATTGTAACTCCTTGTTATCAGGGATATCACTGGAGAAAGTTAAAAGACTTCAAACTGTCCAAAACAAGGCTGCACGTTTAGTTTACGGAAAAGAAAGCGAGACTGCTAAACCTCTTTTACTAACTTTACATTGGCTTCCTGTTGAGAAAAGGATAGTGTACAAGTTGGCCACCCTATGTCACAAATGTTTGAATTATAATGCACCATCATATTTCTCAAATCTGTTAAGACTGTACATTCCAACTCGCAGTTTAAGGTAATCAGCTGACAAAAAGAAAATTATTTTACCATCTATGAAACTTAAAACAATGGGTGAAAGGGCATTTGAATACCAAGGCCCCAAGATCTGGAATGGTTTACCAAGTACTTTAAGAGAGATCAAATCTTCTGATTCATTCAAATGTCAGCTGAAGTCGTTTCTGTTTTTAAATTAATAAGATGGATATTTGGAATAATTTTCTTTAGTCAGAACACAACGTTTTAAGTTAATGTTGTCCGTTGTACGTTGTACTGTATTGTAAAGCGCTCAGAGCCTGTGTACTTTAATCGGGGCTGAGGGCTAAATACATGTCATTTCTTCTTCTTCTTCTTCTTCTTCTTCTTCTTCTTCTTCT
>NW_004797271.1:5626236-5627387 GCF_000002075.1 Aplysia californica | reverse complement strand
GAGGGGGGCTTACAAACTTAGAAAGTTTTGTAACTTAGAATTCTAATAAGTCGGCGCAATATTTACAACAACAACAACAACAACAACAACAACAACAACAACAACAAAAAAAACAACAACAAATCCCACGCTTCGAGCCTTGTTTTCTCAGCTGACTGAAACAATTGTTGTAGCTTTATAATGTCGTTGTTGTTGTTTTTCGCCCTCATTGACACAATTGATATCATTTACGAGGCCGGCTACTGTAATGTCTGTCAGGACCAACCCGGGCTGAGAGGGATGTAACGTCCCAGCAGAAAGATCGAGATACTCGATAAAAATTCTCCCTCCAAAGGAATCGCACTCATGCCTTGTATGTGCGACAGCCAAGCACCCGACCGTTACACTTCAAACGCCCATCTGTTTGTTTGTTTGTTGTTGTTGGTTTTTTTGTTGATTTTTTTTTGGTCTTTCCTTGCATCTTTAAAAATGAGCAATCGGTAAAAACTGAGTGGGTTTTATAATCATTCCCAAATCAGACTAGAAAAATCCTTATAGGATACTGCATCCGCAAACTGATATCATTCAAACACGTAGTGTATCTTGGTATATTATATGATAGATTATAGCACAAAAATAAATGCCGAAACCACGGTTTTCAGACGGTGGATCCACTTACTGTATAATGTTTCCTTCTTATCTCCTGAAAGACCCACTCGGAGAGCGGCAGTCACAGTGGGCAGCAAGTCAGAGTAATAATAATAGGACGCCACGTATCAGGAAAACCTTTAAATTCTCAAAATCGGGCACACTCGTCTGTGCCAGAATTGCTGTCATTGGCCATAGCAGAAGCCACACGTCTATTGATGGCTTTATCATTAATTATTATTTTGTCTAAATGTCCTACCAACTGAAAATGGTTAATGTGTCCCGTGAGCTCATAAATGGCCTAATGCAGTTGCGAGAGCCGTAAAACACTTGCCAAAAAAGAAAATGACAGCCAAAATTTGGTGACTTTTAAAATTTGACAATCCTTGGAAATTGTAAAGTTACATTTTCTTTACTTTAAATCAATTTTTTTTAACCAGTAAAATCCACACAGGAAAGTGTTTTCAAATGGACATCAAGGGTGTTGACCCCCCAAAAAAGATAGATAGAAATTGCACAACGGG
>NW_004797271.1:5621763-5624455 GCF_000002075.1 Aplysia californica | reverse complement strand
AGAGAGAGAGAGAGAGAAAATGGTTTGCAGAGCAGGTTGTCCCAGCACGTGAGACATGTATCTACTAATGCCCTGTCTTGTTGTGCGTATGCGTGAGTGCACCTAACCTGTGTAACGTCTACTGCCATTGTTAACGACCAAGACAAATTTCTCCCATCGAGGTGAATAAAGAATGTCATTGTCATTGTTCTGGGTCCACCCCTCTTTCCCTTAGACCATCATACTGCAAGTGGACAATAGTCGCCACGCAAGGAAACCGCCTCGTTTTCCGTATCTGGGACTTCGACCTGGAAGCAAGCATCTTCTGCTACAAGGATCTTTTCACTCTCCTTGACGGTGAGTCACGTCTGTTCCAAAACTCTGTCACTCAACTTTACAGGTTACCTGTGACTGGTGTTTTCTTTGTTTGTTTGTTAGTTAGTTGTTTTTTTTTACTTTCTTTCTTTCTCGCATGCTTTTCTTTCTTTCTTTCTTTCTTTCTTTCTTTCTTTCTTTCTTTCTTTCTTTCTTGAGTTCTTTGGTTCTTTCTTTCTATTGTTCTTTCTTTCTTTTGTTCTTTCTTTCGTTCGTTCTTTCAGTCGGTCTTTCAATCTTACTGTCGTTGATTCTTGATTCCTTGTTTTCTTTTTCTTTTCTTTCTCTGATTTCTTTTGCTTGTTTTATTCTTCTTTTTTTTCTTTGACTCTTTCTTTCTTTGGTTCGTGCTTTGATTCCAACCTTTTTTCTTCTTTCATTCTTTTCTTCTTTCTTTCTTTCTTTCTTTCTTTGCGCGCTCATACGACCTTAGCAGTTGCGAGCGCCGTAAAACCCTATACTACATGCATTTCTTTCTTTCTTTCTTTCTTTCTTTCTTTCTTTCTTTCTTTCTTTCTTTCTTTCTTACTTACTTACTTTCCTTAATATTTGCCTTGATTCTCTCTTTTTTTCATTCTTTCTTTCTTCCTAAACTTATTGGATTGTTGCTTCGATTTTTGCTTTTTTAATTCTTTGCCTTTCTATCTTGATTCTGTCTTTCACTTTGTCTCCCCCCGTGGTACAGGTTCCTCGGGGTACGAGCTAGACCTGCTGTCCATGTGTGGCAGTTTTACGTCCAGAAACTTCTTCAAGACCTTCTCTCTTTCTGTCTTTGACTTCTTTTTCCTTTGTTTCTTTGTTTCTTTGTTTCTTTCATTCCTTCTTTCTTTCCCTCTTTCAGTCTTTCTTTGTTTGGTTCTTGATTCATTTTATCCTTTTTTTTCTGTCTTTGATTTTTTGTTTTCTTTTTATTCCTGTTTCTTTCTTTGACATTTTGTTCTTACTTTCTTCATATCATCTTTCCTTCTTTCTTTCTTTCTTTTTTGTGTCTTTCTGTCTTTCTTTTTTTCTTTTTTCTTTCAGCCTTTTTTGCTTTGATTTTTTATTTCTTTCATTCTTTTCTTTCTTTCTTTCTTTTTTAAAATTTTAGCTTTCTTATTTTTTACTTTTTATCTTTCTCTGACTTTCCCCTTCTTACTTTCTGCATATTTTCCGTCTTTCTTTCTCTCTTACATCCTTTTTTTGTTTGTTTCTTTGTTTCTTTGTTTCTTTCTCTCTTACTTACTTACTTACTTACTTACTTACTTACTTACTTACTTACTTACTTACTTACTTACTTACTTACTTACTTACTTACTTACTTACTTACTTACTTACTTACTTACTTACTTACTTACTTACTTACTTACTTACCTACTTTTGCCCTGATTCTCTCTTTTTTGGGTTCTTTCTTTCTTCCTCAATTTCTTTGATTCTTGCTTCGATCACTACATTTTTTATTCTTTGTTTCTTCTATCTTTGATTCTGTCTTTGTCCCCCTCCCCCCCCCCTCCCCCTCAGTGGTACAGGCTCCACGGGCTACGAGCTAGACCTGCTGTCCCTGTGTGGGGGTTTTACGTCCAGTAACTTCTACAAGACCTTCGCTCTTTCTGTCTTTCTTTCAGTCTTTCTTTCTTTCAGTGTTTCTTTCTTTCTTTCTTTCAGTCTTTCGTTCAGTCCTTTTTTTAAATTCATGATTTCTGTTATTCTTTTCTTTCCTTCTTTCTTTCTTTGATTTTAGCTTTCGTTTGTTTTTCTTTTAATTTTTAAATTCTTACTTTCTGCATTCTGTTTTTGTTGTTGTTTTTTTTCGTGCTTCGATTATGATTATTGCTTTTTTATTCTTGTTTCTTCTATCTTTGATTCTGTCTTTGTCCCCACCCCCGTTGTACAGGATCCACGGGCTACGAGCTAGACTTGCTGTCCCTGTGTGGGGGTTTTACGTCCAGCAACTTCTACACGACCAAAATCTCTTTCTGTTTTTGACTTCTTTTTTTTCTTTTTTTCTGTATTTCTTTCCTTGTTTCTTTCTTTGTTTTTTTCTTTGTTTCTTTGTTTCTATCTTTCTTTGATTCCTTCTTTCAGTCTTACTTTCTTTGATTTTTGATTTATTTTATTCTTTTTTTCATGTCTTTGATTTTTTTCTTACTCTGTTCATAATATCACCTTTCTTTCTTTCTTTCTTTCTTTCTTTCTTTCTTTCTTTCTTTCTTTCTTTCTTTCTTTCTTTCTTTCTTTCTTTCTTCTTTCTTTCTTTCTCTCTTTCTTCCTTTGATTTTAGCTTTCTTGTTTTATTCCATTTATTTTTCTTTGACTGTTTCATTCTTACTTTCAGTTTTTTTGTGCTTCGATTATTGCT
>NW_004797271.1:5617948-5621663 GCF_000002075.1 Aplysia californica | reverse complement strand
GTTGTACAGGCTCCACGGGCTACGAGCTGGACCTGCTGTCCCTGTGTGGGGGCTTCACGTCCAGCAACTTGTACAAGACCTCGGGTGACGCGGCCACGGTAGAGCTGCGGGGAGTGAACCCAGGCGACGACCACAGGGGCTTCAACATCAGCTTCTGGACAGAATTCAAACGTCAGTTTCCTCCCCTGTCTGTCTGTTTCTTTGTTGTTGTTTTTTTGTTGTTGCTTGTTTCTTTGTCTGTCTGTCTGTCTGTCTGTTTGCTTGTTTACTTGTTTGTTTGTCTATTCCTGTGTCTGTGTCTTTGTTTGTCTTTCTGTCTGTCTGTCTGGTTGACTGTCTGTTTGTCTGTCTGTCTGTCTGTCTGTCTGTCTGTCTGTCTGTCTGTCTGTCTGTCTGTCTGTATGTCTGTCTGTCTGGTTGACTGTCTGTCGGTCTGCCTGTCTGTCTGTCTGTCTGTCTGTTTGTCTGTCTGTCTGTCAGTCCTTTCTGGTTGGTTGGCTGTCTGTCTGTCTGTCTCTCTGTCTGTCTAATACAAAATAATGAAAGTTGCATTAAAATAGCGCATATTGACGTTCCACAGCTTGCTCTATACGTGTTACAGCCAGTATTACTCCAGCAGATTCTAAAACACGCAGAAATATTCTCGGCTTCCCTGGAAACTGGAAACATACAACGGATTCCATTCACTAAAACACTAACTAACTGACAAGATCTTTCGCTGTCTGTCTGTCTGTCTGTCTGTCTGTCTGTCTGTCTGTCTGTCTGTCTGTCTGTCTGTCTGTCTGTCTGTCTGTCTGTCTGTCTGAATGACTATTTACTATCTGTCTGTCTTCTCTCTCGGTCCTCCTGCTGGAATGGTGTATCCTTCTCCTCAGCTCGGGTTCGCCCTGACAGGCATGGTTGAAGCCCGTCTCCAAAATTATCTAAACTGTGTCGATGGGGGCGTGCTTGAAAAAAACCCCCAACCCACCAACTACAGTAGTTGGAACTTGTCTCTTTGTATGCGCACGCAAAGGACGTCAGTCCCCACGTGAGGAGGTCCATTTTATCGAATACCCCCGCCTTTCTCTTTCTGTCGCTTTGTTATACGCCATCCAAGTCCTTACATTCAGGGCCGGAGCAGTCATCCTCTTGTGACATGAAATTTGTGTCAGCGAGGTGTGTGTGTGTGTGTGTGTGTGTGTGTGTGTGTGTGTGTGTGTGTGTGTGTATGTGTGTGTGTGTGTGTGTGTGTGTGTGTGAGAGAGAGAGAGAGAGAGAGAGAGGGGGGGGGGGGGAAGTGTCTACACACAATCACAATCCTTTCCTGTCTCTTTTATTTCGTCAGTGGATCTTGAGTAAAGAATTTACAATCCCTTACAGTCGCTATTATTTCCTCAGCTGACGATCTACAAGAAAGAACATACAATCTGTTACAATCTCGTTTATTTCACAAGTTGTTCTACTGAAAAGAACTTCATCATCATCATCATCATCCGGTGCCTTGTCGACTGGCGTGGGCGATCATGGACCTCCACTTCCATCTGTCTTTCGATGCAGCAATGGTGTCTGTTGTTCTTGCTGCTCCCAGCCATGTTGTCATCTTGTCCAGTATCTTTTCCCTCTGTCTGCCTCTGCCTCTCTTTCCATCAAACTTTCCTGTTGTTACAATATTCTCTAATGCTTCTTTCTGCACTGTGTGTCCGAAGAAATTTGCCTGTCGTTTTCTTATATTCGTGATAAGTTGTTTTCTATAATTTGCTTCAACCAGGACTTTTTCATTTGTTTTTCTAGCTGTTCATGGGATACGTATCATGCGTCTTATGAACCACAACTCTGTCGCTACAATTGTTCTTTCCAGCAGTTTATTGATTGTCCACGCTTCGCACCCGTATAATAGAATTTGCTCGATGTAACTGTTTAGTACTCTTTTCCTCCTTTCCAGTGACAGATTTATGTTTGTTAGTATCTTTTTCATCTTGTGGAAGATTGCTATTGCTTGGCAAATGCGGCTTTTAATTTCGATGTACCATTCTGATGATATAATGGTCCTCAAATATTTAAAATGTTGTACTTGCTTGAGGGTGGTATCATTGATTTTGATATCGCATGTTGGGATTGGAGTTTTTCTGCTTATCACCATCGTTTCGGTTTTCTTGATGTTTAGGCTTAAGCCCATGAAAAGAACTTACTGTCACCTATAATCTATTGTATTTCCTTAACAGACCTTCAGGAAAGAACATACAATCTCTTGTAATCTCTTATACTTTCTCAGTGGCTCTATAGAGAAGAACTTACAAGTATGTACAACACCTTCTATTCTTTCAGAGGCTCTATAGAAAAAAACCCATTCAATCACTTACAATTTCTTTTATTTCTTCAATAGTTCTGTTGAAAAGAACATACAATCACGTGCGATCTCTTATATTTTCTCAGTTGATCTATAGAAAAGAACTTACAATCCCTTATTTGTCTTCTATTTCCTCAGAGGATCTATAGTAAAGAATTTATAATCAATTACAACCTATCATATTTCCTCAGTTGCTCTACAGAAAAGAACCTACAATCACTTACAGTCTCTTCTATATTTCCTCATTGCCTCTATAGAAAAGAACATGCAATTACTTACAATACTTTCTATTTCCTCAGTTGCTCTATAGAAAAGTACCTGCAATACCTTATAATAGCCTCTATTTCCCCAGTGGATCTTCAGGAAAGAGAAGTCTCCTACGGATTCACCAACTATGTCCTGTGGGGTCTTAGTGCGGCCATTTTCCTCTCCTTCGTCGTCGCGGTTGTTGTTCTTCTCAAGGTGCACTGGCAGCAGATAGTTGACCTGTGTGCGTCGGAGGATGACGAAGAGTGCGACATATTAGAGGTGAACCAGGAGATGGAAAAAGAGGGAAATGCTGGGGTGCAAATAATCATATCGCCGCCAAACGATGAGCCTATGGTTGAGGGATGAATAAAGTAAATACATTTTCTAATAAAATGGTAATAATATGATGATCATGATTTGTTGAGTTTTCTTCTTTTAATTGTTTGTTTTGACATGTTTCTTGAAATTAAGGACAATGTCTTGCGATGAGTTGATGTTGTTACTTTGTGGCACTGATGCTATTTGAATGTTTATGGTGAATTATTTTGTTCTTTTTATTCGAATACAGGAAAGTGTTTTTCAAGGCGTGAAAACAATTTGGTAAAAATTACACATATGCACATACCCTCATACAAGTGGGTGGTTGGCGAGTGCTCTGGTGTGGTTTACTCCTTCTTTCCTGTCAAACATATGTCACCCTTATCTCTCTTCCTTTTTTTCTTTGTATATTCTCTCTCTTAACCTCTAACCTTCAGTACTTATTTTACCTAATTTTGTGGCAAGTGCCGAAAAAACCCATACCTAAACTAAAACACACACACACACACACACACACACACATACACACACACACACACATATGCACACACAGACGCACATACACGCACACACATATACACACATGTACACACACGCACACACCCTGCCCCCCTCACACACGTAGACACACACACACACACACACACACACACACACACACACACACACACACACACACTCACACACACACACACACACGACACGCACAGGCACACTAACACACAAACGCGCGCACTCATTCTCTCTTATTGACTCTCTTTCTCTCTCTCTCTTTCTCTCTCATTCTCTCTGTTTCTGTCTCTCTCTCTCTCTCTCTCT
>NW_004797271.1:5611955-5617848 GCF_000002075.1 Aplysia californica | reverse complement strand
GAGAGGAGAGAGAGAGAGAGAGGGGGGGAGAGAGACAGAGAGAGAGAGAGAGAGACAGAGACAGAGAGACAGAGAGACAGAGAGAGACAAAAAAGGGAGAAGATTGAAGTGCAGGAGGAGTATCCAACAAATCAATGTATATGTCTGCTGTGGAACATGGTACACACGTAATATGTAACTCCCCACAACAACCTAGGAACGAGACATTACGCCAATAATCTTTATTCCTGCACCAAGTACGGTTGTCAAGAGCTGTAGTTATCGGGATAACTGCAGCTAGATCTGTCTGGGAATCTTGTCTTTAAGAATCTCGTAAACATAGGGAACAATATTAGTTCTGTGTGCATACAAAGAACTACAGACAAAACAGTTTTTGGACGATGTACGTAAAGCATGAAAAGGGTTTCATAATTCATAATGTTTATTGGTTTTTTCCCCCCATTTTACATTCAGATCCCCAAAAGACCCAGAATATACCATAAACTTTTTTTCTGACAAATACTGCTTAGAACAAACAGAATAATAGATCCAAAAAATATATAAATGTCTCTTATAGACATCTTTATTATAATAACTTCAAATCTGAAGGGTGTTGAATCAGGTTAACTCCCTATCAAAAGCAGCTATAAACTTAAAATTATTACCTTAAAAAAGTGATACCCCTCCCCGTCTCTTTCTCTCTCTCTCTCTCTCTCTCTCTCTCTGTGTCTTATGGGTGGCAGGGTGGGTTGGGGACACTGGTTTGTAAAAGAAGACTTGGTCTCAATTCAAAAGACGTCGCATCTTTAGATTTTGAGAAAGACGATTAATCAAAAGCCATTATGCGCTGACAATCACAGCAATAAACAAGTGAACCACTAGCTTTCGTTGGGATTGAAGTATTGTGTTCTGTTGGCAGGCTGATAAAAGACTATTATGCCTTTTGAAATCCCTGGTTTTTATCACCATGAAGTAAAAATAATTTTATTAGCAGTCTCGGTGTGTTTGAACATAGTATAAAGCTGTTCGTAAGGCTAGTTTTCGCGAACAATGATTTGGAATTTTATACGCTCTTACTTGCACAATTAAAACTATTTAAGGAAGCAGTTGTTTCGAGCTTGCCTGTTAAGACTAACCCCTGCTGAGTTGAACACAGAGATAATATAAAAAGAACAAAATGCCCTCGTCCCCATATCGAGATATTTGATAGGGTGGGCGAGAAACGAACACATTATTATCTTTTTGTCTGAAACGCTTTTCGCAAACGATGAATAGGAAGGGTTTAAAACTGCTTCTCTGGATGGTCTGGGTTAGCCTTAAGACTCCCCCCCCCCAAGAGAAATGATACGAAACGAACAAACTCCCTTTTTGCAATATTATTATAATGTTAATTGTATTTATATAGCGCATAATATCCATGCTCTACAGCATGCGCTGTGTGTTTTACAATTATTATTACCCCATCAGACCATAGAACACTTCTACGTTCTCGGATTCTCGGGAAATATACAGTGCAAGAAGCTTTCAAGTACTGCCAAACTGACAAGACCGCTTGCCATTTACATCCGGGTATCCATTCAATTACCACCTGGGTGAAGTCAGGAAAAAATTTTTCTTGTCAAAACTAACAGCATAAATAAAACGTGGAATATGAGAAGTATTATATCGAAAAAGGCAGGGACTTTAAATTTTTAAATATGTTTTTCTTGGTTGTTTTTTTTTGGGTTTTTTTTTGGGAGGTGATTTGCTTAACACATTTCCATTTAATTTGGAACGTTTGTCTTTATCAATGAAAGACGCAGCCACATATCTGTACGGTACAAAATTTGATTTATAAAAATATGCCCGCTATCCATTATTAAACTTTAACACGCAGCGTCCAGGCTTAGAATGTAAAATAAATTTAAAAAGCATATTAATATAATACAAATACTCTAAAAATAATAAATGAACTGGCCATTATCTAAGGCTCATTTGTCGACGGCGTTCAGCAGCGCCAGACACAGAAATGATGGATGTCTCGGAGAAGAGAAAGCAGAAGGCTTAAGAAAATGCTGAATGAACTTTCCCAGAACATACGTAGAAGAAAAGAGGGGGAGAGAAAAATCCCACCTTGGTATGATACTATGTATGATAAGCTCTGCACTCTGTAACGCCCAAGTATTAAATTTCATTTTTCCGATTCGGTGTCGATAAAAGCTTCGTGGGATTTCCTGCTGTATCACACGGGGATATCAGGGAGTCTCGACTCTTACATCATCTCGTCCACACCCTTAAGGCTTCCATTTTACATTGAATCAGTACTGCTTACCCCCCCCCCCACACACACACAAATAAGCAACTAAAAAAAGGCAGACCAGAAAAGCCAAGCGACAATCTCTGTCTCTTACAATCCATAGATACCATAGAAAATGGTACTGATGACTACACAAAAAAGAGCAACAAAAGCACACACACAAAAAAAAAAGATAAAAGATTGCAATATAGAAAGAATAAAAACGATAATAAAATGAGCCATAATAATACATCAGAAAAGGCAATAATAGAGCCCTTACCTCCCCCCCCCCCCCCCCAACACACACAAACATACAATAAACACCCTCCCCCACTTCCACAAATGCACACACACACACACACACACAGACATGCACATACATACGCAAACAAACACATACTTAAACATTTACAGGCACAAGCACAAACATATGCACAAACACACACACTAAATGAGGCACATATACAAACACAAATACACACAAATACAAAAACACACATACACAAGCACATACAAAAACAATAACAAATGCTGACATACACAAACGTTCACATACACAAATACATTCACTCACAAACACAGACATACACAAATACATACACACCAAAAAGGAAAAAAACACAAACACATACATTACATAAACGCATACATACCTTAACACGTGCATGAATAAAAACACACAAACGCAATTCACAAAACAATAATGTCACACCAATGATGGATTGCCTTAATCTTAATACAGTAAACACAAAATGCACTTCCTATAGATTCCCTTTTCGAGACGCTCCCAGAAGAATTTTTCACTCGACGGGGTCATAATACCATCTTTATCAAACGGTCCAACCCGCCACCCCCTCCCTCCTCCTTTTCCCCCATACACACACTTTGAAATGTTCTTCATTACACTCATACACAAACAGATACTCGTTATATTTTCCAAAATAAAACGTTCTAAATAACCTTTTCCAATAAAGTTATGATATGAAGGAGGTTAATATTGCAAAAGCAAGTAAGCCCTTATTCACAGAAGCTTCAGCTGTCTCGTTTTAATAGCTGCTTAACTTAACATAATATGTTTACGGACATCCCCCCCCCACCACTCAGATACCCACGCCCTATACAGACACGAATAAAAACATACACAAGACACACGCAGATAAACATATAAACCGACAAACACACACACACAGACTACACACTCACAGGCAAACACATAGATACAGTCACGCTAAAAATGCAATTACATTACACGTACACCATCCTCAGATACACAACCCAAGCACGTATTAAAAAACGAAATAACAAATTCCACACTGGCAAACTCACACATAAACAAACACACATGCGCACACGCAAACACACATACACACACGCACACACAGACACACCTACACGCACACACACAACGAATTTTGCGAATCGCGATGGACACAACCCGCTGTTTTCTGCTCCCATAAGATTATACAAAGGTTCAGCTCCACAAAAACACCGCCCTCCCAAGCATGATCACACGAATGACGGCGAGCCACCTAACCTCTGAACCACAGACGCCGTGCCCTGTCGTGTCTATGTCGTAATAAGGAGGTTCTCCAATACCTTTCTTCACAAACGGTGTGGATTCGACTGCTGAGAGAAGGAATTTATTTAAACCTCATTCTTTCTGCTTCCATACAGTATAATACTCAACCGAAGTTGACTATGGCATGCAGGATCGAAGGAATACTCCTAAATAATGATGATAATAATAATAATAATAATTATTATAATAATAATAATAGATTCTAATAATAACGATTGCATTTATATAGCGCATTTTCTCGCTCAAAAGCATGCTCAATGCCCTTTACAACTTTTATTACCACTGCAGACCCCAGAACCCTCAGAAACATTCTCGGCTTCCCGATATGCATACAGTACAAGCTGCAGATTTCACGCGCTAAAACACTAACAAACTGACAAGATATTTCACTGTCTATAGCCAGGTGCCCTTTTCCATCTGGTTGAAGTGAGGAAAATTCGGGTAAAGGGCCTTTCACAAGGACACTACGTCGGGCCCCTGACGGGATTCGAACCCACGACCTTACGGTTGCAAGTCTGAGAGCCTAACCACTATGCCACCGACACCACAAAATTATCTTCATTGGATCGATTTGCAATTATATCAGAACTTTGGACCAGCTTCTGTTGTGGTGAAGACACCAGGTGATTCGCTGATGCACGCAGAAGACCGGAGTTTGATTCCCATAAGGGGAGAATTTTTATCGAGTATCTCCGTCTTTCTGCTGGGGCTTTTCATCTCTCTCAGCCCGGGTCGGCCCGGACAGAGAGGACCGGAGCCTGCCTTCTAAATGATCTAAACTGTGTCTATGGAGGCGTTAAAAACTTACATTTAGATTTTTAAAATCACCCATTACGACGCACTGCGGCACACCAAGAAAAGACGTTGTCCGATTTCACTTATTATTTGAGGCTTATTTGAGGCAGCATTTTCAAAACTGGGTCTGACTTCGATAGGAATGGTTGCAGAGTTTTCGTGACTCTAGAAAAACTTTAGTTTGAATACACATTTAAACACTGACTAATGGCGCAATAGGACAGTGATTATCCCTTCAACAGAATTTAAGAAGTGCCCGAGAGTCGGGTGCAACGTTGGACAGTTAGTAAGGGGAAATCATTGTGGTGCCTTCTCTTCTGGGCTGTAATATATCTGGTTGCAGCCCTTTACTATCAATAATGCAAACAGCATACTATTATTGTATAGCGGAAATTCTCACTCGACAGCAAGCTCTATGCACTTTACAATCTATTTGAACTTTGAATCAAATCCTAAGGCGGGCACGCATGGGCAAACGATGACCCGGGGACAAGATTCGGCCCGCGTGCAATTTCAGTCTAGCCTGTAAGTCAAGTCGATCCAGTGAACAATAATGAACATGGCCAACGATGAGTTGACAGTATAGTATAGCATAATATGCCACTCAAGGGAATTTCATGAAATGAAATATTAGATTTAGTGCTCCAAGCAGGGCCTGGATCTGTTGATTTTAATTTTCTAAAGACGTGCAGTTTTTGTTTTTTATTTAACGTACAGATAACCTCTGGTTTTGTTCATGTTTTGAAAGACATTTTTGACCTCTGGAAAGTATAAATGAAACGTACAATACTCCCAACGTGCAGTACATACAATGTTTGGATGTGGTCGTTTCAACAGTTGATTGTCTTTGGACAGATGAGCAGATTTGAATCTGTTATAGATAGATAGATAGATAGATAGATAGATAGATAGATAGATAGATAGATAGATAGGTTTCAATTGAAATGAACTACGTAACAGAATACAGCTTAAGACAATAGACATGAGCCAGCCAGGGTGGAAGGCAGAGAAAGGGTTAGCATCTAAATTGTATATTATTACACATTGTATATATGTATTTTTGTATGTCGAACAGGGTTGTCTGGGTTGACATTTTATGGCGGGACGACTCAATCCTTTCACATTAGTGCCAGGAAGTAATTACCTAAATCGCCTAAGCTTATCGTTGTCCTCGGTGGACATTTTCATATCTATGTTGCCATTTTCATACCTATGCTCCCATTTTCATATCTATGTTCCTTTCCCCCTTCTCTCTACACCCCCCC
>NW_004797271.1:5610480-5611855 GCF_000002075.1 Aplysia californica | reverse complement strand
GAGTTGGGTGAGAGAATGGGAGAAATTGAGAGAGAGGAGGAAGAGAGAGAACGAGAGAGCGAGCGAGAGAAAAGAGAGAGAAAAAGAGAGAGAGAAGAGAGAGAGAGAGAAGGATGGAGAGAGAGAGAGACGAGAGACGAGAGAGAGAGAGAGAGAGAGAGAGAGAGAGAGAGAGAGAGTCAGAAGGATATATGTATCGGGAGGAAAGGGGCGGGATCTCAGAGATGTGCATGGTGACGGGGATACTCACAAAGGAACATGGCAAAGAAGCGTTTTCTAAATTAATGCTTTTAGAAATAAATTAAGTTGACAGGTATAGCCACAAAGAATATTGTCTTACCAAACACTTTAATGATACAGGGTACTATTTCCTTACATAGCTCGTATTTGGAAATATGATCCTGGTGTACAAAGTTTATAATAAAGGAATATCATTTCACATTCAACGCACACGGGTTATTTTTTTTTTAGTTAACAAACGATATTATCTAATATAAAAAGGTCAATTAACTGGTTGAGAAACCAGGTGAGAGTGCGGGTTGGGGGTTAATCACCGCTTGTACAAAGCTTACTTATAATTATGAACAAATATGAGATTTTGGAGTATTCTCCTGTACAAAACTTATTGTAAAGGGAAGTCTTTTCACGTACTACGTACAAGGTTTCTTTCTCGTCTACAAACGAATTTATTTGTTGTACAAGGCCCATCCATTGGTTCAAGAACAGGAGGCTAGCTCGGGCCAAAAAAAGATGAGGAAAACCGAGCAAAATATGAACCCTACTCGAATTCGAAACCCAAACTCTTGAGCACTGGTCCAGTTGGGAACCGATCGATAATCGATAGTCGACACCAGTCCTCTCTCTGACGGCAGCATCTCGAACAAACCCCATACTGGATCAACAGGCAAGGTTACGTCCGCACTAGTGACTCTCTGTAGGTGTCATAATGTGGGTGCTGACTAATATGATTTGTCCCGAGTAATGGAGGAAGGTGGAAAGAGCGAATGTGTGGGACAGGTTAAACAAGAAAGACACCAAAAGTAAAAAAAAACCGAGTGTGTGAGAGGGGCATACTTATACGCGCTTGCGAGCGCGAGCGTATGCGGACACACACACATACTCTCTCTCTCTCTCTCTCTCTCTCTCTCTCTCTCTCTCTTGCTCTCCTTCTCTCTCTATTACACACACACACACACAAACACACACACACACACACACACACACACACACATATACAAAGAGAGGCACAGAGAGAGACACAGAGAGAGAGACACAGAGAGAGAAATAAAGATATGCAAAGAGGATGAGACAGACACAAACCCAGAGAGAGAGAGAGAAAGAGAGAGAGAAAGATAGATAGATAGATAGATAGATA
>NW_004797271.1:5606779-5608504 GCF_000002075.1 Aplysia californica | reverse complement strand
ATTTATTTATTCATTCATTCATTCATTCTTATTTATTCATTCATTCATTCATCCATTAATTAATTTATTCATTTACTTATTATATATTCATTATAGCTTAGGAGGGCGCCGAAAGGTAGAGATGGGAACAAAATCAAACTAACATAAAATGAGAACGAAAGAGTGATGAAAAAAGAGGAAGCAAAACGGTGAGAAAACTTAATAAAATGATTAAAGCAAGGGAAAATAATGATTTCTGGGCTTAGAATTTTAGAAGAGAATAAAGAACTGACAACAAAAAAAGACAAAAAAGTGAAGGAAGGGGGAAAGGCATAGACTCCCCCCTCTCCACACACACATAAAAGAAGCATATGATAGAAGGAAATGAACAAAAAAAGAACAAAAATATCAGTTGACACGCTAAATACGCCAAGCATGATAGAGAAACGTAATCAGACAGAAGAGAGAGGCAGGCACGCATACGCATATTGAGGCGGACCCAAAAAAATTATTTTCCTTGCCAATAATCAAATCAATTCGCCCTTTCCCAGCATGTGCGCACGTTTGCATACACCACTGTTTTTAATTCCTACAGGGCAACACTCATCGATAACCGCAGTCACACTACATCGTGACTGGGATACAGAGTATGTCTGGTACCCTAATAATTCAGGAAAGTACATACAGAACATTAAAGAACGTTTGAGTTCGGGGGAAAAAGCGAATTCTTACTCAGTGAAGCGATGCATCAAACTAGATATTGTAGACGGGTTGTCTTGTGCTGCGCTCCCAGAGGTTTTTCAGCAGACGCGATGCCACCTGTGGTTTTACATCTTTCAAAAGGCAAAAGCCACAAATGGCAGACCTTTAAAACAAAATCCATTTAAAACGGGCAAACTCTTCCCGTTATAATGCCATGCCAGTTTCGGACAAAAAAACCAAAACAAAACACAACACCCCCCCAAAAAAAAAACAAACAAACAACAAAAAACAAAAGCAAACAGCAATCATAAACTATAAATATTACTCGATTCTTTTTTTTTAAAAGAAAGTTTTCATAATTACTGAGGAGTTCAAAAACAAAGTGAAGGAAGTGTGTTTGTCTTGGGATAAAAAGGCTTAAGAGATCTTGTAAATAACTTTTGTCACTGAAATGCCAACGGAATAATCACAGACACCCGTAACGTAGACTGTGTAATTTTTAGGAGGGACTGTAAAAAGATCAATTGAAAAATTACATGCAAAATAAACAGACTCGACAATAATAGACAAAGACAGATAATGTTGTTTTTTTTCCTCTTTAAAATTTAGGTATTTTTTACACTCTCTTCGACGGAATTTAGATAATTTAGGCGTGGTTTGATCTTGCTAGCCAGGGCCGAAGGGGGTTGAGAGGGATACAACGCCCAGCAGAAAGACCGAGATACATGAACTCGGTTAAAAAAACGCCCCTACACGTTGTGAATCGAGCTCGGGTCTCATGTCTGCCACAATGAAGTGCCTAACCGCTACATCAGAGATGTCGGCGCAATCGTATTCTATAAGTCATGATGTTTTGAAACAAAGCCAGAACGAGAACTACATTGTACTACAACATCCAAATAGCGTAAGAAGAACAAAAGGCCTTGAGTTTAAAAAAACAGTCCCAAACCTTAAAACAACAACAACATCAACAAAAACTTCCGGTATACCAAACGTTCGGTTTTCTGACACAAAAAAAAAAACCAACCCCAAAAAGACACCCCC
>NW_004797271.1:5605179-5606614 GCF_000002075.1 Aplysia californica | reverse complement strand
CCTCCCCCCTCCCCCGGTTTGTCAGGATTGCCGAAGTGTGTTTGTTGGCTTGCTAGTAAGAGTTCCGGATAACTGTTTCAGAATCTACACAAGAACCGAAGGTGCAAACAGTCTGTATTAATAAATACCGATACCACGTGAACTGAAGACCAAAACCCCAGTCCTGTTGGTACTTGCGGGCTTTTCGGATATCCTTCAGCAGCAAGTCAGAGACACCCACTTGCAGAATTGAATAATGATACCTTGTCAATTGATATCTTCGGTCCTTTTTCATAAAAGCTTTTTGCAAAGACGGATTCTTTTTAAAAGACCCCCCGGTGTTAAAATCATAATCCTCCCCGCATGCGGGGTTTTCAATTTGCTTCACAGCGGTGTTCTTCCCGTCATCGTAATGTAAGCGCGCGACACCCGATGCCCTATGTTGCACGGATTATTTATCTCACTTAAGGCTCTTTGCTGTATCAGTTTGCACTTATTATTGATTTTCGTGTCAAACTTACCCTGAATGAAATGTCCACGTGCCCTTAATTTATGTCATTGCGAATGAACTTGTCTAACTTGCAGAGGTGCTAAATTTGAATTCAAGTTCACCCATATTTTCAGTGATGTTTTCTGCAATGCTCATCTTTGAACGACCCTCGATAGCGTGTACCAGCGTGTAGCAGAGAGTTTTCCCTTAGAATTCTTCTGGGAGACAAAGTTTGTGGAGCCTGTTATTTCTTCCCCAAGAGCAACCATGACAATATTCGGTCGGTCATTCCCGATTCATAATATGAGCTTCAAACTGGGTTTTTTTCGGCTGGTCATCTCTTTTACTATAGCGACACAGACACAGAACAGCTGATACTTTCAAAATAAATCAGTTACATTGTCTCATACATGAGAAACAATCCCTGGAAGATCGGACACAATCTTGGCTTAGGTCAAAAATTCTGGCAAGTAACCCGTTGTATAATCAACAGTTTAACCCACTTATTCATATCTACTTTTCAACCTTAAAAAAGAAAAACACTATCACAATTTACACATTCTCCTGACATGATTGGAAGTGTGAGTATTATGTAGGTTGGAGCAAGAATTCTGAAGACAGTAGTTGATTATTTTTTTATATAGAGTAACATAGAATGCGAAAAGATGAGAAGGGAAGGATAAACTCTGTATTCGAGTGTCACAGCTCTTGGAAAATGATAGATAATTTCTGATCTTGTCCTTGGTTTGATCGTGTAGCAATGAGACGTAGGCAGAAAGCTGAGGTTGTTAATAAGTTCATAATATAGTAAAGGGGACTAAGCAAAGATTCTCTAATACTTAATTAGTTTGCATTGCAAAATGATGACATTTTTCTTGATTTACAGCTATTGACAATGAGAAGGAGCTTGATGGCAAAAGAGGAAAGGGTATGTTTCCCAGAACGGAACAAACTTTCAACCCCCCC
>NW_004797271.1:5600961-5602569 GCF_000002075.1 Aplysia californica | reverse complement strand
TGTGTGTGTGTGTGTGTGTGTGTTTGTGTGTGTGTGAGTGTGTGTTTGTGTGATGTATGTGTTTACTGACGTTTATATTATTTTAATCGAATGTTAATTTGAGAGTGTCTTCTTTCTTCGGCATCACTTTTGAACATTCTCGACTAAACATTTTCCTTGAATGATTCCTCAAGAGATATTGCTATTTAAATCTTACAAAAACCAGCACAAATAGTCTTTGTTCATTTCTTACATATCGCAAAAACGTGACTATTTTCAAAGGAGATAAAAACTATTTACCAGAATTTATCTCACTAGTTATAGCAGAGACGAGAAATCAATTAACTCTTCATTTCTTCTATTTCACTTAATAAACTATTTCCCTCTACACCTGCATTGATCATCGCCAGACGCTGATGAACCAACTGTCGTAATGCCAATGCAGACATACCTACACACAAATTATTTTTTCTATTTCTGTTTACTGCACTGGCAATAACTTCCATCTGACAGAAACCTCTGCCACTCGTCATATTATGATGCTTATTCAAACCCTGACGTATTAAAAGCTTTTTCAAAAGAGCATGGTTTCTAAAACTTCGAGGTTTGGGTACCTTGGAAAAGGCAGAGAGACTTATTATGTCATCCATATCATTGTCAAAGATCTTGCTTGCACAAGCGAGGGTAACTGTAAACACAAATAAAGATCATTATTATTAAAGATCTAAAGCTACAAGAGCAGCTAGATTAAAACAAGAAGAAAGGTACTGTAATTCGGATTTGGCTTTTTCTAACGAGTCACTTTTTCTCAGTTGCGTGATCCTGTAAAACATTCATTTTGAAAGGGCACGCTGACTGAAGCTAGAGAGATTGGGTGATAATGAGCTCTTTGGAGAGCAAATAATGCTGCCTCATTGTTGCCCTGCTATTTCGAACAAGGAAGCCCTCACTTTAAAAAACCCACTCAAAATCAAAAACTTCTCATGCATGCCTTGCTAATATCGAAATCAACCCTGCAAATGAAAAAAGGAAAAAACAAAAACAGAGACAAAAAACCAAGGAAAAAAAATCATGCACAAACAGAGAGACAAAAATAATTCAGCTTTATTTTCTTGTGGGGTTTTTTTTTCCTTGCTTTTTTTCTTCTTTTCCTTTCTTTTTCTTCTTTTATTTATTTATTATTATTTTTTCTATCAGTTTCAGGTTGAAAAAAGGCACTCGAGATCACCCCCTAGTGATTATTTTTCGATTGTGAGTGCTCACAATGCGTAATCCATTAGAAAATAGCCTAACGCTAGATTGAACAAATGCGCAGACACTTATTGGCCATAAAGATTAATCCTTTGGTAACTGTGCAAACAATCTACGTTTTATCTTGCCTGAGTACTGTTCTATTTTTTAAATCGTTGTTCCTTCTCAGCAGAAGAGCACACTTTCTTTAAAGTACGGCTGTCTCATTTGGTGTCAAGAAAAAGGTGTAAATAAAACGATAAATGCAAGCGCTATTATGTACAACAACAATATTCACAAAGATTCAACGTCAGTCACAGTTGAACGAACAGGAAAGGTATAAGAAACGAGGGGACTATTTCTTGGAGATATAAATTATATTCATAAATAAATATATAA
>NW_004797271.1:5599665-5600837 GCF_000002075.1 Aplysia californica | reverse complement strand
ATATATATAAATCATATATTTGTATTTTATACAAAGAAAAAACATATATTATGTTTATATTTATTATGTTACAAAATATAATCCCTACATCAATATATCTGTATGTTGCAAATCCCGAACACCACAAGATACGAATTAGAAAAAGAGTAGAAATAAAAACATAATTCAAACCAGTTTGTGAGGTGTTTAAATACATGACAAGAAACCTAAGCCGTAAATTAGCATAACAGCATTCAGTTCTCTAAGGAAAGCGAATACTTTTCAAGCATGACAAGCTACACTCAATATGCCAAGTCTGCGCTGTGCATGTTGCATTAACCATGCGTTGTGTAGAAGCAGATCATCATTTCAATATTCCTCTTTCAATCTCCCTGCTCAGCAGCTGGTTACGAGAAATGGCGGATTGATTGAGTGTTTCTGCGGGTTCATGGTAAATGAAGAACGCTGAGAGTGGGGAAAAAACTTTTTGCTACATTTTACTACTATCTTATTCTGCATAACTGAATCGCCAGTTGAAAAGGCAAAGAGCGTGTTCAGACTAATGCAACGAAACGGAGGGTACAAGTCTGCACGGCTGCAGAGGAGCGAACGCTTTGATCTAAGTTCTTTGATCTTTGACTAGCACGGCGGAGCCAACAATAGTATAATATAATGCTAGAATCAATACACGATACCATAAACTAATTAAGATATCTCCAAACTGTGTGAGCCTAAAGACATTTTGGAAAGGATTAACAGACTGCAGCGGTTCCCAAACAGTGCTGAACGATTGATCTTGAAAATCTCCCAAAGAACACATCTGATAGTTATTGATATGGCTACATTGCCTACAAGTTAAAGCTAGAATTGATTACAAAATTGCTCTTTTATGTCACAAGTGCAGGAACAGGAAAGCACAACAACATTTTAAAGACTTTGTTGAATCCTACATAGTATCAAGACATGCGATCTTTGGGTGAGAATCTCATGAGAATGCCCATGTAAAGTCTAATAAGTTGGATGAACAAGTTTCTTCTTCCTCTGCCCCTTTAATTTGGAATTTGGAACGCGTTTTAATATAACATCACACAGAGAGAGAGAGAGAGTGAGAGTTTGAGAGAGAGAGAGGGAGAGAGAGAGAGTGAGAGTTTGAGAGAGAGAGAGAGAGGGAGATAAAGAGAGAGGGGGGAGAG
>NW_004797271.1:5598282-5599565 GCF_000002075.1 Aplysia californica | reverse complement strand
GAGAGAGAGAGGGGGGGAGGTGTACAGACAGCCTAGCCATACATAAACACAAAGATTGACAGAGGCAAAGCAAAAGACAAACAAGCAAGGCACAACCAGACACAACATCAGTCAGACTCACACGTGCGTGTGCAAGTGAAAGAACTATGACATATCAAAACTGTGCCCACGTTAATGCATAAAGGACGTAAAACCTAATAAAAAAGAGGGTCGCGGTCTTGAAGTGGAAGCCACTCTAAGAAATGCAACGAGTCTTTCTTGAGGGGTCATCAATACACATACACCTTCAAAAGGACTTGAAAAGGTATTCACTATTCATTCTGAAATCATACCCTTATCGTCGTGTATATCAGTTTGCCGTTAGGAGTTTTAAAAAAGTTCATTCAAACGAAGTATTTGAATCCAATCTATTTTCTGTTCCTTGGAGCTGACTTTCTCGCCCGTGGCTTTCCACATATTATTTAGCGGAATGTTCTCAAGACAATGGTAAATAAAACCCCTGTGTTCAAAAGCTAAGTGTGAAGCGAATCCGTTAGCGAACTCTTTTATTTTCCACAAGAAAGAACAGGACGAACACAAGACCCTGCTATTCAGCCTCGAGGACAGAGACTTGGGATTTGAACGATGAAAGGGTGTTGGCGAAGGCGGTAGTTTTTTGTATGACTTCAATGTTCAAGATCCCCAGTATAGACTTCTAAGAGGTGTTTGCAAAACAGAAGGTCATTCTTTTGAGAAAAGTACAGAAAGCCGTAGAGGTTGGTGGGCTAAGGGGGCAAGGAGGGTCAAAATTTGGGTTTATTAAAAGGAAGAAATAGGGGAAAAGGGAGAAAATGGGAGGGGTGAGTTGTAAAAATTCTCAGGATACACACGCTGTTCACTAACGTGTACGTAAACCCAATAAGTTTCAGTTAAGAAAAATCATATCGACCCAATAACGTGTATTTAGTGCTGAGAAAAAGCAAGACAGAAACAAAAGAGAAACTGCACAGTGGTACCCTCCAACTACCCTCATGTAAAACATTGATGTTATAGAAATGATCAGTCGTGTAAGCGGAGGGTGATTAGAGAACTAGGAATGGACAGCCCGGCAGCAGTTCTATCTTCAAACTTACGTTTAAACACACTAACTGCCGTTCTTCTGAACTGAAAAAGAGAAATTATGAAGAATGTATGTGCAGTGTCTGACCTGCTCAAAGGAACCAACTAAACCCATTCGATACATCGCTTTTATCTATCTATCTATCTATCTATCTATCTATCTATCTATCTATCTATCTATCTAT
>NW_004797271.1:5593394-5595032 GCF_000002075.1 Aplysia californica | reverse complement strand
GGGGGCAGTGTTATAGCAGATGCAAAGGTTAAGCCAGAATCACGACCTAGTTTTTTTTTATAGTAGAGGGTTTTACAGCGCTCGTAACTGCATAAGGTCATAATAAATGAGCGTCAAGGGGTGGGTGTCAACAGAGAAGTCTTTACAAGGAATCAGACTTACTCTGCTCACCTCTCTAGCTTCAACAGCACAAGGTCTGCTTCGACTATCAAGGCACCCCGGAAATAGCGGGTCACAAGAGAGTGACAAACATACAAAAGAATTAGAGGAAAATGACAATAGTAAGGATTAGGAAAGAAAAAAGCAGCAGTTCCCTGTTGTAGACCAGGCACAGTTATGTGCGTGACATGATGAATCAGCCCATTTACAATTCTACTATGCTTGAACGAGAAATGTCCCCCCTTTGGGAATGGCCTAAAGACACTACAGCCAGTGGCACCGCCCCGGGGGGTTGCCACCTAGTTTCGTAACCCTCCGATTCGGATGTTTGTCAGAATAAAATAGAAAAAAGAAGGAAGTGTTTTGGTAGTCAGTTTGAGCGTCCGCTAGATTGGTTTTTGTTTGTTTGTTTGTTTGTTTGTGTGTGTGTATGTGTGTGTGTGTGTTCAAGTGAGTTCGAGTGTGGGTGGGTGTGTGGGTGTTCGTGTTGGTGAGGGTGCGTGTTTGTGTGTGTGTGTGTGTGTGTGTGTGTTTGTGTGCGTGTGTGTTTATGTACGTGTGTGTATGTGTGTATGTGTATGTTTGAGAGTGTAGGTGTGAGTGTAGGTGTGCGTGTTTGTGTGTGTGTGTTGTTGTGTGAGAGTTCGTGTGGGTGGGTATACGTGTGTTTGAGTGTGTAGGTATGTGTGTGTATGTGTGTGCATGTGTGTGTGAGTGAGTGAGTGTGTGTGTGTGTGTGTGTGTGTGTGTGTGTGTGTGTGTGTGTGTGTGTGCGTGCGTGCGCGCGCGTTCCTCTAAATCGTGCTCGGAACATGCGCTTGTTTTTTGTATAATGGCTTTACGCCGATTAACCATTCGCATTACAGTCTAGCACGCACAGAAAGAACACGCTCACAGCGAAACATGCACACAGCGTACTGATTTTCAGGTCTAGTTTAAAAAAAAAAATTGCCTTTTGAAATATTCTTTGTGTTTAAAATGCATACCTTGCATGCGTTCACTCGCACATATGACCTTATGCTGTTGCGAGCACCGTAAAACCCCATACTAAACTAAATTAATACCTTGCATTTTTATTCCGTGTTTTGGTTTGGTGCCGCATTTGTGGTAGTTATGTGTAAACTATGTTAGTGTGGTCGTTATTGTTAATTTATTAAGATAAAAAGCAGGTAGATGGCTTGAAAAAAGATATTTTTTGCTGCTGTTTTTTAAATAAATTTGTTATTTCGCACCTTTGAGGAATACAGTAATGAATATTAATTACGCTACGTTGTTAAGTTTTGAGCACTGGTGATGAGTGACAATAGATCTTGTGTACGCTTTTATATCACGCTTGATGAGGAAACAATGAATGTAGTGAAGAAACCTTTACGCAAACAAAAACATAAACGCACGCATGCACGCACACGGTGCATCAAACACGAATGTATAGACACACAAACACACACACACATACACACACGCACACACACACACACA
>NW_004797271.1:5586670-5588940 GCF_000002075.1 Aplysia californica | reverse complement strand
CTCTCTCTCTCTCTCTCTCTCTCTCTCTCTCTCTCTCTCTCTCTCTCTCTCATTGTTTCACACTCCGCCTCACACTCTCACCACGATTGTAAAGCAATCACACCCTTCCCTCACAATGACAAACGTAAAGCTGTCTCTATTTTTCCATTAAGCCCCAAATCAGTGTCTGAGCCTAGCCTTATTGAAATTTTAGATTCTAAAGAGATTTCCATCTTTGCAATTATTCGATTGACAAAACGGGGCACGTGGTGATGCGGCAGATTTGGACTAGTCACGCAATGCTGTCCTTAATTTTTGTAATTTACCGGGTTTCAAAATATTTAATATGTGTATAGATTTAAACATCGCTGTTGGAGGTGGTTGGCTATGAAAGAGGCGGGAGTCAAAAAGGTTCCCCAAACTATTCCAAATTCAAGAACGCCCCATTACGGATACGAACCAAGCCCATCCACACCACAGCCCAGACTGATGTCAACTGAGATGACTACTCGCACGAGGATTGAGCATTGAAATAATAGTAAGAGATGGCACCCTTTACAGCATTCTCTCCGTATGACGCAGTCTACAGTCCTCAACTTTATAGATAAAGAAATAGAACAAAAAGTAATGTTTGAAGAATAGTTACGAGTGTCAAAGCCTGAACTGAAAAGGGAGTATTTTATTACAAAGATGTTTCGACGTTGGTAAATGGTTAAGATGTACTGTCAGAAAAACCAGTGCCTCTTATTAAAAAGTGACCCAAGACTTAGTTTGTTGCCATTTGAGAGGGCAAAGTATTTCTGCCGTGCGAGAATGAGCACATATGTGTTGTAAATTTAGGGGAGAAAATATAGAAAGGATCTTAGACAACCACATTATTAACAGATGCAAACAGAAACTTGATTAGGGCAAGTCAAATGTTCCAACGAGACCCTGTACCAACATCATAATTTCATACCTTTTATTGATTTATATATATTTATATGTGCAATGTATAAGGATACCTATAATTAATTAAGTGTTAAATACAATCCTGAAACACATCAAGGAAAGAATATACACACGCTCTGTACAGTATCCGAACACCCACCTATAAATACACACCAGCTCTCGCCGCCCACACTATTTCACAGACCAACCTGTCGACCCAAGAACAGTCACAGAGGTCTGTAAGTCAAAACACAGGGCAGCCAACCAGTTACCTGTACAGTGCTAAATAATACTATAAGCACTATATTATTATGCTACTTGTAGATGGAGCCTTTTGGCGTTACGCCCACGTGGTGCCCGCAGAATAAACAATAGCTCTTAATTATCAGTGGCTAACCTTGCTGTCAAATTCCTACTGTTCACTGACCCTGTTTGTATGTTGAAGTACAACAGACATCCACCATGCCTAATTCATTTCCTACCTAAGTATCTACAGCACCATGACATGGCTAGCGCTGAAGCAGCCGAGTTTTTCGTATTAGATTAGTCACGATCGGCTATCGGCAGGCTTAATAGTATAGTCGTGTTTTACTATCGTATCCATACGATATGGGGAACTCTGTGCCACCACTTTCCAAAGAGGAAGTTTACCCGTTAATCCGATTTGTAGGCCTACCCTTTGCATAGCAGTCTGTCAAAATGATTTTTTGAGAAATACGGAAAGTTTCAAAGAGATCTTCGCTCTAGAAGTATTCTAAAATGTGAAGAATACAACCCCGGGGGTACAGCATGACCCCAGGGCGTACGGATAGGGTTAATTAATGAACACATCATGTTTTGTGTTTAGGGGAAGCATCGGGCAGCTCTGTTACATAATTGTTGGTTGACACTGGTAACATAATGCCTCACGTTTGCTTCAAAATGGCTCTGTAAGTATTAAAAAAGAAACAAAATAAAACAGTCATTCGGATGCTCATGTCCTCAAGGGAAAACTCCGCGCTGAGCGTTGAGAACATACATGTAGTTGCGGGATAAAAACAAAGGTGTTCAGTGTTCTATACTTTTCTGACAAATAAATGTGGCTTATATGTCATGACACGGAGTCGATTTACTGTCCAAAATGTTGCACTTTCAGAATACAGCTGTCTTTTTTCTGGGTTGTATAGCATTCATCATCATCATCATCATCATCATCATCATCATCGTCATCATCATCATCATCATCATCATCATCATCATCAACAACAACAACCACAACAACACAGCAACAGCAACAGCAACAGAACCAGTATCAGCTGCAATATCAGCAACTAAAACAACAGCAATATTCTTTAACAAATGACAAAAAAACAACCACAACC
>NW_004797271.1:5584118-5585516 GCF_000002075.1 Aplysia californica | reverse complement strand
GAGAGAGAGAAAGAGAGAGAGAGAGAGAGCTGTATAGCAGACAGACAAACAGGCATGCAGGCATGACCAGTTCTCCATCGTGAAATGAAATTATGATGTATCCTGTCACTACAGAAAAGGTGGATGGAACTGGGGAAAGGGGAAGGGGAGGGATGGAGGGCACAGGGCGGGAGGGAGCGAGTGACGGGGCGGGGGAGGGAGCGAGTGACGGGGCGAGAGAGGGCGGTGACGACAACGACAATCATTTCGTTTACGTAGTGATCAATGCCTCTTTTCAGCTCAATTTATTACGCAATAGCCGAAGAAACGTAATAAAGTAGCTGTAAACGAGCGTTGAGTGACGTTTTAAGTGGAAGAGAGGCAAACTGGTGTGACCCCGCCCTTTTTGTACTGGGAAATAAAAAGATAGATGAAAAGAAACGAAAGAGGGACCGTGGAGAAGTGGAACATGAAGTGGCGCCCTCTTTTTTTACAAACCCCGGTGTACTATTCTGGGGCCTATGGCCGCTCTCAGTCAAGTGTGTTCAATTGTGTTTTGTGAAAGCGGGTGGTGCTAGTGATTATAAGTATTGTTAATGTTTCAGTACTTTCATGATTTCCAAACACAGTCAGTCCAGACCTATAATACGGTTTTTGGGTGATCCTATATCGTTATGTTATACTATTATGGTCACGGAAAGACCTGGTGGCGTCGGTGGCCTAGTGGTTAGGCTACCAGACTCGTAATCGTGAGATTGCTGGTTCGGGGTTCGAGCCTCAGCTAGCTCCGACGCTGTGTCCTTGGGAAAGGCACTTTACACGAATTCCCCACTTGGCTCAGTCCTTTCGGAGATGGACGTTAAACTCAAAAGTCCCGCTTTTTATATAACCTAATAGTGTTGATAGGGGCGTTAAGCCTATATCATGTCACCATGTCACCATGGACAGACCTGGAAGCTGAAATGACCCTTACAATGCATGCTCCATCTGTCGCTTTCCCACGTCTGTGGGAAGCCATGACGTGTTAGAACTTGAAGGCGAGAAGCCTCCATTCCCCCTGACCGACTCTGCCAGCAGCTATTCCTGAAAGCAAAATCTGAGTGCAGGGAATCGCCTGTGTAATATTATGAGCTATGGGGTTAAGGATACGACCTCCCAAGATGTACATTAGCCTGTTCTATTAGGGCTACATTTTCCTTTATTGCCATTAATCAAAATAGAAGTAATCACATGGATTCTAATATTATTAAAGACGTCTTTGACATTCATTTCCTTAATCTGTTGAAGGAATGTCCGTTCAGGGCAGATCGAGGTTTAATAAAAAGGTGTAAAAAAAAAAAAAAAGAATTATGATGTTCTATTTCTTAAATAGCACGATGCCTTGTCTTTGTGTATGCGCGCGTGTGTGTGTGTGTGTGT
>NW_004797271.1:5580222-5583103 GCF_000002075.1 Aplysia californica | reverse complement strand
GATAGATAGATAGATAGATAGATAGATAGATAGATAGATAGATAGACAGATAGATAGATAGATAGATAGATATACATCCAAAAGTCTGACAGAAAAGAATCTAGAATACCCACAGATGCCGAGTATCCATTACTCTGCAAATCACCTAAACCACAAGCCATGCACAATCCAATTCTCAGGCCGAGAAAACTCTGCAAGTCTTCACAACGATACGGACTCCGTTCTTCGTTTGCCAGCTTGGATGGGATCTCCCCCAGCGCTTGGCGATTTGTTTAGGAAGATTGGCCAGCCAAGCGGACAAAATGACCACATGCGTGTTATGGCTGATTCTTTCCCCCACAGCAAGGCCAACCTCTCAAAAGAAAGAAATTGCGCTCAGTCTCACAGCAAGACACGGAGGTACAAAGAAAACATGTTAAAGGTATGTATCTCTCGCTCTATCTATCTATTTTAGGAAGTTTTAAAGGTTCTCTATTTACTTGAGTCCGTCCTAGTTGAGATGGCTGTTCCATTTTGAGATCTTATCAATTAAATTTTGTAAGATAGTCGATGGAAATATTATGCCCATACCTCACCATACAGGGTTGGCGGCAAGGCGCCGATGGATGATTATGATTGAAATGTCTCTTACGATGTTGCTTTTCTGACAGTTGTATTTGTACATGTATTTTTTAATTAAACATAAGCCACACCTTCTTTCATTAAAGGGCGAGTAAATTAGCACAGCTTGCCAAGTAGTGCAATTTGGATCATATCATTATTTCCATTTTTCTCAGAAGTGGACTATTTCAGTTATTTTCAAAATTCCTCTTTACTTCTGTATCACACAAGCCTGGTTAGGAGATCGTAAACGATTTTTTTTCTTGCTTTATTAAAGATTTTTACCAAACGCTGCACTCGTGGTAGGTTACCTTGGCTGTAAACAAACCTGATAAAACGACAGATATCCGCAAATATTCACACCAGTGCTGGATTATTGCTGACAAGCGGAAGGAAAAATCGCACCCAGTACTTAAAAAGAACCGGTACCTTCCGTTGAATACGCAAGATAGAGAGTTGAGTGAGTGCATAATCCCTTCGGCGGTGAAAAACTATAACGGTATAACATGGTAAGGAAGGAATACAAGCACACCTAGTGGTGAATACACTGCAATTGATTTTCACCTGCATGGCCATTTTATCCACAAGGAAAGTAGAATTATTATATAGACTTATCCCTTACCCGTCGTAACGTTTTCGAAGACGCTGAATATTCACAATGACTAGAATGGCTTCATTTTACAGTAGGATGTAACTTTTGCCCGGGTGAGGTCCCAAACGGCCTACTTTTTCAGTTTTTAGAACCGCAAAGATATCTGTTATAATGCCAAACTTCCACACATGACCTCTAAAATGTTTCGTCCTTTCCCGAGAAAGCTTTGTGATTGACCAGAGAGTGTAAAAAACGTGAGCGGGGAAAAACTGGACCCTGGCGGTGAAAGAACTACATAACCTAGTTCGCACATCCGGGTCTCCACTCTCCATGTAAACACATTTAGATCGCCGTGACTCCGGACCTCCCGGCTGACAAGCGAACACATAAATCTTGAGGTCCTGAACCCCCAGGAGATGATGGACTCCGGCAGTCTTCAAACTCAGACAAAAACTCAAAGAGAAGTAAATTTTAACCTTTACAATCAAATGAATACATTTTCTCCTTATACAAGAAAACTGGTCTTTGAGCCAACAATACTCAAAGCAGTCTTCTTCTGCTGAAAAGACAGCAGTGTCTCTCTATTGCCATCGATAAAAAGTCTCCCCATTAATTGCAGAAACAGGGGAGAAGAAGAGAGTGAGAGGTGCCGTAATGTCACACTGCCTTTTCTTTGATATTAAAGAGCTTCTTCAACTGCCTTTCACTCAAACTGCTACTCCGTTGTACAGTCTTCTTTCCTGAATTACAACTCGACCATTTCTAATTAAATTCTTAATCCCGTAAGTTCTCGGAGAGCTGTTATGTAACTCTACCGCCTTTTATCGATCCCTGCGTTGATTAAGAAGTGTGTTTTTGGTTCTGTGATCTTTGCGAAAACACGAAGTATTGCCCGGGGGCTTTGGTCCGTGACAAAGTACACGTCGTTAGCTTTGTGGGAGATATCTGCTTCTGGCTTTGCTGCTCTTTCTTAAGTCTCGACGTCAGAGTAAGAGTAGCTTTGAATCCCTGCAGTTCGAAAGATATCTAAAGGCGTTAGCTACAGTAAACTATGGTAAAAGTAATTAATTCTGATCTCCCTCCCACCCCCGACCAACACCCCCATCTTTAAATAATAAATAGTCAAAAGCGTCTATAACGCTTGAAGTCACCGCGACCTAAATGTGTTTACATGGAGAGTGAAGACCCGGATGTGCGAATTAGGTTAAATATGTCCCAAATTGAGGGCTTAAGTTTACTTATATCTGGCATAATGTGTTATCGGTGTAAGTTTAGCATGATTAATCGGTTCGTTCCAGATTTTTATGGTTAACAGTTTGAGTAAAGAGGCGGAAAGGTCAGAGATTTTCATTGGCTCAGCTTGGGGAATAGCCGACATACATCATTGCTGGCGCTTCCACTGAGGTGTGAGACTGACCAACAGCCATAATTGAGAGCTTGATTTCTGTCCGCATGTATTAGCTTTGTGCAGGAATGAGCCTCGGGGAAGCGAGTGGCGGGGAAAATTGGGGGCATGGGAAACAGAAAGCCGCCAAACATATTATACAGTGAGAAAGACAGGCGGACGAACAGACACACAGACACAGACTCACAGACAGACACTCAGACATAGGGGGAAAGAATGTGGTAGGGAGAAAGCGTCAGAGGGAGAGTGAGAGAGAGAGAGAGAGAGAGAGAGAGAGAGAGAGA
>NW_004797271.1:5578602-5580122 GCF_000002075.1 Aplysia californica | reverse complement strand
CTGTCTGTCTGTCTGTCTGTCTGTCTGTCTGTCTGTCTGTCTGTCTGTCTGTCTGGGTGGCTGTCTTGCTGTCTCTCTCGCTATCTCCCCCCTCTCCCCTCTCTCCCTCGGTCTGTATTTTGAGAATATTAACCTCAAAGGACTGATTTCCGTCTTCTTTAAAAATACTCTATCTACTGCATTGTCTTGGACCTCCACGTTTTCTGGCTCAAATTAATGTTTTAGTTCGTTCTGGGATCAAACATGCAAATGAACTTTCATAATTTTTAAAGATTTCCTAATGATTTAATCCCGAGCACAAGGGAAACAAAACCTTGCGTTTGATCAAGTAACAATGGCAACATTAATAATAACACAAGCGAAATGATTAAAAACAGTAACAACAACAACAAACAACAACAACAACAACAACAATAACAATAACAACAACTTCAACAGCAACAACAGCAACAACAGCAACATCAACTGCAATTACGACTACAACAACAGTAGCATGACATCCAAAAGTCCAAGTTACCGAAATACATTTATCTACGCTTGCATACTTTGAGAAAAAAAGATTGATACAAAAATGGTAGAGGGGTTTCTAAATGAGATAGAGCCTTTTTAAGAGTGGATATCATGAACCACGTTGCACTACGGACAAAAGGTTGGATAGAAATCTTGTAAAAGTAAATTTAACTTTGTAACTTACTTTACGTTTCACGCTCGTTAAATTATGCCTGTATTCTCCAGTGACGTCACAAGAGGAAGACATTTTTAACTCCTTATCTCCGGCAAGCCACCTTCAGCGTCTCGCTGTAGAAACTGTAGTCATTGCTAAAACAGACCTCGTTTACTGAGTGGAAATTCTTTCATTACATGAAGAACTATCAAGATAAATTTGTTTGTTTTGCTTTAAGGACCAATGGGAGTGACGTATATTATGTCACTTTTAGGTTTTATACCAGAAGAGGACCCCGGCATAGTGGGTTTACCCATTCCCTTCCGGAAATGAAGAGTTAACTTATTTTAAGACTTGGGTTTTTTTTAATGTTTTATTTATTGTGTTTTTTAGGGGGGGGGGGGGGGGTTAAAATCAAGTATCTCCAATCTCATTACTGAGTTTTTCGGCTCTAATGTTGCATCGATCAACACCCGGTCTAACTTAAATCAACTTTCTCCAAGAATCTAAGGGTGTGTAGCCACATCGTCAGCTTGCAGCCCCCCCTCCCCCCCGCGACCCCTCGATGACTGAGGCTAACGGACTAGACGATTTATACAGAGCTTACGTGAGGGTTGATAGGTCTAGAGGATTTGGAAGTGTGGGAATCAGGAGTTATTGAATTAATTCAAAGTGTGCACGCTTAAACTATCTCCTTCTCTCTCTCATACACATTCTATCTCCCCATCCCCACGTCTAGCTCTTTCTCTCTATCTCCATCTCTCTCTATCTCTCTCTCTCTCTCTCTCTCTCTCTCTCTCTCTCTCTGAGTGTGTGTGTGTGTGTGTGTGTGTTTGTGTGTGTGAGTATTTATTTG
>NW_004797271.1:5576663-5577625 GCF_000002075.1 Aplysia californica | reverse complement strand
CCAAAAAAAAAGATAAAGCAAAATAAAAGAAAAAGAACGTCATGATAAGATGATTCGAACTAACTTTTTCTTTTTTACTATTGAATGATTATCGATGATCCGTCTATGGAACTACGAGTAATATTGCACGTGCAGAATGCGTACTACAATAATTTTATCTGTCAAGAACTTTGCTATGATCATTCAGGTTTGCTGTTGTCTTGGGGTCTTTTTTTCTTTTCTTTTCTTCTTTGGGGCAAGGAAAATTGTAATAATTGCTGTTTATCAATGCACGATTTCTGAGATGCCATGTTTGTATGTTTTAAGTTTTAGAAACCTCATAGATTATTTAGTATAGTCTTTGAGTGGTAAGAGTTACAATGCCCTTATGTTTATATAGATGTTCTGTGGAATCAAATTACCTTTTTTTTACTCGATTAATTATTATCTCATGAGGGTGCGGTGGCGGAGCGGTTAGTGCGCTCGTCTCCGAAGCGGAAAGTTCGGGCTCAAGCCTCGGTTCAGACACGGATTTTTTTGCCCCCTCCTGCCCACCCAGCAGTAATGGATACTTCACTTTGATTTGATAAAGGCGGCGTGGAAAGGAACTGGCCACCCCACCACATTATGCTGAAGGCCCAGGAAGTTGTCTCACTCCCAATGTCCGGATCGGAAGCGGGAACAACTTTACTTTTTAATTATTATCTGTTCTTTTATCCTCTTTATGTGTCTAATCAAACCTTGGTTTTCATTTACAAGTAAGGTCTCGTCGACCTGGATTTTTTCCACTTGTCTACGCTAATAATACCTGTTCTTTTTGGTCCGTATCCCAGGCGGCAGCCTGATTTTCCTCTTTTTCTCTATCCTTCCTTTTCACCTTCCTGCTCACTCTCTTCCTTCGTTCTTCTGTCTGTCTGTCTGTCTGTCTGTCTGTCTGTCTGTCTGTCTGTCTGTCTGTCTGTCTGTCTGTCTGTCTTTCTGTC
>NW_004797271.1:5573373-5575479 GCF_000002075.1 Aplysia californica | reverse complement strand
TCAAAAAAAAAATCCCAACAAAAACATTAAAGAGCAACAAAAAAGGAACAACAAAACAAACGAAACAAAACAAAAACTAAACAAAAAACACTTTTATTTCTGACTTGGTATTAGAAAGACCTAAGCGTCCACAGAACTCTCTTTATCCCAGTAGTGCAAGGCATGCTGATTCACAGTGATAAAAAACAATCAAGGACGTAACTTTGTAAAACGACCACACTCTTGAGGCTAATATTTGCTCGACGGCTTTGCCCGGAGTCCCATTCATCTCGAATCTCTTGCGACGCTTTTCTACCCGGGGAGACAATCGATTTTCGTGAAAAGCTTGCTAGTTAGCCGTATTTTAACAGAACCAAGAGAAAAAAACAATAAATATTTTACCAATCCGTGTAGTTCATACTAATTGGCGATACTTATAGAAACTTTTCAACGCCCGTAGAAGTGCGAGTAAACATACAAGACAGATTTCTAACTTCTTGGGTTTTTTCTTCAAAATTAAGGAAATTCACACACAAATTATGATCCAATAATACGATAATACGAAGATGCATAAGTGGCACAACCCTGCAGAATTGTAAAAGAAAAAAAAGTTTTTCAATCCTTCTCCTTTTGTGTATTTATTCTCCGTTGCAATATCGGACATTACTTTAAATTCCACACATGTCCATTTTCCTCTCTTCAACTGAAATTCCAATCCCCGTCCACTCTCTCTCCTTCCACTCTTTGTTCCCCTTTTTCTTGTTTCCAATACACTCTGCCGGTTCCCCGATAGGACGGGCGAAGACTTTAATCCCAGCATCTGCCTGCTGCTTCCTGGACTGTTGCCCTTGGGTATCGCGGAGCGAGGGTCAACAAACAGTGGGACACAGATGCTAGGGATGATAGCTAGAGCGGCTCTGACCTGCTGTCGAGGAACATTATCATCTTTGCGCGAAGAAACGATACACCCGAGTAAAATGGATATGTGTTTAGCGGCTGATTATGGAAATTGACACCATCGCAACGATATTTTTCACAGAACCGTCAAGATATAGCATGGAAATACGAGATGTCCAGATAGTCCCCACGGCTAAGAGAAATGCTCGTAAACAAAGGGAAAAAAGGGTTGTTTATCACGCATGAATGTGCTCAATGACACACTAGAGTAATGTATTTAGGACTGTATTTCTTTGCATATTTATTACTCACGCCTCCGTTTCTCGGCTCTGCCAATACACTGCTGAGTGATAAATATCTCTGCGTAAATGACGCATATAATTACATGCGGAGCAATGTCACTTACCTATAACATAAAAGTATTAAAAAGGGCCAGTTACTTGAACTAATTTTCTTCGCCAGCATTCTTCCTATTTGTTGAACTTTTCACTATATATATATATATATATATATTTACATGGTAATGTTAAAATTTCGCAACTTTTTTTGTAAATCCCATACGACTTGCAAACACTAAATCAATTAGAAAATTGTCCTTAGGGAAATAATGCAAAGCCCAAAATGTTCTCTGCTCACAGTCCCTTCTGTTTTCCTGCAACTTAGCTCCCTTCACAATACGATATAAAAAGCCTAACCTTGTCCATGAAGCAATTTGCTTGCTATAATTGTTTTTGAACTGACACTCAAGAAGAACTCACAAGGCACACTAATGGATTCGTCCTTCCCATAATCGTACTCTCCATGATATCTGATTTATAACCTTACAATTGTAACAGACAGCTAACAAAATACAGGAGAAACAATAAGTATCCGTCCCGCCCCTCCCCCCCTCCCCCAAACCCCTCAAACACCGGTACACATTGACGAAGGTACCCCCGCCCACTCACACATACACAAGCACACTGAACAGAAAAGGAGAGAGGGGTGGGTGAGATGGATGGAGAGGGGAAGAGAAAGGTCAGAGACAGAATGCGCGCGCGGGAGAGAGAGAGAGAGAGAGAGAGAGAGAGAGAGAGAGAGAGAGAGAGAGAGAGAGAGAGAGAGAGAGAGAGAGAGAGAGAGGGAGAGTACGTCAGCGCATGCGTTCATGTATTTGTATAAATCTTATATTTGACGAATCGGTAGTAAATTTCCTTATCTATGTGGACAGGAAGGAATAGGCAGTTCTGA
>NW_004797271.1:5568147-5572596 GCF_000002075.1 Aplysia californica | reverse complement strand
ACACACACACACACACACACATACAGACACACACACGCTATCTCAGTCTCAGATGCATGGTTGCGGTCGCTGTCATAGTAAATTTCCTCCAATTTCTCTTTTTCCTCGATATGCTTGTATTCAGTACATTATGGAAAGTCTATTCCCACATTCTGGTCACTTTTCCATACACATAATATATTCCGATATAACTATGTTTTTAAAGAATACATGAGAAGATAGATTTCATCTATCCAGGGGCACCAGAGCTGTGTCATAGAGTAGGCATTACTTGAGGTTTATGTTCTTATGTATTGTAAACCATAAATCTTTAATTGTGGCATCGATATGGACTCAATCTATAATATGATTTAAGGTTGTATTTTCTTTTTTTCAAAATCTAAATAGAGTAATGGAGGTAACATGACGTGCTATTCTTGATACGACCTGCACTGAGACTGCACTAGCAATTTCTCTTTAGTGGATAATTATTATTGACTTTTACTATGTAAATACATTAATGAAAGGCGTGCTATGTTGACAGTGCATGAATGAAAGAGCAAAAAAAAAATCAAGTAAAAAAAGTTTAGTGGAACCTGCTCAACGGTCACCTGTCCAAGACGAGCATCTGTAACCACTTTCGAATTCCCACGTTACGTTCTTTCAATGTTATAATGACACTGTCCAAGACTTCCATCTGTCTAAGAGACTCATTTTCTCCCGGAAAACAAATGACCGTATTGGACAATTCCAACTGCGTATACAATTAAAAATTAATATTATTTATGTATAAATAGGGTCTAACTGGTAAGTTCACACCACATTATCCTCTTAGAATAAGAATACCGAAGACGTTAGTGCAAAAAAAAATATCCCACCGTTTCCTCCCACACCAGGCAGCACGCGATCTGGGACCGAACTGAAGCCCGTCATTGTCAAAAGAGCAGAGCTGAACTCGCGCTGGGAACTCTCCCGGGAAAGTAAGGGATATGATAGGCTTGGGTCTGCCCGCGCGCGCGATAAGAGATGACGGCCGTTGATCCAGGCGACAAGGTACCGCGAAGACAGAGTGTTTCTCCATCTCGGCTTTTGTGAGAACGAACGCAACGACTCCCGGAAGTTCATTGACAGCGCTCGGTGGTAATCGTACTTTGACAGATGGACCGGCCTTCGGCTCATAATTTTTGTTTGGCTTCAGGCGCTTGCTTCACTGTTTCTGTCCAACAGACCTGCTTTGTTTGAGTCAGATAAAAGGCGAAAGCACACATTGAAGGAGCGGTTTTATTATTATAATTCGACAGAATCAAGTTTAAAGCAAAAACCCAGGCGTCTGAGAGCAAACAACGTTTAGATATAAAACGAGAAATAATGGCTGTTGACACCCTCCGAAAAGCGGCATCACCAATAAAAAAGTTTGACTTACCCAGTTTGGCATGCATTTAACTCGTTCTTTCTATCTAATAAAATTTATGTTCTTGTCGTGGATCTTTGCCTTCCTTGTTTATGTGTGGGTCATATCTTTCAAAACCAGACACGGGTTCTTGATAACACATTGAGAAATGAATGCAACATCTTTGTTAACAATGTAAACTTGTAAACAGGCTCCTAAAATGTTCATATTATACCGTTTTTATTGAAAGGACCAAGACTGATGTGTGTACACCAAAAGGTCATGTCGAGCAAAGAAAGAATTTGCTTGTTCTCATGTAATGAAACTTTCTGGTAATTTTAACATGTGGAAAGGTTTGATAAAATTGAATTGAGCGCGGCAATTTCCCACAGAAGCAGATACGTTTCCTTGATTATTCTGCTTCGCTTTCGTCATTGCTGTTTAATGCACTTGCTACAATTATTCATGATACGGTTTAATCAAGAATAATATCTTTAAAAAAAGGACGGATGGGATATTCGGGTACGTTTTTATCGAAGTCTATTCTCCATTCAGCAGACTTATCGACCAAAAGTATCACCGCTACAGCCTTCATGGAATGAGTCAATTTCTTTATTTGAATTAATAATTGTGGTTGTAATGTTATATTATTATGCTTTGTGTATGTCTATACATATCAAGAATTGTAAACTAAATCTCCAAGGCGACAAATTTTAATTCAAAAATTTTTTTTCTCCTTTTCTTTCTTTATTCATTACGTTCCTAACGCTAAGGAGAGCACTAGGGTTCCCAGTACACCGACATTTGATCCTCAATCCTGTGTAGGGGTCTCCACGGGGATCTACCCCCCCTCTCCCCCTTAACCAAACGGAAAAAAGTATAAAAAGATAAGAAGAAATGAGCTAAGAGAGGTCAGTGCCCTTTGTCCTGAGGCGAACATCCTCAAGAGGAGTAACAGGAGGAACATGTTAGTGCTCAAGAGAGTACTGAAATGTTATTTGGTTAAGATTCCAGGTTGAGGGGGATATCTCCCGATCTTTTGTACAGGTTGGCACGAACTGAAAGACCGGTTCTTCCACTAGAAAGAACATATGAAAAGAGTGTCAGGGAATTCTCAAGAGGAGCGTCGTGCCGTCGGCACTGCTGTAGACATAATTACGGGACGGGTTACTTATTTTGTTTTCGAACCGCTTTTGTTGGTTGGAAAAGGGAACAGGCAAAATTATTTTTTTTATAAAATATTGATAAAGAAGGCGAGGGCAGGGGAGTGCGGTACTTTCCCGAAGTTGTTTACATTTTTTTTCAGGACAAACACTGCCAGTAGTTGATGGGGCCCCTTTGCTATTTTTCTATGTTGTTTTTTTCCTGTGCTAAGTGTTTGTTTAACATTTGGTCAAACAGAGTTGTTGTTTTCTTTCCTTGATATTTCAAGTTTTTGCTGAGGATATGCGAGGAAGTTTCAGGTTCGAAGCCGTTTGTAGTTGTATAATTTCTAGGTTTATTTTTAAAGAAGTTTGTTCCTTGTTGATGCCCCGGCGATGGACTTAGAGGTTTACTTGAGAAATTAACCTGTGCGGGTCCAGGAAGGTTCAGAACTTTAGCTTGGGGGAAAAAGACCCATCACCCCTCCCCCTCCCGCTTACCAAAATACAAAATAAACAAATAACCTCCCCCCCAAAACAACAACAACAACCCAACCCAACCCAGAACAGAAACCATAGCCAATATCAAGATATGTGGGCACGAATCCTCACTGAAAAAAAGGCCTGCAGACGATGTTTGAGCCCCAACCAATATAATCAGAAAGGTGAGTTCGAAGCAAACGTCTCAATGCCAGAAGTGGCTGTGGATCTGTAACTCTACAGAATAAAGACAACAGTGGTAACTGACAGAACCCCCGAGCTGCAGAAAATAAACGCGCCTGTGAGGTCATTTCACACGTCATGTTAGATCTACACTTACCTTTGATGGATGTAACTGTGTATGGAGAAGAATTCCTGGGGGTATGTGGGTGTTTCGGAAATAGTCTGGATAACAAAAAGATAGTCAATCAAAACAAGCGCACATTTTTCTCCGGAGAGTGACGTTTCCTTTCGGTAAATCAGAGGACAATGTAAACCTCGCACAGTGGTGCTTCAAAAGACTGTATTATTATTATTATTTTCAAGACGGTTTAAAGGGAAATTTAGCTCATGTTGACGATAAACTGGAAGAAAAATGTCCAGGTTACAACAGTTTTGTTGTTCCAGAACATAAGAAGTATGTAAGAACCGGTCTCTCCTATACGTAAACTCAGATCCACGAGAGTGTACCAAAGAAAACAACTCCATTCCCAGTTTTACACTTAAGATGCTGCCAGGAGATAACATATAGAGGAAAATGAACCTTATTCAACTCCTTAGAAATCCTGGGAGTGCGAGAGGAAAAATGAAGTCTGGATTTTATTACAAACAAGTTGCTTCTCATGTCTTAGACAGACCACACAGGGTCTGGAAAATGACGTACAAGTGTGTTTCTTCTACCACTTTGTTTTGATCAGCAGCTGATGATAGTCATGTATATGAGCTTCTCGTATCTTTTCAAATTGTTATTAGACCTCTATTTTGTCAAAAAAATTCTGTAATCCTTTTTTGTGTAAATAATGGGTAAACGCTATTATCTATTTGGCATTGAGTAGAAAGTTATTATATTGATACGTTATTTAAAAAGAAATCTAAGAGTAAAGGAACATGAGCAGCGAAGAGAGTTTGATTTTCTCCTTCTTCTCCTCTATCATAGTTTCTCGTTTTCCATTTCAGCTGCTCCAAGGTCAGTCTTTCTCAAGGCTATAAACAGTGAAAAACAAATTTCTCCGACCAAGGGTAGGATTACTGTGTGTGCCACACTTTGTGAAAACATAACGGCCTCTAGAAGTCTTGGAGTGGAAAGATCGACTTATACTGCGGTCTGCTGCTCTCGTTAATGAAATGTTGTCGAGAAGAGATGAAGACATTCTAGTGTAAAGAAAGTGTTTCTAAGGAAGAAAAAGGGCAAACAGGCACCCTGTCTTCAAAATGCATCCCAACATTTTTTATAAAGAC
>NW_004797271.1:5566654-5568047 GCF_000002075.1 Aplysia californica | reverse complement strand
TAATAAATGAGTTTTTAAAAAATAGATAATTAAAGTAAATTTAAATTAAAATAGAAAAACAGAAAAGAAAAAGTTGCAAAGTAGCAATTTGTTCTAATCCCACATTCTCCAGTGGTATGTCTGTAGTTTTTTGCTTTGTTTCGATTTGGCACAATATGTGTCCTTGTAGACCTACATTTTTAGTTTAGGTCTTAACAAAAACAAAATACATAAAATTAACCACAGCCGCTCAAATCTGAGCATAATAGTGCCATAGTGCAGACAAGTGTTTCCTATCTCGCTTCATTAGCTGTTTCACAGCAGAGCATGATTAGATCAGGAACATTGTGAATGGCTCCGCAGAAAAGCGGCTTTCTGTCTGACTTTATTCACCCTATAATCTCTTGCCTTCTTCGCTTTAAGCGTGAAAAGGATCACTTCGTAGTCAGCCAAATTTCGGAAGCATACTATACCGTCATGGTTCGCTTCTTAGAGCGACGAACAAACATTAGCGTTTGAAGTCGGAGGTATGTAAAGATTTGCTTTGCTTTCGCCAGGGGCGCAGAAGTGTATTAATATTGTAAGGTAAACAAAGGAGCGGGTGTCGGAGTGAGAGTAAAAAGAAAGAGAGCGAATGTGTGAATGTGGGATTGCGACACGCCGTGTGAAAGTGGAACTGTGGACAGAGCTGCTGGCCTCGGCCTACATAACTGCCTAGTTGGTCGTTCTTTTGGACACTACTTGTCCCACCCAAACCACTCGCAGATTGCCACAGTGTTTTGGTAATTTGGTTGTTTCTGCCTTCAGGACAAAGGCCAACGCTTTTTCTGATCCGGTTTTTTTAAAGGGTTCTTTTCCTGTTTTTTAATCGTAGCCCTTCCTAGACTACCCATCCCCACATTCCACCTATAAAAGCTTCTCTCTTTCTTTGTAGTCCCCTCCCCCATGTCCCCATTTCTCTTTCTCTCTCTCTCTCTCTTAATGCTTTTATTTTTATCCTAAGCGCATTGCGTTTTGGTCCCAAATTTCCCTGCGGGGTTAAATAAAACGTAATTTGTTTATTATCTATTTATATCATTTTTTTTTTACTTTTGCGGGTGTGAATATATTACGCTGGATATACAAGTTTTTGAATTAAACAACACGTTAATTGTTTTTTCTTTTAGTATCACAACACATCACAACAAAAAGTTGCCCTTTGTTTAACCAAATCCTTTTCTTCAAGTCCCCACCAATCCCCTCCAAACACACACACTCTCTCCCAGCCATACACACAAAAAACAAAAACAAATAAAACACAAATACCTACACACACACACCCACACACTCACGCACACACACACACACACACACACACACACACACACACATGCACACACACACACATACACTCACTCACACGCATATACACGCA
>NW_004797271.1:5564522-5566098 GCF_000002075.1 Aplysia californica | reverse complement strand
TCCCCCCCCCCATTCTCTGTTTTCTCGAGTATCTTTGTAATAATATATGGGACACTGTACAAACTGAGAAGTAAATTTGAAGTTATTGCATAATGAAAGAGAAACGTGGAAAACACCAATAAAGGGTACAAGTCCAAGCTTTCAATCATAACGTATCTCTATGTTCACTAGATGTTAAACCAATTATTTCCGTTTTCCATATTCGTTTTCCCACATACGAGTAAATAAACAACACCCCCTCGCCCCCCCCAAAAAAAACAAACAAAACCAAAACAACAACAACAACAAAACCAAAAAACAAAACCAAAAAAACCCAAACAAAAACAAACAACAACCCAACCAACAAAACAAAGAAACCCAAAGCAAAACAAAAATTACCCGAATAGATTCAACCATGACAGACGATACAGTATCGCCCCCTTTGTCTTCGGCCACGCCATCTTAGTTACAAAACCAATAGACGCCTGCCTCCTTTGTTTGTCGGTGAGAAACCGGAGCATGTCACAGAGACTAAGTAGCCGTAATTATTGTCTCTCTCAGAACCAGATGCAGGACAATCTGGCAAAAGACGCCATTGGATGACGCTACGATTAAGTAGGGCAGACACTTGGGCAATTTCAACTAATCGGGTTTGCTTACACGATTCGGTCGGTACGTGAAATCGGATCGGCCAAAGTACTTTATAGAAAATAAATCGGAAAGAATTAACTTTAGAGTCTGCAAAACATCTGGGTTATAATAACCATGCACCAATGAGCATGTGACCTAGGGTAAACGTGAATAGTGTGTCATTATGGAACAAATACAACAATCATCATTATCATGATCATCATCAACGTCATCATCATCATCATCCTCATCATCATCATCATCATTAACTATAACAACAGTAGTGTTTGTTCAGTCCAATGGTGCTCGGTGGTGCGAAAAAAAATGCCATGAATAATTGAGACTCCACACAAAGTGAAGTGAATACAAAACGATGGACAGTGCTTTACATAAACAGGAGATGGGCAGGGAAGAGAGAAGGAGAGTGAGAAAGATTCACCAAGGACACCTTCAAAAGTATTGCCATTTCAGACACTTGTAAATGTGGCCAACTTTCCTTCTCACTATGAAGTCGTATTTCGAATCGTACCCTCACCTCTTGTGTCAGATTGGCCAGTTGCGAAGAGCGCAAAACCGGTTGGTCTTCGGAGATCGATTTTGTTGGTGTCAAATTGGTCTCAACTCTGAGGGAATTTGGATAGAAAGGCTGGGTCCATTATGCACACTCAACAATATTGGGGAGGGGGTTGGATAAATGTCAGTGGTTCTTAAGACTCAGGGACCACTCAAGTGTCATCATTAATTCAAGACTGTCTGAAGGCTGCCTATGTATGGTGCACTCATTCGCAGCGAAGGCCCATTATGTAACAATGGAGATCTTCTCATTAATGCTCTTTCTTCTCAAAGTACAGCGCTGGGACTTTGTAATTTGACACCCACGAAGAAGCAACGAAATCTCCAATTACACACACAAAAAAACCCCCCAACAACAACAACACATACACACGCACTCACACATACACACACA
>NW_004797271.1:5562225-5563845 GCF_000002075.1 Aplysia californica | reverse complement strand
TGATGATGATGATGATGATGATGATGATGATGATGATGATGATGATGATGATGGTGATGGTGGTGGTGATGGTAAGATTTTAAAACGTTTTTGAATGCTTAATTAGCTGCTTGCACTTTATGGCACTGGGGAAGACGTAACGTTTCGGAGTGTGCCAGCTTCTGCTGAAGTAACAATAGTTGTAAAGTGCACAGGACACGCTATGGAAGATGATATGCGCTATAAAAAAATGATTATGATAATGAAGTAGAACGGGGCAGATAGAAAAGGCATGCACAGAAAACGAGACGGAAGACGTTCGGAAATCTTCAGTTAAAAAAGGATCTATTTAGACATCCAAGCAATGTGTAATTAATGGAAAAAAGAAGAGTAGTTTATATAGTACCCAGTCCCTTATCGTTCCAGTATTAGAAGAACAAAACCATAATAATATTACAATTCTATTCCTCAAGATTTCTTAGCACATCGTGTCCGATTGCGTTTCAGCCACATCAGTCAAATCAGCTTTTAGGCAGTGTATGTTCAGAGGCGTTGGCACGCTTAGCTGATAATGATATCAATGTACAGTACAATAGTCGCATCGATTTGAAAGCTGTGACAGAGCGTGAAGACAAAGCTTATTTGACGAACAGATTCCGGACTCATAAGGAACCTGACATAAAATCGAAAGTTCATGATTTTTTGTACTGTACTATAGCATCTGTTTTTGAGCCGCATTGTGAACTTTTGTTACAAAAACATAAATAAGAATCTAGAACGAGAAATAAGAATCTAGATCGAGGAGTTCAAAGGCTGTAGTATGCTGTGTTCGGAATGACATGATATTGATGACTCCACATGTTGTCATGTTAGGAGTGCACTACGAGCGTATAATTGTGTCAATTATTGGCTGCACGCAGATAGCCTAATTGTATTGACAATAATGTAATTACTACCAATGAGCTTAATTTGCATACAGGAACTCCCATTGGCGCACAGAGGGCGGATCGTTAGCTTGTGTGGTATCATGTTGGACCGCGTTGCAAATTAAATAGCTTCAGCTCTCTCAATACACATTTAACTAGGGCTTTTAAATGGGGTTACATAGTTCTTCATTCATTCGACTCAGAAACCGAGAAGAACGCTTCTTCAAAATTTTGAGTATAAAAGCAAAGGATCCATACGGCTTGTAACCCAACAGTAAATATCTGAACAGGGTACACAATTTTACAAGCGTTTCCTAACCGGTATACCAATTGGCATCAAAGCAACAGAACTGCAAAATGAATGATAGTATTTGATAGTTCACATAACAAAATGCGATAAAAGTAGCCTAACCTGGACACATTGTGCCACATTATCTCAGATTTTTCCTAATTATGTCCCACCTTTTCGCAATTCGAGTACTCATTATCAATAAATGATAGCATGCGTATTCCCAATCCATACGATGAGTCATACAATTGTTACAGCCTTTTGCATCGTTTCTCTGGAATAAAGGGCACGGGCTTGAACTTGAGCAACGGATGTGAAGGATCTTGAAATCAGTTCACGACCCCCACTTTCAGACAAACACACGCACAAACACACACACACACACACACACACACACATACACATTCACAAACACACACACACACA
>NW_004797271.1:5559785-5561465 GCF_000002075.1 Aplysia californica | reverse complement strand
TAATAATAATAATAATAATAATAATAATAATAATAATAATAATAATAATAATAATAATAATAATAATAATGGACGCACACGTGAACAGAACAGAAATACAATTAGAGAACTGGCTAACCCCATCTTTTCAAACGAAAAAAAAAATTCTTCAGGGAAAAAAATGACAAGTTGTCCAAAAGGTCTACTCCATTCTTTAATTAAAGGAAATGGCTACTCTGTCTTTTAAAAATCTATGTCAAATTGACAATTGTGAAAATATATATGATTATGTTTGACGAATAGAAACTGCAGATCAGAAAACAAATAAGGCTACGACACTTTTTCTTCTGTCCCCTGCATTAAGAGAGTCTAGGGTAATTACCCCAGACATCGGGGCCTTTATAAAGATATTCCATAATATATCTTTTCGTCCGTTTGCATGCCCGTCTGTTTTTCTGACTGTGTGTCTGTCTTTTTTATTTTCTAGCTTCCTACCCCCCCAAAAAAACCCCCACACCCCGTGGTACCTTGTCCTATCTCTCACTCTCGCTGTCTCTTTCACTCTCTCTAATGTCATTCTTTATTTTTCCCTCGCCATCCCTCCCCCCTTCTCTCTCTCTCTCTCTCTCTCTCTCTCTCAGAAATGTATTTTTTATTCTGAAAATACATTAGAAACTGACAAGACAGTGCAATACGAGTGTTGCTTATAACAGTTCTCTTTTTTCCACAAAGGCAGGGGAAATACAAGAAAACAAATTATGTCATAATAGCTGAATGATATTGGTCCAATATCCAGAACACTGTTACATTTTTCAGACTCATGAACAGCCCACGCAACTATTTTGTATTTCATACTAGCCCTCTGTAACGAAGTGCACGCTGGCATGCAATTTTATTAATCAATTTTGTGCATACACGTCTGTCTTGAAAAGACTCATCAGTTCGAAGGTAATGTTTCACAAGCAATATTGGGTCTTGATTATTGTCTTTTGCTGTCAGTTAAAACGAGTTAAAGTATTGGCTAAGCAAGATGAGCTTGTGCATTGGTGTGTGGGAGTTGGTGGTAAGGGGGAGGGTGTGGGGGTGGTGAGGAGGTGGGTGGGTGGGGGCTGGAGGCTATGTTCTAACTTCAGAGAGAGAGAAAAAAAAGGAATGAAGCAGAATGAGAGCAAATGAAAGAGAAAAGAGAAGGAGAGAAAGAAAGAAAGAAAGAGAGAGAGAGAGAGAGAGAGAGAGATACTGACAGGGAGACATAGAGGGAACAGACAAACAGTCTGAAAGACAGACATACAAACTGATAGAGAGACAGAAAGACAGATAGATAGACAGAGAGTAATCCAGGAATAGACAGACATACAAAGACAGAGACAGAGATAGAGATAGAGACAAAGAGAGTAGAAAGAGAAAAGGAGATACAAAAAAGGTGGGGGTAAATTAAGTATTATGGTGAGATGGAATTCAAAGATGCATGCATCCTTTTTATTTATGATTTTACATAATATAATTGTATTGTTGTAAGTTCTGGGACTTGACAAAGTATAATATTCTAAATTTAATAAGTGGGACAATGTACCTAAAATGCAACACCAATAATGATGACGGTGATGACATATGATATGCATATGTATTTCCATTATAATTGTTATTATCATTTTTATTGTAATGACGCTTAAGAGAAAATAATACTAATAATAATCATAC
>NW_004797271.1:5555551-5559366 GCF_000002075.1 Aplysia californica | reverse complement strand
CGAAAAATCAAGCTTTCGGATGCTGGTCAAAATCTACAAATGTAACCCAAAAAATTACCGAAACCAATCTTTAGAACTAGTGGTTGTTAAAGTTCTGCGAAATTTACATGAAAATTGAATAAACAACAAAGCACAAAAATGGGAGAATGTACGTGAAAATAGCTTTCTTTTTGAGAAAACGGCCAATAAAGGTCAGAAGACACACAAAATAGTTTTCTTTCCAGTAAAAAAAAACACCTTCAAAACATATTTTCAACTAAAACATGGCAACTACTTGATATTAACACAGTAGAGAAATAGAATGGAGGTTTCCTATTAAAACTTACGCATATAAGCGGTGTAAAACATGCTTTGTGAACAAAAAGTGTCAATTAATTTCTTTTAAAAAGTCCTTATCCTCTGCTCTAAAATCCTTTTGAACACCACTAGGGTACAGAAAAGCTCACATTCGTTTTTGGATATTGTTCAGGAAAAATCCAGGAAATTTAATAAGTGATACTCCCAGTTTTCATAATTTCACCCTAAAACACTATTTTAGGTGCCCCACCAACCCTGAAAAATGACAATTATTGTCTTAATAATAATACTGAATATAAAATAGCAATAGTATTTACTACTGATAGTTATGTAGTAGAATTATAATGATTATCAGTATACTCACTATCATGATTATCATTGTTAAAAATAGATAGCATTTGTATAGCCCAAATCCCCGCTTAACAGCAAGCTCTGAGCGCTTCACAATCTATACTATTACCCCAGCAGACCTGAGAGCTTCTGAAACAACCTCAACTTCCTGGGAAGCATACAGTGCAGACAGCCATTTATTGGCTTTAAAACATTAACATACTGACAAGATCTTCCGCTGTCTATTATTGTTAGCAGTAGTAGTAGTAGTAGTAGTAGTAGTAGTAGTAGTAGTAGTAGTAGTAGTAGTGCAATGCATAACACACTGGTAAAATGTTGGCAAAAGCTGGTGTTGCATTTTCCCTTAAAATGTTTCTTTGTATGCTACTGTCTATTAACACCTCGAATCTTTGGCCCGTATTTGTCTTATATGTGTTAAGCAATTGCCGTAAAGCCATCGCGAAAACCAACATAACGAAGCGATCAAAACAACCTTCTGCTGTATGACCTGATTGTACCAATGCGACCTAGAGCATTTACAATCTTTTGATGTCATAATTTACCTGAAATACGCGTTGTTTGGAATCCAAAGACACTGTTGTCATCTACGGATAGGATTCCAGGGGAAATGAGGAGCGAGTATAAATCACAATTTAAAATTAATGTTGCTATTTCTGTTATGGGAATGCGAGAGATGTTCATGGTTTCAGAGCGGTGGTAGAATTTCCCAGTCAGCTCCGCTGTGCTTTAGTGAGACAACCCGCACATTGATTCCGTTTCCGGTTCTAGATTGTTTTGAAGTTATTTTTATACTCTCCTCTTTGAGAAGTTGTTATTCCCAGCACATTACGGACTGAAATAGGGCATTAATCAGAAATCCAACACTTTTGATTAATGTCAAGGAAATGAATGATTACTATGCTCACGTTTTTAGAAAACTGCCCACGCCTGTTGTCTTCTTGTTGACGTACTATCCAACATGGCTCCTGTTTCCGAATGGAACAGTCTCCTCGTGTCACTTTCGGTTATTTCCCAAATACTGCGAAACGAGCCCAGAACACGCTGCAACTTTCTGGCCTCTCAGGCTTGACCTTTTCCCCGTCTGATCACAATAGCTGACCACTTACTCTGTGTGTCCACAATGGTCTGCGGACTCAGCAAGCAGGGCCACGGAGGGCATAAACGGCCCATTTAGGCCGGGGCAGGCTGAGTGGGTAATGCATTACACAAGTGGTGCCATTGTAAGGAGGAAAATGCCAAGATTGTGTCCCATTCGACATAGCTAGCTCTACTGCAGCTTCGTCCTCGGGTATGGCACGAAAATGACAACAGGTGAAGGGCGATGCGGACTGGGGTTTAATCACAATGACGAGAATAAATAAAGCAATACGCAAAACTGCAGTAGCGACTTACTATTTGAACAACCGGAGGCCTATAGCCAGGTGTGGTGACATTTTCGCCCTCAAACTCTGATATGTACTCTTCAAACTTTCATCTCCGATTTGAATATCCCTTCAGTACTCTATAGTATAATGATAAGTGTACTACGTGTATGAATTTATACTATCAGTACGGGGAAAAGGGGGCTAATACATACGGAAAAAACAAATCATCGCTTCACTCTGTACTACTACTGCGGAGTGAATAGGTAAGAGCTAATAAAATTATAAATGCACTGGTGCCCTACACGCACTCCTGCCATCATATTATAGTGCACGTAATATTTACGAATTTACGAGTGATTGTAGAGAAAAGCAGAAATCACAGAAACGTAAATGTCTTGAACTAACCTCCAGGATTTTTTTCCCGATAGTACAGCAGATATAATCCCATGCCCCCACGGCTTGAACAATGGGAATTCCCTGTTATTCCAGCAGCAGCAAATCGCTGTACATGCCCCCGGCACGTCGAAGAACGAGTCCAGTAGGTAATTGAATACCCGCGGGACTCTCATTAGGCTCATGAAATGAAAATATTGGTATACATAATAGAGAATTATGAGCAGTGAGGCGTATTTCACCATTTTGCTTTCATTGGAGGCAAAAATGGGCTGAAGGGTATTATATTACATTTATTCAGGGCAAGACGAGACTCATCAATAGGGGAGGGTAAAGAATAAAATAAGATCAAGACAGCGGTGCTCTCTAACAGCCCGAATCATTCGGTTTTTCTTTTGAACTGGTTGAGAAAGAATAATAGCAATACTTTGCGTAGACAAGTGCGACTGAATGGAGCAAAGTACTAGGAAAGAAAAGATGTAGTTCAGCAGCAAGAGCAGCTTATTTCAGTAAATGTTCTCCAGGAGTCAAGTAATAAAAGAACGTCAGTCTGACGTGCGTACCAATTTGCTGGTAACTTTCAAGAATGTGTATGAGAGAGAGAGAGAGAGAGAGAGAGAGAGAGAGAGAGAGAGAGAGAGAGAGAGAGAGAGCGAGAGATGGGGAGAGAGAGAAAGAGAGAGACACAGAGAAGAGAGAGAGAGACAGAGAGAGAGAGAAAGAGAGAGAGAGACAGAGAAGAGAGAGAGAGACAGAGAGAGAGAGAGAAAGAGAGAGAGAGAAGAGAGAGAGAGAGAGAGACAGAGACAGAGAGAGAGACAGACAGAGAGAGAAAGAGAGAGACAGAAATACAGGGAGACAGAGAGATAGACAGAGAGAAAGAAAGAGAGAGACAGACAGAGAGAAAGAAAGACAGAGACAGAGACAGAGATACAGGGAGATAGAGAGAAGAGAGACAGAGAAAGAGAGAGAGAAAGAGAGAGAGACAGAGAAGAGAGAGAGAGACAGAGACAGAGAGAGAGACAGACAGAGAGAGAAAGAGAGAGACAGAGATACAGGGAGACAGAGAGATAGACAGAGAGAAAGAAAGAGACAGACAGACAGAGAGAAAGAAAGAGAGAGACAGAGACAGAGATACAGGGAGATAGAGAGAAGAGAGACAGAGAAAGAGAGAGAGAAAGAGAGAGAGACAGAGAAGAGAGAGAGAGACAGAGACAGAGAGAGAGACAGACAGAGAGAGAAAGAGAGAGACAGAAATACAGGGAGACAGAGAGATAGACAGAGAGAAAGAAAGAGAGAGACAGACAGAGAGAAAGAAAGACAGAGACAGAGACAGAGATACAGGGAGATAGAGAGAAGAGAGACAGAGAGAGAGAGACAGACAGAGAGAGAGAGAGAGAGCGAGAGAGA
>NW_004797271.1:5554133-5555451 GCF_000002075.1 Aplysia californica | reverse complement strand
GTTCTATAACTTCACACAATATGCTTTTCATTCCAGTCTTCATGTTTTTATACCTTTGGATCCTGCCAGGATATAATTATGTTTTGTCCCCACAGCGAGTGTTTTACGATCGGGAAACGACAAAGAAAACGAAATCACCTTTTCTTGTAAATTCTTGCTAGATCTAGTCTCTGAATTTAGGCGCCCCTCGAACGTTTCTTTGCAAATTTTTGGCTCATCCAGAACCTTGTGCCAGCGTTTTTCTCATTAGTTCTTGGATGACCAACAAGAAAATAAAAACTCCATGATCGGTTGTTTTGGGGAACTTTTTCCCGCGGAAATGAACACATTCCTAACGGAACGATGTTTTTGTTCCATTTCATTTAAAAAATATGTTTTTAAAGGGCGCTGATTTGGGGGGGGGGGGGTCTGTTTTGCTCTTGGTTTGCTTTTTTCTAGTGCTGTTGAAACCACTTGTGTCGACATAACAGTTGATGCTTATTTTATTGTTTGTTTGATTAACTTTCATTTTGCGTAGGGCAATAGGTGTAGGGATTGATAAAAGTGAGAGCAGTCGCTACCGTTGCCTAAATGTCATTATGAGTGCTTGAGTAGCTACACGAGTGCCGGTCTAAATACCATAACGCCCCTGCGTGCATCTGTACATCCTGCTCGCACGCTAAAGCGCTTCTTCCTCCAACAATTGTCAACAAAAAACGAGAGCAGGAAATGGCAGATTATGTTCTGTGCTCTCAGCTTTTGCTCACCACACTCCCACCCTTGTTATGGTTCTCACCTTTACGAACGTTCCCCTTCTGTAGTTCTCGTTTACTATCCAGGAGCTCTCAGATGTGAATTGGCAGAGATCTTAGAATACTCATTCTTCTTTTATAGGATTGTCTCTTAAACTTTACCATTCCTTCAAATTGATATGCCCGTCCTTTTTGTTACTGAACATTTCATTTATTCACCAGATTCGTTTCCGTGAACAATGCGTAACACGAACTGAACCATTGTGTTCATTTTCTTTTAACCCTACCCTGTTTTCATTCCTATCAAATAAGCAATTCTAAATTTTCGAAGCTCTTCGTTCGGACGCTGTGTCTGACATCCCAAACAACTAACCCTTAACCCAACTAGTCATTCCACGTCACCATTACTTGCCCTGTCTGTTTCCCTGAACTCTCAGGAGCAATAAGGAGAGCTCGTAGGAGGAGAGACGTAATAACCCGCGGACCCGTCCGCTCTGTCGCCGGAATGGCAGATTTCAGAGTACAGGAACAGCAATGAGTAACCACATCAGTAGATATCGGAGGTCTCCAGCTGGTAATGATCGGGA
>NW_004797271.1:5550378-5551952 GCF_000002075.1 Aplysia californica | reverse complement strand
AACACACACACGCACGCTCACCCACACACACACATGTATTAGGCATACACACATAATATATATTATACCAAACCCATTCTCCACCCCACCCCCACACAGACTATAAGTACCCCCGCCCCACCCGCCTCACCAGGCCTTATAAATTATAACTGACTTGCAACTGACCATCGTCTCTCGTCAATGACACTGACAAGGATACATGAGAAAGTACATGTATAGGATGATTAAATGTCAAGATGGCGTCTACTGGTGTGAGCCATCGGTTGTGGGCGTTGTGCGTGAGTCGCAAAGCAGAGTTCCCTGGGTCCCATATTTTGTCGTGGTTACAGTTTAAAGGTTTAAAGCTAGTAATGGACAGTATGCTTTCTGCTGGTGGGCCGTCATTGTGTGTGTTTGTGTGTGTGTGTGTGTGTGTGCTTGTGCCTGAATGTCCTTGTGTGTGTATACAAGTGGGTGCGTATTTGTACACATGTGTGTGGATTTATATTTGTGTGTTATAGTGTTGTGTGTGCTTTCTTTAAGTTCGCCTTGAACAACGATGGAAGAAAAGAGTTCTGACGACCGTGTAATGTGACAGACTTTCACATCTAAAAACAGAGTTCTTCTTTCTTTCTACCGCGACTTCAAAGCTTCAAAGATAATTATATCTTTTTCCGCAACGTTTTGTCATATCCATAAAATAAGCACAGATAAGATAAAGAGAGTTTCATCTCTTGGAATACCTGGTCTTGAGCAAGGGCAAGATGATTAAATGAATGGGCATATTCCGCAAGGCGATGATTTATGAGCGTTTCTGGCTTAAAACAGATGTCAAAAAGCGTTAGCAATCCAGTCTACGTCGGAGGTTGGGGAAAGTTTAAAAGGGGGGGGGGGGGGATGGCATGTCATAATCATTATACAACGTTTGAAAAAAGAAATAAAAATGGTATGCTCGAGGGAGTGTGCACAAGGTTGGGACTAGGAATCATAAGATTGCTTGCTCAGTTCTTAGGTACGGTTGATAAGATGCTGGGTCAAAAGGAAGTTATTGGACGTATAGCTGTCTCTGTTAATTACTTTGCATAAGAGCTTTTGGCTCCGGGTAGAAGAAGACGTAGGCAGTCTACGTGACTGGCTTACAGGCTGCCAATATCGTATGCCCCAAACTGACTGAAACGCATTTTGGAATAAAAAGACAGGCAAGAGAGTTATGGTGAAGTCGTATTAGATGAAAAAGTCAATGATGATCCCAAGAGACATCTATTCCTCCAAAAATGGTGCTGGGAACACGGAAAAAAATAGGAAAGCTATTACACGCAGCAGCGAAGAGGGGATACCAGCGACAGCAAATGTCTGCCCAATGCATTAACCTTGGTCTCTGAATCAGACAGTAAGCAATAAGTAAATGTGTTTGCAATAATACAATAGGAAATATTTGCTACTTGTATTGTTTTCTCTATTTATTTGAGTAAAATGAAAAATTCACTTGGGGAATACATGGAATAAAAAAAATAACAACAACAGAAAAAAGCTTACCAGTTATAATTTATTAAAACAAAGAAAGAAATTACAACAAATACTGCGAAACCCAACCC
>NW_004797271.1:5546632-5549375 GCF_000002075.1 Aplysia californica | reverse complement strand
TCCTCCATTCATTCTAGTTTTATCAACATCATCCCCACTCTTTTTCTCTCTCTCTCTCTCTCTCTCTTTCTCTCTCTCTCTCTTGGCGATCTCTCTCTCCCTCTATCCGCCCCCCCTCCCATTTTCTGCAGTACTATTTCCCGTTGCTATAATATTACTCCTCTAAGCGTTTCTGTCACCTATCCGTGTAACCAGCTGGTGCTGTGAAGTGTGTAAAGCTCAACTAATGTATTCCACGTTTCCCTCATTGACTCACAAGTTGTATGATATGGAGAGGCACAAGTGGTTAATCTATAAAGAGCAATAATATACGTCGCTCTGTCCATGAGTACGTTCAATAACTACATGTTTAAAGTAGTAAAGTGACCCCCCACCCCCCATTTTTCTCCCCTAGGCAAACCCATCGTAAACAAGTTTCAGGCTCTGTCAAACATTACAAGTTCACTTCCCTTATTTTAAAAAGTGGTACACCGAAGTTATTACATGTATAGTACATGAAAAGAGCATTGAAAAGTCATATCTTCTTGGGAAAGATACAATAACAAGGTAAATTCCAGTATTCATGATAACGTGTTCATGAGTTTACATAAACATTTAGATAACACAAATTCAAACATGTGTAATCGTATTATACATATTCACGGCTTACACACCAGGACACGTTCAAACACTTCGTCAATTTTTGGACATATAAAGTCACGGGTATCATAATATGATAGTTTATTCATTTGTCTTCCTTTTGGTGAATAAAATACCCAAGTAACTTGGCCCAAGTACCTTGACCTTAAAAATAAATAGAGATATTTGCTATTGAACGAGATGGGAGTCATCCCATGTCAGAGGTAAAAATTAGCGAGAAAATGGCCCTCATAATTGGACGACTTCCAAAGCTGTAGTGTCCTTGGAAATTGCAAGTATATTTGTACCTTTTATCAACGATTTCAATTAAATCCACTGCGCCATGCAGTTTAAAATGGGCATAAGAGGCGTGAAGCCCAAAACAAGGAATTTGATCAAAATTGCCCTACGGTCAGAAAAATGCTGGTTTCTTTCATTTCATTATTTTGACGAACGCCTGATTTCACCACGAAGACTCATCAGCTTAGATAATAGATGTGAAGAAAGAAAGAGAGGAGGGCGTGGCGTGGGCAATAAATAAAGTCATTCATAAACACTTAAATAACACGCGGTTAATAGCCTGTTTCAGGTTGGGTTTTTTTTCATTCAAACAACGATGTTCTCTTTTTTCAAGGGAGGGAACACAGCTCTCCTATTACACATAACTTTACGCTTCTACATACAAAGAGAGAATTCGTTCAAGATAACAACGAAATAAAAGCGTATAAATGTCAGCGTTTTGCCTTGTGCATATAGATCTGTTGTAAAGGTCTTTTCAATAGGCATTCATTGAATGATGTCGTTTATTTTGTTGTTGCTCAAGTTCTCTTTCAATTATCGTTCTTTTCAATTCACATTTATTTCGGTGATAAACTGCAGCCATTTCACTTGAACGAACATGCTTTTGTTCCCTTGTTTGAAACCGCACATCCAGGAATCGTATTAGGCTATCTAGCCAGGTATTAATATTTCAGTTGGGCCTCCTCTCCAACAGCAGAATCGTGGAATATCAAGTGAGCCACAAAGGCCTCTTACACCAAAGACAATCCGATACATCCATTCATTTTTAACATGGACACGACATCGTAGACTTATTCACACTATCACATTATCCTGCATGCACACATCTGTTCTGACGGTCGCTTGTTCTGACAAACTGGGCAGACTGATCATGTAGGTGTTACATTCTGCGGTTCAAAATCCTATCCTCTCACGTTTCCCGCATTGAATTCAGTGGACACCGCGAGAAGCTGAAAAACGCACTTATTGATAAGTGGTATTTGTATTTTCAACGCTGAAAGATTATTAAAGAGATGGGGGACTCGGAGTTTAACATCTATCCCAGACGGGACTGAGCAAAGTGGCCGCGAAGCTTTGAGGGCTCCTAAAACCATAAAAGTTTAAGAGCACTCTGCCAGGAATTCGAACCAGAACTATCTGTTTAACAGCCCAGTATGATACGAAATGAGCGAACGGTGGGCCAAAACGACACCGTGAAATCATTGGGAAAAAACCCATTTAAGACTAGGAAAATTAACATCATACTGGTGGTTTGAGGAAGCTTCTAAGAGGTTATTCACCTTTGGAAAAACCTGTTTATCATCTTGGGTTTTCCCGAGTCATATATAAAATGCTATTATGCACTTCCTTCTTCTACTGAAAAGCCAACAACAAGCACATACAAAACTAGAACGATATGACAGAAGAGAAAACTGTATGAAACAGCCTTTGTTCAAAAGAATATTGAAAACCGCCGGGGCGCACCTCCGGAAAAGACTTGAGAATAATCCCGCCAATGTTCCGCCATTGTGTCGCAACTTTGTGTCCGGCCCTGGTCGTTGTCACGAGCCAGTGCAGAGTCCCACCAGGCATTCATTTTCCTTTGTCTGTTCTTTATCCCTCGTAATTAGATACCTACGAGTCTAATGAAAAAGTCCGATCGAAATCGAAGGCCACATTGACCCATCTGTTATGTCTACCCGCGTATTCTGTCAACTACAGACATTGGGGAGAAAAGATTAAAGTTGTAGACAAGATGGAGTTTTTGGGCGCCGGGAGAGGGGGAGGTCGGTAGAAAGTGGAAAGGGGGGAGGAGGGTGGTGGGATGAGTAAATGTGTGTGTGTG
>NW_004797271.1:5535651-5544502 GCF_000002075.1 Aplysia californica | reverse complement strand
CCCCCAAAAAAAAACAACCAACAAAGAAAAAAAAACCCCAAACAAACGTGGAAATCTGTCGTCTAAGCAGAAGAGAAAAATTAGGTTATAAATAAAAGTTGTCCGATCTACAATTCAACGACGGGGATTGGTACAAAAATGATTTATGAATATTAAACAAATTGTACTGAAACAGGAAATGATCGGTCACGTCATAACAAGGTACAGTCTGGTGAAAACTCCGAGCCCAATCTGAACACAGCTTCTCCGATAATGGTGAGCGAATAATAAGTACTCTCTATAGTTCTGGAATTACTTGTCCATACATCTTTAACAACCCAGCTACATTATTGTACTTGCTCGTCACGAGTTCTGATTCGGAACTGAAATACGACTGTAAATTCTAATGCCGACGGAGACCGTTATACGTAACTGGGTAGACAGACATGATTATAAGAAAACTGTCGTTTCGAATTTCCCTCATTATACCAAGGGGACGCAGGCCATTAAGCCATTAGGCATTAGGTTTATTTTAGATTTTAAAAGAACAAACAAACAACCAAAAAACAACTGCTTCTCTCTTTATAAAATGCAACACTGAAATTAGATGGGTTTTTTTTTGTTGTTTTGTTTTATTTTGTTTTATTTAATTTTTTTTTGCTACTGTTGTTTTGAAAGATAAAAACTAGATACTCGCGCAAAGATTTTTATGTAGAAAGTACCTAATAGCTTGATGAGTTTTTTTAGTGTGATTTTTGGTTGGTTCTTTTTGGTTTTCTTCTCCAAATTAGGTTTGTTTTTTGTTGTTTTTTTAAGTTCTAGTGAGAGTAAGAACATGGCACAAGACGTCCACCGCTGAAGAGAGTGAAAATTGTTACGAACCGATTGCGGAAAGACAATTTTTACAAAAATCAACAGAGAATACATTGTTATTATTTAAATTTAATATGTTAATTTATATCATCAAGATTCGTTTGTTTGTAACTACCTTAAATCTTTTTGATGATGATGATGATGATGATGATGAGGATGATGATAATGTTGATGATGATAACCGTTTGGTTTTTTTGGGTGTTTTTTGGGGGGTGGTGTGGTCTTTAAAATGTGTGTTTACTGTTGTTGTTTTTTGTTGTTGTTGTCGCTTATGCTGTTTTGATTGTTTTTTTCATGCTTTTATTACATTACATTTCGGGGGCAAAGCGATGACTGAAAAGAAAAAGATGACGCTATATTATGTAAAATAGCTGCTCGTGATGTTGAGGTGTAGATTATCGCGATTCAGCGCCACAGCGACTCATTCTTGCCGTAGAGACGAGACTAACACGTTACTGAAAGCCAACGAGCCGAACACCGCTTGAGAAAAGAAAAAAAGCTGTCCTCGAGAACTTTTTGTATGGCAATGATAAAGTTTTGCCTTCCAAAAATTTTCAAGAGGATAAGACACTACAAACAAACAAGCAAACACACAAACTAATAAACAACCAACCAACCAAGCAAACAAACAAACACACAAACAAATAGACACACAGACATACAGATAGACAGACAGACAGACACACAGTAAGACAGACAGACAGACAGACAGACAGACCTGGAGACAGAAAAACAAACATTCATACAAACAAACAAACAAACAAACGAAAGAACAAACAAACAAAAATACAACAACACAAGTCAAAAGTTTTAAATCAAATACCTTACCTATATCAGCAGTCCAATCGTAGACAGATCCGCAAAAATACTCCGTGGTGAAGACACAGCTTGTCACAGACTACTAACTGTAACTCGTAAGTTGGTAAGTAATTATTGTAGCGACAGGTCATTTGAGGCAGCTGTCTCCTGTAAGTGAGTTAGTTACTCAACGATATCCCCCGGAAATCCTCAGTTGTTGGAACAACGCTACGGTCTGATGCCTCTGAGAGACTGTCTAGAATTGCGTCTTGATGAGCTAAAGGAAATGAAATACGTTATTCAAGAAACCCGCATGAGTGAACCGTGACGGCTGCCGACCGAATATGCAAATAGTGATAGAATATAAATGCACATTCAATTTCCTTGTAGAAAAGAAAACATCGTAAGCAATTCAGCCTTTGACAAATAAATAATTAATATCGATGAAAGGCAGACGCTGCATCATATTGCCGGGGAAAAGGGTCGAAATCACGTTAACAGCGCGGTTAGTTTATAATAGATTCAAAAACTTCAAATAACAGACGTTACATTATATCCTACGCAAAGGGATCGAATGTTCAATTATAGCATCGTCGTCTCGAGACTTAAATGTTTTCAGTGCTGTATAAGAAACACACAGAAGCTTTAGTTCGCGTTTCGAGAAAGAAAGTGCTATATTTTTTTGGGACACAGACAGATGTTGACTGTCATGTGACAGACTGTCTTGTGACATGTCATGACAGAGTGACCGGCGGCCAGCGTACCGTTGTTTTATTTCTCCGCGTAGACGACTTGTGCAGGTAACTGTCAGCGGTAAGACGGAAATAATATGTCACGCACGAGATGGTCTAACAGACTGAACACAATGCGAAGATTGATAGGAAAAGTTGCTTCCGTCGGCGGTATCTCGACAAAATATGCTGGCAAAATAATTACGATTTATTCGGGATCTCAACTTCTGTTTGTAAATAAATCAGTAACTCGGGGCTCAGTCTGTAATTAATATCTCCTCAAGAAGGCTCCCCCAAAAAGTAACAAAGTCTATTTTAGTTTTTAGCAAAAGTTTTATAGCACTTTCAACAAAAATAGGTCATATAAGTGCCGATAAAGTCTGTTGTCTTACTTTCCGTAAACAATTATATGAAGAAAGCCGAATCCCTGAATCTCACAGTGTATCTGACGGACATATGGACAAGGACTAGTAAATCGCTTGATTGATCAAGTAAGCTGCCACCCGCCTCTCCACCCTGACTGGGTTTCCCGCCTTCGATTCCCCGTTAACCGTTATAAGGCAAATCTGGTGTCGGTGGGGGGCGAGGGGAGAGGAGGGTACTCCGAATACAACTTCTCTCGCCCGACCGACAGACAGACCGACCGTCATGACCGACCGACGAACGGACGGAGCGCCAGCCAGCCGCGCATGGGGTTTGTCCGTTGCGGCTCTACTCTCTACTCTCAGTTCTCAGTTCCCAGCCCGGGCGGGCGGCTCGGTGCTCGCTGTCCGCGGTGGTGGTGGCGGTAGAGGGAGGTAGAGGGAAGAGAGGGAGCGCACCGGGTGCTCGCTACACCAGCCCGTCACGGCTCAGGGACAAGGGGGGAGTCTGTGAGTGTGAGCGGAGATTAGATGTACAAAAATGTATATTATTACATCGCTTCCTCGGAAATACAAAGTTCTATCTGCTCAGTACCATCGTTTTGAAAAATTTGACGTCAAAGAGTTTGCGTTTCACGTAGTCAAGCAAAATTCTTTGAACACCTTGATAATGACTTCAAATAATCTTACGATTTCGATATATATAGAAGATTTGGTTTCTAATCTCATGGTCGTGGTAACTCAAAACGACCAAAAATGTCAGATAGAACTTTTAATTCTGAGGTAGCGACAAGTACATGTACAGCAAGGCTGTTATACCATCGCGACCTCAATGCCTTCTTGCCGTAGCTCCATTTTTTAACATTGAAAAGGTGACTTCTTTTTAAGCTCACTCTTTGTTATGAACTGTTTTCACTGTTTAAAAAATGGAGATACGACAAGAAAGCACTGAGGTCGCGATATAGTAGCTCTTGTAACTTTGTTTGCTGTAAGGTCCTTGATGTAGCCTATAGCAGCTGCTCATGTCTGTATACAGGTACAGGTAGTATGTTTGTGGTATACCTTAGAGATCAAAGGACAACTAACAGAGATGGCGTAACGACCTGGAAAATTGGGAAGTTGGAGGATGCCACTTAGGGGGTTCTGCTTCTTGTCTTGACGTTTTCTGCAATTTCTGTCCATTTTTTGTGGCACCACCGATGGGTGGGTCCTGCTTCCAGGCTGTCTTTATCTGCATTTTCTGTTTATGCTTGTTTGCTTGTTTTTTATGTCTGTTTTACAATTCCCCAAGGGCTAAATGACCGTTAGTATGACGATGAGTTTCTTTTTACTCAAACAAACAATTCCTTGAAGATAATGAAATGGTTTGTAAAGCTTTGGCGCAGCGTGATTCTAATTTTAGGTTTCTTAACAAATAAATTATTTGCCCTTTGCATGTCGTACCATAACATTCACAAGGTTAAAAAAGAGTTGCAAACTCCTAACATTTTGAGAGTTCTTTCAAACAAAGCTGTGTTAGTTTGAAGACGATTGCGTAAAAGGGTTCAACAAATGTCAACAAGCCACTTTCAAGGAAGGAATTTCGATTGAAGATTCTCAAATCGCCTCAGATCAATCGTTGTGTATGTTATGTGTGCACAGTGGCACCACTTCTAATACAGACACTAACACACCAACCAGGATTTCCAGCGCAGTGTTTGTCGACTTTGATTCTTGTCAAGCAAATGACATGACAAGATGGACTGGAGTTGGTACATGCATGTATATATAATATTATATATATATATATATATATATATATATATATATATATATATATATATATATATGCCTGTATATAAATATATATATATATAATATATGATATATATATAATATATACGTATATATTTACATATTATATAATATATGTGTATATATATATTTATGTATATCATATTAATGTATATGTAAATGTGTAATGTAGATAGATAGATAGATAGATAGATAGATAGATAGATAGATAGATAGATAGATAGATAGATAGATAGATAGATAGATAGATAGATAGATAGATAGATAGGTAGATAGATAGATAGATAGACAGACAGACAGACAGATAGATAGATAGATAGATAGATAGATAGATTGATAGATAGATAGATAGATAGATAGATAGATAGATAGATAGATAGATAGATAGATAGATAGATAGATAGATAGATAGATAGATAGATAGATAGATATAATATTTTATAATATAGGCCTACATATATGTATTATATTATATGTATACACTTTTTCTTTGCTAAGCTCTCCATGAGTGCATGGCAGAAAGTCAATACCATGCGGGGGTTCTCAGAAACAGAAACCTGAGCCTGTGCCTCTGAGTGTTATGTAAAAATACCCCTCACGGACACAGCTGGCTCTGTGCATGATCGTTTCTCTAAAACAAAAAGTATCCAGGACACACGTACTTTTGAGTTGTGTTGAAAACATGTCACAGACAGCTGTTCAGGTGCACTTAGAAGAACATATTATCTTTTAACTTTCAGTTTCTTAATCTGTGGTATCGGTTGCATGTACTCCAGATATAGTTTGTCGAAATTCAAATTCTGAGTGTTGAAAACAAGCAAGAAAAAGATACATAATTTGGACAAAATTTTAAAAGAGTTAGACAGTTGTTTTTTTCCTCTATCCCGATAAATGGTGCTTTCTGGACTTTAAACAATTTAAATGCTGCCGAAAAAATAAGTTAACTGTTCTGCTTCTTTGTACACCGTAAATAAAGAATGCTTAGAATCTAACATAAATAGAAGAAAGCAGAGTAGAAAAGGGTAATATGAAATCAAATAAAATGAAGCCAACAAATTAGTTACCTTTTCAACCCTTTGGAAAATGTAGTTTTCCGAACGCAAGCACAACGTATGCTTTCAATATCTTAGCAAAGACACATAGATCTACTGCTGAGCATTGCACCATTACCAACAAACTTCCACTTGCACACATTATTGCTTGATGCCACTGTACTTGTCTCCTGTTTTTGAGCTTGGGTTATAACCTCTTGCTCAAGAACACACTCCCCGTGAGTGCTCACCAATGAGTTTCAGCCGCAGTCTGTACGTTATATTGGCATTCGAATAAAGCCTAGAGTAAAGGTTAGGTTGAAAATATCACCTTGAATAAATAGTTTTACATAGACAAAAAAATGAAGTGAATGTTGAGTCGCAAAAACCCAGCTGGAGAGCAAGTCTGTCGACTTCAAGTTTAAAAACGTGATATTTTTCAACTCCTAAACTTCAACACCAGACCATTCACTTATACGCACTTGGCTAACACTGAACAATAAATAAATATCAGTCCAACAGCTCCACCATCCCTTAAGGCACCTCATATGTCCGTGTAAATTTCATTGTTATAGTTCATACACTGAAATCAGAAACTTTTCATTGCCATCTTATATCATAAATATTGTTAATACCATTTTAGCCCTTCGTTTTTGACACCTAGTATCTCGCACTGGAAAAACACAAGATATTCTGTTCCATCAAACTGACCTCAGGTTCACCTCTAATTGTTGTTCTTCGGTAAGTCTAAAGGAGGGATCGCACTTCATTAGAGCTATAGAACCTTTATTCATCGGTGCCTTCCCAGGAAAGCATGTCGTAGGCAAATGTGATGACGTAACAGATCAACCGCCCACTCATGACTACATCGTTTATTGAATGCAGGCATGTGCACGGGAACTAGGGTAATGTATAGTATTATGTAGTACATGTGTTATAAAAATTATTTATGTTATTTTACCAAGAGTTTTACGGCACACGCAACACAATTCGATCATATAGTTGCGGAACATTGGAGTGTTACAAAGTAGTAACAAGCACAAAAAAGGAGGAAAGCAGATAAATACTATATGTGTCACAACGTGGTGGAATCAGGCGCTCGTCAATTTTTTAGCATAAGTGGTTATTGGTAGCATCTTAAAGCCCGTTCATTTGCCTTGCTCTTGGTGGAAAAAAAATATCCATCTGTCGAATAGAAGTCGAAATATTTGCGATTGAAAAAGGTCAGGGTCGCCTGGTTTAAGCGGTAAAATTAGTGAGAAAATGGCCTTCAAAGTTTGGTAACTCCCATAGCCTGACAGTCCTTGGAAACTGAAAATTTACTTCTTTTTTGCGTTTAATCTGTGTTTTTCAGTAGAAATCCACACAAAAATGTGCTTTTCAATTGAAATAGAAGGTGTTGAGACAAACCAAAACGAAAGAAATGTAGAAAAAAATTGCCCATCGGCCAAAAAAAGCCGATTTCTTTTATTTCATTATTGTGACGAGCGCGTGATTTCACCACGATGCTTCATATACGTTTGATAGGAAAGAAGGAGTAAACCACACCAGAGCACCCGTTAACCCCAACTTACAAAAATGTGAGATGGATTGGATTAAGTATATGCCAGGTATCATATTGGGGTAAAAGCTATCCGTTCGTTCCATATGGTAGCGGAAAAAAAAATCGAATTGTTTTTGTTTAATTCACTTTTCACCACTGTAAGGTCATTTAATTAGACCGAGCCAAATAGGCGGAGAGCCTTAAAAACTTCCCAAAACAACCCGAGTTCAGAACGCTCTTTTGAAATTCTTCCAAGGGCATCCGCTCCGTAGTCCAGCATGATAGCAATGAAGATAAGAGTGATGTAGTAGCACTGGTGCAGGTGTATGTCTTTCTAGTAGAGATTATTATGTTCCATAATACGTTAATTTATTCGTTTTTGAGAAAACGAGGCATAATAGTGCTTGTTGGCTAAAATTAATAAACGTGTCCATCCACTTAACCCTATCTGTACATCGTGTTTACTATTGTATCCATACGACGTGGGGAACTCTGTGCCACCACTTTCCAAAAAGGAAGTTCACTCGTGAATCCGATCCCTACGCTTTGCATAGCAGTCTGTCAAAATGATTTTCTGAGAAATGCTGAAAGTTTCAAAGAGATATTCGTTCTAGAAGTATTCTAAAATGTGAAGAATACAACCCCGGGGGAACAAAATGATCCCAGGCCGTACGTTAATGAGTAAGACAGAGAACCAATTGGTCACGAAAAGGGTGTAACGTCCCCTTGATTACCCTCATTAAATAGCCTGAAAATGGTGAAAAGGTATAGGTCCCTTTAAACTTACTTTTACGTTTACCTTTTCTTTTTCCTCCTCTGTTGCCGTTAAGCGTCCAGGCGAGATACAGTTTTCTATGGTAGGCCAGCTCCGCAGCTCTTTCAGTTGTGACATTATGTTTTTTCACGGTTTCCTTGACACCCTCGATCTACCTTTTGCGAGGCCTTCCTCTTCCTTTTTAGCCTGAGTGCTTGGTGTTGTAAGCTCTCGAGGCTAGTTGGCCGGGTGACATACGTAACAGGTGGTCAAAGCATTTCATTCTGTCTTTCTATGTAATGCAGGCAGGACTCAATGCCGATTGCTGCTCTTACTTCTTCATTTCACTGCCTGTCTCGTCTTGCGATGTTTAGTTATTTTAGAGGTGATACCTCCGAGTTAAACGTCCATCTCAGAAATGACCATGCCAAGTGAGAAATTCGTGTAAAGTGCCTTTCCCAAGGACACTACGTCGGACAGAGCTAAGGCTCGATTAAAATAGCCTAAAGAATGATAGTTTCGTTGCTCGTTTACAATACTGCTGAAGCATGTTGCCTCCTACAGCCCCAGTTCGACAGGTGTCTCAGAATAATAGTAAACTGTGTCTGAGAGCAGACACCTTTCCATTCAGTGCTTAACTCTGCTTCCAATGGGTATCCGATGGGGGAAGAGCGTTTAAGAAGTGAGATGTCGATCATTACGACTCCTCGATACCTCTGTTTGTCCTGCACACACATTAAGGAGCAGCAGCTGTGAGAGGTAGATGGTTGTGTTTTTATTTAGGAGGTAATCCGGAACTGTTGAGTTTTGATTGAAGCAGGAAAGTAGAGAGAGAAAGAGAGGAGGAGAAAGAGAAGGGAGATATAGGGAGAGGAGAGAGAGAAAGAGAGAGAGGGGGAGGGGAGAGAGAGAGAAAGAGAGAGAGAAAGAGAGAGAGTGAGAGAAAGAAAGAGAGAGAGAGAGAAAGAGAGAGAGAGAGAGAAAGA
>NW_004797271.1:5528260-5534563 GCF_000002075.1 Aplysia californica | reverse complement strand
GAGAGAGAGAGAGAGAGAGAGAGAAAGAGAGAGAGAGAAAGAGAGAAAGAGAGAGAGGGAGAGAAATAGATAAGAGGAGAAAGAAAAATAAACGGCAGGTACTGGAACACCTTGAACTCTACCCGCAATAAACTGCAGTAAATTTGCTACCAGAACTTTTCCTCACTCAAGAAACTGTTTGGCCGCCTTGTGGAGTCCCTCAACACCCTCTGTTTATCTATACCGTCGGGAACACAAGCCCAGGACTCCCTGCCCGAAAGCCAAGCCCACAGGAATTATTGACAATAATATTTTCTCACAAAAGGCGAATCGTTATGTCCGGGCATCGGCATCTCTGGTTAATTAAACGCCGTGGCGTTGTGAGGATATTATTACTGACGAAATGGATTGTCTGTTTTTACTTAATATTATCCTGATTACGACACTTGATTCTGTGCGGGGGCAGGCGTCTGTTAGGATTAAAAAGCCAAATTAATCTAGGTAAGGCCGAAGAACGCAGCAATCTTGATTGTATAACGTTGAGACACCCCCCAATCCCACTTTCTCTTCCAACTCACACACAAGCATAGCAGTGTTATTTTTCTATTCATTCCCTCTTCTGTATTCCCCAGGATTTCTCTAAATTAGCTTGAGCCCATCTCAGATAATCAATATGTAAAATCTACGCTAACAGTTAATCACATTACACTCCATACTGTCTGCCAGCTGTTCAGATTTACTATGCCCAAATTTTGTTACAACGTATATGACAGTTTCCTTGTCCTTGGTATAAGTGGAATGAGTTCCAGATGTATTTTTGGTGAAATTCAAATTCTAAATGTTGAAAAACAAAAACCTCAAAAAGAATAACTCGGGTTTAATTAATATCTAAAAGAATAAATTTTCTTCCCCTGAAAAAAATGTTGCATCCAGACTTCACACGTAAACAGTTTAGAGACGATATTTAAGCTAAAGGTAGAAGTTATACGCAAAAATTTGTACTACCCAGTTCAAAACCCATATGACCTTAACGCCACCAAGCATGCTGTACTACAAAAAGATACTTGGTAATGACATTTATTGCTCATCTGACCAACATCGACACCTATTTTCCCAGAATTTGCCGCTATAATAAAGGAAATTACTTCCCTGTTTCAGGGAGAAAAGTACAGCAGATTCTCGGTTACGCATGTTCCTGTAATCGCGAATAAACTTGACCCTTAAAGTTTGATACATTATTGAATTTGTGTGCTTTGTGAGTTACTGGTCCCGGAAACATTGGTTTATTTCTCTGCCTGTCTCGTCTTGCAATGTTTGGTTATTTAAGAGGTGAGATCATATCGTACCAATATGGGGGAGTAAAGTTGCTGCTATTTGTGCTCAGAGTGTTGACATTAATTGGTTTGCCTGCATCGACATAGTTTAGATTGATGAGGAAACAGGCTGCTCCTGCCTTGCCTGTCACGGCCAAGGTGGGCACAGTGGGGCTAAAGGTGAGGAACTATTAGACATAATAAACTTTCCTCTATGGGAACGGAACACAGGTTTTTTGCACACAGTCGTCATGTGACACACTATGTTGATGTATACTGCACACACACTCTCTTACTCGTGTTTGTATAAGTAATAACTGAAGAGACTTCAGCTCATTGATAAGTACAAATAAACCTACATGAAAATAGATGTTTCACAACCAAAGTCATCCTTAGCTGTTTTAGGAAAACTAGTTACTTAAAAGTCTTACTTGAGATCCTAAAATCTATTACAAGGACTGACATGTAAATCGTCAATTTGCTTTTCTCTACAACACTGGCTAAGTCTTTATAATGAATGGACGACTGTTTAGCAAAATACATGAGATGAGTAGTGTACTACCGTCTCTAGCCATCTCCCATGTTGTCTATACCTCTAATATTTAATGTTATCCAATAAATTTATCTGTTGAAAATATTCATTGATACAACCGCTATTAATAGGATCCTTGTGCCACAAACTATTGTTACCAGCCATTCCGGTCACCTCGCCTTGGAAAAAAGAACATACTTTTTCTGGCAGACAGAACCGATCTGCCTATGGAATTTCCAAGTTCTGGTTAAAAACGAAACATCGTATTCCAGTGACTTCTCCGGTTATAATCACGAGATTACAAGAATCGTGGATGAACTGTAAGGTGTCGAACAGTAAAACTTCACACCACGACATATTCAGCTCCAGGTAGCGTCACACGTGACACTCTTAATATTTAAAATGTGCAGGAGATTACCTTGCTTTGCCACACTCCCTCCTTTGATCTCACCAAAAAAAAGAATCATTTTTCGAAAGGTAAATATTCTTAATTCAAATTAGGACCGCAACCATTTCTGGCGGCGTCCAATTAACAATGACTGCTCTGGAGGAACAAGTTGGACCTAAATGATACATGTATGAAACAGACAAATCATTTCCACAATACAACCATCAGTTTGCCCCAGATACGCAAAAGGTCCAAATCCTGACAATACAAGATTTTAGTGAGTATGAACATAAAGTCCAATGTCCCCTGGCAATTTGATTCATTTATTCAGGTCGGGGCTGGCCAGATCGTCCTTCATGGAGAGAATAATACGGGGTGCCCACTACGGATGGAATCGGCTGATCGGGCCGATCGCCCGACTCGGTCGCCTCAAAAATAAACGTGTGTGTTTTCAGTTTCAGGCGACCGAGTCGGGCGATCGGCCCAATCCAGCCGTAGTGGGGCCCCCACCGTGGGCTACGGTTTGGACACAATTTGACCAAATTCGATCGAATTCGAATGTGACCTTATCAACCAGACGTGTTTGTTGTTATAAGGACGCGAGTCAAACCGGTTGTAGACTAGTGGGCGACTGAACTACAAGGGTTGTAGCCGACGGTTCATAAGGTCCTGTGGTAAGTTTTGTTACACTTCTGTAAGCCGGTCAAAGTTTTCTAAACTTGTCAACTCTGACACAGCAAAGGAATGATATATTCATAGTGTACACTGAAGTCATCATTAATCGACGCGATCCGCCACGGGCCCGACTTTGTGTCTTTGACAAAAGCACTTTACTCGAATTTTCCTCCCTTCACCCAGGAGGAAACGAATACCCGGCTATACACAGAAAAATATATTATCAATTTGTTTGTTAGAGTTTGAGTGCATAAAATCCACAGCTTGCAGTGTATGCTTCCCGACGGGAAGATGAAAATGCTTCTGAGTGCTCATGGGTCTGTTAGGGCAACCATAGTGTTAAATCTACGGCAGTCTCTCGGATTCGAAACGGACTGCACTTTTTGTGCGCGACATCGCACGGACTGTCCAGCTGCTGTCATCGAGATCGAGGAAGAAGAAGAAGAAGAATCGTGTTAAAGCGAATAGAACATGCTGTAGAGTGTGGATATGAGCTATATAAATGTAATTATTACCTTTATTATTATACCGCCAATGGGCAGCGGGTATAACAATACACAGTCAGTCAACCAGAGTGACATAGGCGTGACCTGGTCACAAGCGGGCAACAATACAACCTTGGCTGTGATGGTAATAGGCCGTGCCCATTGGATGATCGGTTCGGTTCCGGTTGGTGCGCCTCGGTTTCTCGCGACTTCAGAGCGCACTATACATAGTAAATAAATAATAATGAATTACTCTTTTTATTTGTTCCAAAAGGGCACTTTGGTTTACAATGGCAAACATACATATACATACATAAATACTTAATTATAAATACAGTCGAACCTGCGTAAGACGGAATCGCAAGGGAGCGAGAAAAATATTCCGTCTTAGACATTTACCGTCTTAGACATGGGGAATTTAGGGGGGGGGGGGTTCAAAGGCCCAGCCGGTGGGATCAAGGATCGCTTGTCCGATCGGCAAGCAGTGGTCAAAACTTCACTCCTCTCAATTGCTATCCTGCCTGATAATGACGTGTGTCAGTTTTACTTATCCAATTACCACCACTACTTGCCTTTCATAGGACCACTGTTTGACCAATTAAAAACAGACACGTTTGAACATCTCCTTTGCTTCCACCCTTAGCCCCACCCACCAATGTCACCCCTTACTGCCATCATTGTAATAATTTGTAACAACGATTCGAGGAACTCTTTTCTCGGCTGGTCCTACGATCAGGGCGGCAGGCATTGGTCAATCTAATTTCACACCTCTGGCTTCTGGCTACTCAGGAAAGTTTCCGTAGTGGCTCGCTACTCGAGCACTCTAACGGGTAGTTGTGAGATTTCACACCCACACTACACTGACCATCTGCATCGCTCAGGGCTCACATGATAGGGTCACATGGGTCACATCTACCCCCAAATTGCACCCCTACTTCCCTTCCTCGCCCAGCGGCATGGCCATGGCGTTAAGTTCAGAGCCGGCGGAACCAAACTAGCGAGTTTTGTTTCAAATCAGGGTTGAGCGGGCAAAGCATTTTCCGTCTTAGACAGGTGAAACCCTCGGAAGGGAGCGGATTTTTCTTTCCGTTTCCGCGTTGGACAGGTTTCCGTTTTATACAGGTAATTAAAGAGGAATATAGCAAGGGGGGAGCGGGGAGATTCCGTTAAGACAGGTTTCCGTTTTATACAGGTTTTCGTTAAGGCAGGTTCGACTGTACGTACAAACACAAATACATGCATAAATACATGCTTAAATACATGCATAAAATACACAATATTACACAAGTACAGAACAGTTTACAACCATGCCACTGTCGGTCGCCACTGTGCAACGTCCTGTATTTTGAACTAGGGTTTTCGTGTCTTGCTCAAGGACACACCCCAGTGACCACCCATCTGATCCACATGTCACCGACACTTGCTTGACATTACTTGAGTCTAAACTCACTACTCACTTAGCCACTGGAGCCTCCGCGGCCAACTGCCCAAACCGATCACCCGACGTGCGGCCTTGAAAACAAACGCATTTGTTATTGAAGGTCATCATCTATTTTGTCGCGCTTTGGTCGGTTTTTGTCTCTCCCGTGGAGGACAATCCGGCTAGCCCCAAACCGACAAAACCGACAAAAACCTACAAAGCCGACAAAATCGTACCGACGATGCCAATGGGCACCCGGGTATAACCATCTGCGCTAGGCCTTGAGGGTCCGCCCTCGTTACGTAACGTCAGTGATGGCCCATACTGAAGAGCTATAGTGTCGTCATTTCTGTTGAATCAATTTAAAGGGAGCTAATGGCCATAATCTTTTATCTATAATTATAATAATAATGAAAATGATAATAATGATCATAATAATTATGATAATGATAACAACAATTGCAAATATCTATAGTGCATACCCAAGCTCTACCGCATGCTCTCTGCGTTATACAACCATTATTACCTCAGCAGACACTGCAACACGATTCATAAACATTCTTGGCCTCCCGAGAAGCATACAGTTCAGGCTGTAGTTTACACGCGCTTTCAAATTAACAAACTGACAAGACAATCCCCTGTTTTAAGCTTGGAACCGTACCCAATCCCACCTGAGTGAAGTGAGGAAAACTTGTGTAAAGTGCCTTTGCAGGGATGAAAGCCTATTCCCAATGACACAACTTCGAGCCCTTAATGGGATTCGAACCAGCTACCTTGGGTCGAGAGTCTGCGAGAGCCTAACCACCAGATCACCGATGCCACCTTAGTGCCATCTGCCGCACAAAAGAGTTACATGATACCCTTAGACACATTTGCTTACGGAAACTATTAATTTGAATTACCTGTAGCCTACCGGCAAAATCAATAGTTGCATCAGGAAGACGCAAAAACAGTTTTACAGGGATGAAAGCCTATTCTTATAACCAGCTCTTTCATAATATCAACACAGGCAGTTTGTTAAGCCCCCCTATACTTTATACAGCTATATCAATTAACTTTAAAGGATTAGTGCCATGCAAGCTAAAAAAATAGAAGTCCTCCACCCCCCACCCCAACCGCCTTTTTTTTCTAAATACTTTTTTTTCATGTTTAAGTATTTTTTTTACTGTGGAAAATGTTGTGTGTGCGGGCATGTGTGTGTATGTGTCCGTACACATGTATGTATGTATGTATGGCACATGCATGTTTACATCTGTGTGTATATTTGTGTGTGTGTGCGTGTGTGTGTGTGTGTGTGCGTGCGTACGCAGGTATGTGTGAGTATGAGTGAGATATGAAAGTCGAGGATATTTTACAATCAAATAATATGTAAATAATGCATGAATGTATTATGAGAATAACAATAATGCAATATTTATAGACATATTATATAAATGTGTAAAAATGGACAAAGAAAGGTACAATAATGATGAACAGTGGAGAGAGAGAGAGTTAGAGAGAGAGAGAGAGAG
>NW_004797271.1:5519088-5527558 GCF_000002075.1 Aplysia californica | reverse complement strand
AAGAAGAAGAAGAAGAAGAAGAAGAAGAAGAAGAAGAAGAAGAAGAAGAAGAATCGGTGTGGTACCCATGCTATAGGCAATCAAATAGAGTGACCGATCGTTAGTTTTTATATTGTGAACCTAATTTCTTAACAAGCTTTTTAAAAATGTGTTTATTTGTCATAACAAAACCATCACGAGTGCAAGAGAAAGGTGGACAATTTGCTGGCGATTTTCTTTCCAATACATCTGTTTGCTTCACTTGGAGTAGAACAGAAAATTGCCAGACATAGCCAGATGTAAGCCAGAATTTTGAGAAGTACCAGGATACATGATATTCCTCACGGCAATATGGATGTTAAGCATGAAACATTCTTGAAAAATATGTTTTAGAGGTATTGCAGACTTTCCAAACAAAATTATGCTGTAGAAGAACTCTACTCTAAGAATATCCAGAGGTAAAAACATAAGGAATGAAGACATACGTGGTAGATTGTAATGAAACTGAAACTGAACCACAGTGAGCCTATCAAACGCCATGATTATTCATTCGAGAAAGAACCAGAACAACTCAGGCAGGTAGAATGTCAAGAGACGGGGCGCTTTACTTGAAGAAATGTTAAAGAAACAACCTCCAACTATTGAAAAACTAAGAAGAACGGGGAACAATAAGGGTGATTTTAGTTTGAGAATGTGTTTGAGAATGTGTTCCATTGTTAAGAAACTGAGTGGGGCAACATTGGGACGCGATCAGACATAGTGGTTGAAGAAAAACTAATGGTTGGTTTATGAGTGTGTGTATGTATATGTGCATAATGCGTAATAATTTGTTTTATGTATATACATATATATGTATATAAACACGCAAATTCACACAAAAACACAAACAAACACACATGCATACATAGTCACACACACACACATCCTTCGTTCCACATCCTTTATGCATTTACACGCATGATAGTATGCTTACACTCACAAAAGACCCACAAGCACATGTTTATGATAAAAATGAGCAATTGTCAACGTTGAAAATGTTTCAGCTACATATAGATAAATAATGTATTCTGATTGAATACCGACAGTATTACGACAGAGCAACCATCTCCCGCTCTTAATTAATGAAGAGCTGCTACCATCCAGTGTGTATTGACAAAGTACGGTACATGTAATTCATTGCTTTTTTAAACGTCGGCCAACTTCATGCCAAAGGTGTTCCATTTGGAGTTGATTAAGTGAAAAATACTGCATGGTCATAATATTTGATGCTCATCATTGCTGAATAAAATTCAATGCAAAATGAGCGGAAAGGGACATGTCCTTTAATGTTAAAGAAAGATGTTAAATCTTTAGCTTGCCCGAGTATCGCCTGCAACTTCTTTTTGTCAGTTTATCCACTTCGAACGATAAAAAAATAATTAGCCCAGAGCTTAGGATTTTTATAAAAAGTAAGAAATGGAATATGATTCTTTGAAAAGAAATCAAAATTTGAGCAACATGTGTAAGCAATATGACGGTTACTGTAACATAATATTTATCCTGGTCGCCTTCAATGACTCTCAGAATTAGTTCAATATGTCAGGTACCCTTCTCCGCGGCCAGGAAGCCGTACTACTGCACAAGTTATTGCAGACCTGACAACAGCTTCGGCACCCCTTCCCCCCTCCCCCTCTACCTTTTTTCGGCTCCCTGAAAACAATCCTACAAATTAAAAGAAAAAAAAGAAAAGAAAAAAGAAAATAGACACAAACAATTTAATACCCCACAAGGTTTGCACACGACAAATGGGTGTGGCTGCTTAAGACGAAACCACGCTGTAATTGTTTTCTTTGCACTTTATTCTTACATGTTTGAAAAAAAAATCGAGCTGAGAGAGATAGAATGCTATTGTATGATCAAAATAAATGTCAAGATGTCTGCTCTTACGACAAAGGCAAATCCTTTTTATGTTCAAAATGCTTTCCCTGTCGTGTATCCTGATCATTGTTAACATTTTAAAGTTCCTTTCTTCTTCTCCTGAAAATTGCAAAATTCGCCCATTCTGTCTGAAGAGGCAACAGTGTGAAAGGAAAATGACAGCGCATCGGGCTTTGCTGAACAACCTTGAATGTGCTAACCGTTTTGTACCTCCTTTGCACCCAAACACAGCTAAGAACTCTCCAACGGGGCGATCAGATTTCTCGTGGTTTTATTTTTGATTGTTCTTACATGTTTGAAAAAAAAAATCGAGCTGAGAGAGATAGATGTCTGTTAAAGATTTAACATCTTTCTTTAACAGACACACACACATACGTTTGCATACAACCTGACATATTGAACATGTATTTTGTTGTGAATAGGAAAGATCGATCTATCTATCTATCTATCTATCTATCTATCTATCTATCTATCTATCTATCTATCTATCTATCTATCTATCTATCTATCTATCTATCTATCTATCTATCTATCGATCTATCTATCTATCGATCTATCTATCCTGAGTCAGATACACTATAGGAGAAAGATCCAGACACAAGCAGAAACACACACACACACACATACGAAAGATCTATCTATCTATCTATCTATCTATCTATCTATCTATCTATCTATCTATCTATCTATCTATCTATCTATCTATCTATCTATCTATCTATCTATCTATCTATCGATCTATCGATCTATCTATCTATCGATCTATCTATCTATCGATCTATCTATCCTGAGTCAGATACACTATAGGAGAAAGATCCAGACACAAGCAGAAACACACACACACACACATACGTTTGCATACAAATGCATACACATACATTCACCCACTCCAACGCAGACATGTTTGATAGTCACGTCGACAGTTGCAACCCTTATGTGTCTCAAAACACTCTCAAAATGTCCGGAATGTAATATCTCCTGATACTATCGCCCCAGTTTTCCAATAGGGTGAAAGACGTGCGGTTTCATGTGCAAACACAGCGAAGGAAGAGAGAAACAGTTTTATTGCAGTCACCCTCAGACGAAACACTCAATGTTTTCCCTCACGAAGCCAGGAAATGAGAGAAAAAAAGAAGAAGAATGAAACAGAGATTCAATAACCGCAGGAGATCCCTCAATAACAAAGACTTCGGAATCGACAGTCTGTCTGTCTAGTGGCTTTCCTCCTCCTCTTCTTCTTCTTCTTCTTCTTCTTCTTCTTTTTCTTCTTCTTCTTCTTCTTCTTCTTCTTCTTCTTCTTCTTCTTCTTCTTCTTTTTTGTGTGTTAGGATAGGATAGGGGGAGATGGGGGACGGGGTGTTGGTTGCTGTATGTTGTCCCTTCTTCCTTCTTCAAGACTTGCATTTGCGCTTAAACTAGCAATATCCTTCCTGTTTCCTCTTCTTCATTGTTCCAAGAATATGTGAGAATGGGCGCAAAGAACATGCTATTTTTAGACCTTCTTTTAGCTTTTCGCTTCTTTACATTTATCCTCATTTACAGCCCGTCCTCACTCCACCCCCCCCCCCCCCTCTTTATGAAACTGAACTGTCCGACACACAGTTGGCACAAAGGACCGAAGATATATCAGTTCCAGAGACGTCAGGTTAAAACAGGGCGGAAGCATTGTAGATCATTTTGAAGGTTCAGCACTTGATTCCCCAAAGGCACATTTATTTTGTTTGGGGGTAAGGCATCTCTGGTACAAAGATAAGATGAAGTTCGTTTGGTTATGTGGTCCTTACAATCGTAAAGCTAACCATTGTGGTGCTCTTTTAATCTCACTTGCTGTCAAAATAATAATAATAATAGATAGCATTTGTATAGCGCATATCCCCGCTCAGCAGCAGGCTCTATGCGCTTTACACTATATTATTACCCCAGCAGACCATAGAACACTCCGAAACATTCTCAGCTTCCCGGGAAGCATACAGTGCAAGCAGCCGATTAAGCGCTCAAACACTAACAAACTGACAAGATCTTTCGCTGTCAAAGCCGGGTACCCATTCCCACCTGGGTGAAGTGAGGAAAATTCGTGTAAAGTGCCTTTCCCAAGGACACAACGTCGGGCCCTTGACGGGATTCGAACCCACGACCTTACGGTTGCGAGTCCGAGAGCCTAAGGAACAGATCACTTCATCGACAAGTGTCTTGAAGATAGATTCTTTTTGTTTGTAACTTACGGAAATAGCTTATTATATAAGCGTTTATATTAAGATGTCAAATGGTCACTCAATGTTTTTTTGAAAACAGATATCCTCATGTAAAGCGCATTTAGCTATGTTTTTGGAATTGTCGGTATAAATGTTATATATTAATGTTATATTATTATTATTATTATTATTATTATTATTATTATTATTATTATTATTATTATTATTATTATTATTATTATTATTATTATAGCTTTTGTAACCTTTCTATCGAATTTTGTCTTTGTTCTTCTTTACTTTTACCATAATCTGGCTGATCTATTTATATCTAGTAGAGATCTGAACATTCAAGAAATTAATAATAAATGAATAATACATAGCATTTGTGTAGCGCAAATTCCCGCTCAACAGCAAGCTCTATGTGCTTTGCAATCCGTATTATTGGCACAGCAGACGTGATAGCATTCTGAAACAATCTTAACTTCATGGGAAGTATACAGTGCACGCTGTCATTTTACAGGCCTTAAAACGTTAACACACTGATATGATCAAACAACAATCCCCGCTAATTTCGCCACACAGGTTCAGATACCTCCCACCTGTATCGCAGACCGTTGCTGCTAGACAAAACCCAGCCCGGACCAGATGTGCTATGGGCCAGAACAAAAGAGGCTGTAACATATCTGACCACATGCAGCAGGCTGCCGCTCTCCGGAAGGGGACAGCTATAGAAAGAAGAAAGAAAGAAAGAAAGAAAGAAAGAGGAGAGAAAGAAAGAAAAGAGAAAAAAATAGATAGATAGAAAGAAAGAAGAAAAGAAAGAAAGAAAGAAAAAGAAAGAAAAAAAGAAAGAAAGAAAGAAAGAAGGAAAGAAAGAAAATCTCCCTCACACATGCCACACAACCAGACCTGACCAAAAGTCAGACACGAATACCTGGCCTCCTGACCTGAGTTCTCAGGCACCTCACTCACTGAAATAAAAAAAAAAGACGGAAAGGAAGAAAAAAAGGAAAAAAGAAAGAAAGAAAGAAAAAAGGAAAGACAGAAAGAAAGAAAGAAGGAAAGAAAGAAGGAAAGAAAGAAGGAAAGAAAGAAAGAACGAAAGAAAAAAAAATCTCCCACACACATGCCACACAACCAAATCAATCCACAAGTCAGAAACAAATAGCTTGCCTGGTTCGGCATGAGTTCTCAGGCACGGCACTCACTGAAAGAAAGAAAGATAGAAAGAAAGAAGGAAAGAAGGAAAGAAGGACAGAAAGAAAGAATGAAAAAAGTAAGAAAGAAAGAAATAAAAAAAATTTTAAAAAGATAGAAAGAAAGAAAGGAAATACCTCCCACACACATGCCTCACAACCAAATCTGCCCACAAGTCAGACACGAATACCAGGCCTAGCTCGGCCTGAGTTCTCAGGCACGACACTCACTGAAAGAAAGAAAGAAAGAAAGAAGGAAGGAAGGAAGGAAGGAAGGAAGGAAGGAAGGAAGGAAAGAAAGAAGGAAAGAAAAAAGGAAAGACAGAAAGAAAGAAAACAAATCTCCCACACACATGCCACAGAACTAGACTTGACCACAAGTCAGACACGAATACCTGGCCTCCTGGCCTGACGTCTCGCGCACGGTACTCACTCTAAGACAACACGCCCGGACCACTTTTCTTAATGCCGTAATGCTTTTGGCGACTAGCATCTTAGGATAACCGAATTGTCCAAACAGCCCCACGTTTCCACGGTTTTCCACAAACATGACCGATGACTGAAGTCGCTGGGCGCACGTTCTGTCCCTGCTCGATCCTCCGGCCCTGTTACCCCACTATCACTTCCATCTACAGAATTGGGAGAAGACAGGAGGCTCAACGAACTTTTCTGGATGTAGCACCGGAGTGCTTGTGTTCTAATTTAATTGTTTTGAGGCTGTTGAGCAAACGTCTGTGTGTACTGGTTAGGGTCTTCGCAACTGCATGTATACAAAAGAAGTGCGTTCGATTTCTGAGTGGGAATGTCCGGGTTTTTTTTCGAGGGTCTCAGTCTTTCCACGGGTGTTGTTTTTCCTTTTGTTCTCGATTTGACCCCTCAGGCGAGATCGAAGCAGCCTGAATTGTCAAAATTGAGTCCATGGGGTCGTCAAATAGGTACAGTTATTCAATGATGTGGCGGTACTGGTCTTTGGATTCACTGGATTTTTTTTCCGATTGACGCCGAAACCTCTTCTGAACAAAAAAATAGATTGTATCAATGACAGAGTAAGTTAGTTTATTTGAAAGACCGCCGACTCAGAAAAAAAAATCGCATACCAGAAGGTGCCATAAAGATTGAAGGGGTCAGAAAAGGACGATCTAGGTAAGTTCAAGGTTTTTCAAGAAAAAAACAACAACATATTTTAAGAAACTGCTTAAGCATGATACACTACCGAGTTTGGGTAGTTCCTACATTGCAAAGGCAACAGCTCTGATTAAAAGCCATTCAGCCATTTCATTCTAATACATGCTATTGTATAGTCTCCTTCGATGTGTGTTGTTATACTAAGAACTCTTCTCTTTACAAATTGTGAAGCAGACCCTTCGTTTTTTCTTCACCCTTCAATTACAATCACGATCAGACACAGGTGAAAGCATTCAAGTGTCTGTCAGACTTGGCCGATACATTGTCAATGTGAAACTTCTGATTACGCTTTGACAATTTCACTCGTAGGGTAATTCATTTCCTCCTACCATTTCTCATGTTAAAAAAAAGGGGTGTACATTTCAAAGGAAAAATCAAGTAAATTCACTTGGACAGAGCTTAAAATCGGACACTCCAGCGTTTAGTCATAATAGTGGTCTAAATTCTGATAACAACTGACCGCATCATGAAAACATCAGTCACTGTAATACGTTTACGAATACTATTACCCCCCAACACTATAGAATGAATGTAAAATGTCGTTGGGTTTCTGAAACCACTATGCTGAACAACCTTTTTCATTTTCGTGTCCCTATCGACCTGTTTCTGCCATTTCGCTCGCTCTTGACCTAGTCCCGAATTCTCATCGTCAAGTTCAGTTAGATATTGAGCTTTTTGCTCTGGAGTTTCCATCGTCTACATCATCACGAAAAGCAAACATGGCCTTTGACAGGATGCCAGCCATTCGCTACAGCTCCTTCTCTGTTAGATGCCAAACATCTTATCTCCTCGCTTACTGTGTCGTCGCATAAGCTCTTTCCTTCTTTCTATACTGTCGACTGATAGTTCCGTCTAGAAAAAAAATCCAACCCAGTGAACCCTTTGGAAGGTCTTAACGTTGGCTTTGCCTTCACAGCAACTTGATGGTGGCCTTGTTATTGTTACCGGATGGGTTTAACTCAATGAAGACAAGTCTTCTGGTCATTCGATGACGCTTTAGAGACACACTGTTTTGGGGGTGCTTTAAAAACGAAGCATTACTTTGTTATTCAAACAGATTTCTCAACTCTGTTTTCTTCCTCTGGAACGTAAAAAGACAGGCAACAACATGCATACTATGAAATTTTAGAATATGTAAATTCGTATTTCTAGTTTGAGTATGATGGCTAGAAATGAGCGGCAACATTGTCTTCGGTCTACACTTATGTGTCCGCTACTTCCTTAGAGAGTTAACGCCCCCTTTCAGCATTCTATGTTTACCCAAGCAGCGGTTTTTACAGAGTAAACGTTCATCTCCGATGGGGCAGAGCCAAGTAGTACAGTGCCTTGAAAACTCTCCAAACAACCCAAGCTCAAGAGCACTCCTTTGGCGACTCATCTGTACAATGATACAATGACCCAGTAGGATACCCACTGAGATAATGCATGTACCACAGTCCAGTATGATACCTACTGACTAATGAATGTACTATAGTCCAGCATGATACCTACTGAGCTCGTACTATAGTCCACTATGATACCTACAGATCTAGTACATGTACCATGGTCCAGTGTGATACCTACTGACTAATTGTATATACCATAGTTAAGTATGATACCCAAAAATTCAGTAATACAGTTCAGTATGATACCCACTGACTAATGCATGTACCATAGTCCAGTATGATATATACTGAGCTGGTACTACAGTCCAGTATGATACCCACTGAACTACTCGTAGTACCATAGTCCAATATAATACTTACTGAGCTAATGCATGATACCTACTGACTAATGTATATATACCATATAATACTTACTGAGTTAGTGCTTGATATCTACTGACAAAAGAAGACTATATACCATAGTTCAGTATGATACCTACTGACTAATGTATATATACAATAAAATACTTACTGAGATAGTGCATGATACCTACTGACTAATGTATAATAATATACCATAATACTTACTAAGCTAGTGCATATATACCATAGTTCAGTATGATACTTGCTGAGCTAG
>NW_004797271.1:5517740-5518946 GCF_000002075.1 Aplysia californica | reverse complement strand
ACAGAAAAAACTGTAGCTGATCTTTGAATTAATCAAAACGGTTTCATCACAATAGTAAATCAGTGAAAGAATTGGTACGTTTGATACCCATGATAAGTCAGTATAGCCTATGGCAGAGAAAGTTGCTTTGTTGCACATCAGATAATAAACGGTCTCGTATGTGTGTGTGTGTGTGTGTGTGTGTGTGTGTGTGTGTGTGTGTGTGTGTGTGTGTGTGTGTGTGTGTGTGTGTGTGTGTGTGTTGGGAAGGTGGGGCGGGGGAGGAGAGGAGTTGAGCTACGTAAATCTTTACTCTACAATAATTGTTTCATAAGTGTAGTCAAGTGTCTTAGCTTCTCCTCCCATATGCCAGGTGTTTCGTGGCTTTTTCTGCCAGCTGCTGTTACTGCATTGTGATTGCTACTTATTAGTCGTTTATATAATGTTTTATGAAGGAAAAGGGGTGCAATTAGATCATTCACCCATCACAAATTGTTTCTATTATTACTCACTAATTTACTTTTCGCTCTCCTCCCTCTCTCAGCTAGCAGCTCATATTGCAGCAATTTTTTTTCCAGTTAAAAAAAATACTGATAGAGTAGCTTGCATGTGAGATGTAGCAATTGTTGATTATTATTTTTATGTTCTGTTTGCTGATGTTGTTTGTTGCTGTTGCTGTTGCTGTTGCTGTTGCTGTTGCTGTTGTTGCTGTTGTTGTTGCTGTTGTTGTTACTGTTGTTCTTGTTGCCGTTGATGCTGTTGTTGTTGCTATTGTTGTTATTGTCTATGCTGCTGCTGTAGTGTTTGCCGATAATGTAAGTTTTCTAATAATACTGTTGTTGCCGTCCTTTGCTGATCATGAGAATGGCAAAGTCCAACAAATGTGTTGCAATTTTGCTCCTTTCCCTTCATTGAATCTACAATTGCGCTTCACAATAATTGCATTCCCAGACCTATTTTCTCTCAATAACGTACTCAATGAAACATGTCGAACGAATCTACACACAATTACGCTTAAGTCTCGTTACACGTAGACTGGAATAAATTCATCGCACGCCAAATATCACAATGAAAAGAAGGACCGATCCATGCTCACATGTCAGTGACCCTGCGAAATTTGCTGCTGAAGCAAGACGCACGGATGTAATTAAACAAGATAGTCCAAGGCAATCGTAGTATTCTCTCTCTCTCTCTCTGTCTCTGTCTCTCTCTCTCTCTCTCTCTCTC
>NW_004797271.1:5513266-5517640 GCF_000002075.1 Aplysia californica | reverse complement strand
TAGTTCAGTATGATACCTACTGACTAATGTATATATACAATAAAATACTTACTGAGATAGTGCATGATACCTACTGACTAATGTATAATAATATACCATATAATACTTACTAAACTAGTGTATATATACTATAGTTCAGTATGATACTTGTTGAGCTAGTAGCATAGTCCATTACAATACACATTGAGCTAGCACATGTACCATGGTCCAGTGTGACACCAACTGAACTAGTACATGCACTTATAGTCCAGTATGATGCCCACTGAGCTAACGGTGTAGTCTAAGTATTTTGTCTGGTAGGTCGTTAAAGTTCTTTTTCCAGGCCTACGCAGTGCATTGTGCAGTTTGCGTTGGACGCGACTCGCTTGAACATTGACGATAGCACATGTAATAACAATAATAATAATAATAATAATAATGATAATAAAAATAATAATGATAATATTACTGCTAATAATAATACTGCTAATGATAATAATAGTAGTAATAATAGTCATAATAATAATAATACAAGCATACAATAAAAATTATAAATTTTCAATACGTGGTACCCTGTTTAAAGAACGCAAACTCTAGGCGCTTTACAAGCAACACATAAACTGTACTTTGTGTTCTGACCAAACATGTTTATCATTACAATTATAATATGATTATATTAATTCATTAATCTAAAAACAGAAAAAACTGTAGCTGATCTTTGAATTAATCAAAACGGTTTCATCACAATAGTAAATCAGTGAAAGAATTGGTACGTTTGATACCCATGATAAGTCAGTACATGTATAGCCTATGACAGAGAAAGTTGCTTTGTTGCACATCAGATAATAAACGGTCTCGTATGTGCGTGTGTGTGTGTGTGTGTGTGTGTGTGTGTGTGTGTGTGTGTGTGTGTGTGTGTGTGTGTGTTGGGAAGGTGGGGCGGGGGAGGAGAGGAGTTGAGTTACGTAAATGTTTACTCTACAATAATTGTTTCATAAGTGTAGTCAAGTGTCTTAGCTTATCCTCCCATATGCCAGGTGTTTCGTGGCTTTTTCGGCCAACTGCTGTTACTGCATTGTGATTACTACTTATTAGTCGTTTATATAATGTATTATGAAGGAAAAGGGGGTGCAATTAGATCATTCACCCATCACAAATTGTTTCTGTTATTACTCACAAATTTACTTTTTGCTCTCCTCCCTCTCTTAGCTAGCAGCTCATATTGCAGCAATTTTTTTCCAGTTAAAAAAAAATACTGATAGAGTAGCTTGCATGTGAGATGTAGCAATAATTGTTGATTATTATTTTTATGTTCTGTTTGCTGATGTTGTTTGTTGCTGTTGCTGTTGCTGTTGCTGTTGCTGTTGCTGTTGTTGCTGTTGTTGTTGCTGTTGTTGTTACTGTTGTTCTTCTATGCTGCTGCTGTAGTGTTTGCTGATAATGTAAGTTTTCTAATAATACTGTTGTTGCCGTCCTTTGCTGATCATGAGAATGGCAAATGTGTTGCAATTTTGCCCCTTTCCCTTCATTGAATCTACAATTGCGCTTCACAATAATTGCATTCCCAGACCTATTTTCTCTCAATAACGTACTCAATGAAACATGTCGAACGAATCTACACACAATTACGCTTAAGTCTCGTTACCCGTAGACTGGAATAAATTCATCGCACGCCAAATATCACAATGAAAAGAAGGACCGATCCATGCTCACATGTCAGTGACCCTGCGAAATTTGCTGCTGAAGCAAGACGCACGGATGTAATTAAACAAGATAGTCCAAGGCAATCGTAGTATTCTCTCTCTCTCTCTGTCTCTCTGTCTCTCTGTCTCTCTGTCTCTCTGTCTCTCTGTCTCTCTCTCTCTCTGTCTCTCTCTCTCTCTCTCTCTCTCTCTCTGTATGTGTGTGTATGTGTGTGTGTGTGTGTGTGTGTACGTATATGTGGTTTGGGGGGGGGGGGGGTTGTTTGTTTTTGGTGGGTGTTTTACGGCGCTCCAACTGCATAAGATCACAAGAGCGCGCGTGACACATTAAATATTTTCAGTTTGTAGGAAATCTTAAATTTTGCTCGGGTGGTGGCCAAAGCCCACTCATATCGATTTTAGACCACCAAGAGATCTGTGACGTTAGCAGCTTGCACACGGGACCTCCGAGAAGGCTAGGTGTAGATATTTTCTACTAGAAGATCAGAGGTGTGGCTGGAAAGACAGCAGTAAGATTTAGAAAGGAGCAAAGGAGTAGCAGTAGAAAGGCTGCAGAGAGAGTCAAGAGCCCAGAGGAAGGGGCAAAGGAGGTGAAGGGGTAGGAGCAGAAAGTGGAGACGAAAGCAGACGACAGAACATTGCTAGAGAGCAGGAAAGAGGTGAAAGGAGACAATTTTAGAGAAGAAAGTTGTGCCGTCACTACCCGGATTCGAACTCGGAACCTTTGAATGAGAGGCATATACCTTAACCTCTAGGCAACGAGAGCCCCCTGTATATGTGCGAGTGTGTATGTGTGTGTGTATGTGTATGTGTGTGCACGCACGCGTGTATGTAATGTATGTATGTGTGTGTTTGTGTGTGTGTGTGTGTGTGTGTGTGTGAGAGAGAGAGAGAGAGAGAGAGAGAGAGAGAGAGAGAGAGAGGGAACATGCTTGATGCGAGATGCGAGATGGAAAGGCAGTGGAGTGAAGATGGCCAAGATATTAAGCTGAATATTAATTAGTTTTAGTTTAGAATAATGCGCTGCGTATTGTGTCTACTCGGAGACGAAAAAATCCCGTATTATTACTTTTTTTACATATTCTGAACAATTTAGTAATAAATCGAGTATGTTCTCTTAACCAATTTCCCCTCAAGAGGAGGTTGGGTTGTACACGTATTTCTCATAAAAAATGAATTTAAGACGCAACACGGTTGCATGACAAAGCTATGAATATTGCTGAATGTTATGAGTATTTCTTTCCCATTCTCCGATTTTCCGAGGTTACCCAAAGGGCAGCGTACAATACCTCAATGTAATCGTAATAATATATCTTTTTTTCATTTCCTGATATTAGTGTAGGTGTGTCTAACCCAGTGTTCTACTGATTTCTATCACGTCCGTTAATACTGAATCATTTCGTAAGAAGATAGCTTTAGAGTAATTGGGAATCTCGTCGGATCAATAATGATAATATTACTTGTAGAAGGCGTAGTTTCAAGTGGTTCCCTTCGCCCTTGAACCGTGTGTGCGGGTGAGTAAAGCTTTCACGTTGTCATTGTTTTCACGCGCTCTCTTGGCCCATTGTCACGAACAGCTAGCGCAGAGAGCGTTTTGTGTTTGAGCAGTTTTTTCAAGAGCACTGCACAGAGTTTCTGAGTGTGTGTGTGTGTGTGTGTGTGTGTGTGTGTGTGTGTGTGTGTGTGTGTGTGTGTGTGTGTGCGTGCGAGTGTGAGTGTGTATGTGTGTGTGTGAGTGTGTGTGTGTGTGCGCGCGCATGTGTGTGTGTGAGTGTGTGTGTGTGTGCGCGCGCACGCGTGTGTGTGTGTGTGTGTGTGTGCGCGCGCACGCGCGTATGTGTGTGCGCGCGCACGCGTGTGTGTATGTCTGTATGTGTGTGAGAGGTTTTTTTATGTTTTATTTTATTTTACTTTATTTTTCCTTTTTTGGGGAGGGAGTGATGGTTCTTTGAGACACGCGTAAACGGTTACAACATATCTGTACATGTATATTCTTTGGGTTTTTTTATTCTGAGGATTGTAAATATAGTTTGAAAATTTTGAGAGCATTGTGGATTCTCAACACTGCTCTTTTCTAAAAAAAATAAACAACTTTCTGCATACTTTTTTGGTACAAAATGTTTTAGGACTAGATCTAGATCTAGACCAAAAAATAGCCCAACTACAGCAGCTGTCAGCTCATGATTTGCCTCAATGGAAACCATTCGGGTGGCGAGGCGTTTCTCTGTCGTCAGTAACAGTTGTTCTTGTCTGTCCCATGTGAGAACTGTACTGCTGTTGGAAAGAAGACCTCCGTACATGTATTCAATACAATGTGTATACGAATCTGGCTGAAATAGACATAATAAAGTATTAATTGATTTTAGTGAAAACGTTCACTTCTTTCAATCTAAGTTTGGAATTGACGTGTCTTATAATCGTCAAATTCAAATAAACAAGCATACACTATTTCTAAACATTAGATCTGAAAATCTTAAAAGATAACATAGAATAAAAAGGACGCATTTTACTACTGATAGACACCCTTGTTTCTGAATAATATGATTTTGTAAATACTGTGTTTTAATTTCAAGCGCCAGTGTAGATGTTCTAGTTACCGGTCATGACCCCCCTGCAGTCCCAACAGGGGGTGAAATCACAAATCTGATGGGGGAATCTAAAGAACAGTTGAACTTGGGCTTCAGCAGGGGTT
>NW_004797271.1:5508285-5513015 GCF_000002075.1 Aplysia californica | reverse complement strand
GGTAGGGAACGGGACGGATTTTTGTTATTATGCAGCTAGATGGGCAAGGGAAATAAAACACCGTTTCTTGTTTTGAATCGTTTGTGCATCGTCGTGTTGCAAAAGTTCTGTCACACCCACCTTAAAAGTACAATAACTCATTTACTTTTCAACATAGCCAATAGTAATTTGGTACTCGCAATCTTTATTTATTTCCCACTAATGTGACCTTAAAATAATTGACAAATTACGTCTTTCCTTTTTCAAGGGAGATCATTTTAATCACACTGACCTTCGCAAAATCCAAACCAAAGTTTGCTCAGTATCGCGTGTGGCTTCTTCCAGCTTGAATTACTGATACATGTACAAAGCGTCTGTTCATTGACTGAATTGATGTCTTCATGGTTGTCTGAAGAATTCCTTGCCGTTCCTAGTGAAGTGTAGCCTTCAGTTCCTGACGAGTTTATATGGGGTGTGCCTGTTTCTAATTCTCCAGTCAAGGTCATCTTACAGATGTTCTGTTGGGTTAAGACTTGTTGATCTTGCAGGCCAGTTCAGAACAACGATTTGATGAGTTTGGAAAGAGTTTTCACTGATCGTGGCCATTTGTGGTCGGGCGTTGTCTTGTTAGCACATTCCATCATCCATGCCTTGTAGGGCAGTCACCGTGTAAAAAAATTTTGTCACAGCACCTTCGTCCTTTTGAGGCTGCTTTGAAAAGTAACCAAATGTGTGCGATGAAGAGCAGAGATTCCATCCCATTCCATCACACTTCAGCCACCGATTCTGGCCACTTTGGGGAAAGTGGATTTGTGAAATCTCTATCCGCTTCTTAAACACTCTTTCTCTTCCATCAATACAAAGAATTAAAAACCAGCTATTGCTGAATAGAACACTTTAACAACGTTTTTAGCTTCTTTGCCAATGTTGTTGTCTCAAATTTGGCGATTTCTTCGATGGAACTGGATTAGAAAGGATCCACATAAATGGCGATAATCACGTATTCCACTATCATATAAATATCTAAAAGTGATGTTTTAAGACAGTCCGAAGTACCTGACAGTCTCTGCACTTAGTTGGAACGGGTTTCGAACATGGGTGTTGACCATAACCCAATGCTGACGTCGAGTTGTCGCCCTTGATAGGCCACGTTTTTGCTTGTCTTGGACAGTTCTATTAGTGATAAAACGTTTGTTCAAGCGTTAGACGGTCCTTCTCCACACATAATTTACGTGTCTTGCAACAGGAGAAAGCTCAATTAAAGAATTTATCGTACAATCAGTGCCTTTATTTTCGGAATTTATCAGTTTTCTTATTTTGGAAACCATTAAAAAGTACGGAATTTTATAGCGTACAAGGTGTTTTTACATATTGTTTACGTGATTCAAAGCAAATTTTGTGTGTAGGAAGCGTTGATTTCAACGTAGACCGAGAGAGATCAATACCAACGCTTTGTCCACGTGCTACTTCCAGTTTTATGATTTCTTTCGTCTGCTCTTGCACAAAGAGTCTCATAAGTCACACAAATCAGACTTTCAATTTTTGCGGCAATTCTTACGCTGTACCGAAAATATCATAATATAATTTGTGTGATAGAACTTTTGTAGCTCAATATAGTAGAACTGATGAAATGACTTAAGTCTTGTCAAACTGGCATCTGTGATGTACATGTAGCAGTTAGGCGCTTTCCGTCACAAGCAGAAGATCCAAGTTCGATTCCTGAATGAGGAGAATTTTAATCGAGTATTTTTTTAATTTTAAAAATTAATTAATTAATTAACTTATTTACTTATTTACTTATTTATCTATTTATTTATTTATTTATTTATTTATTTATTTATTTATTTATTTTTATTTTTATTTTTTTATATTTTTTTTTTGGGGGGGGAGTGTTGTTGGCCTTGACAAGAAGGGTAGAAGCCAGCTCTAAATTGTGTCGACGGGGGCGTAAGAATATCTATATTGAAACATACTTTAAAACGCCAAAGGTAAGAATAAAGTATTCCGTGCGAGACAAGACTATGCAGTTGGTTATCATCGTCGCATGTGTATGCCTAAAATGTCACAACATGCTTAAGTTTCCAAATTAATGAGATTTGAGGGTGCGGTTGCATGTTCCCAGAGTATCTTCTTCTCCCCAAATGTCTCCAGCTTGCTATTGCAAGAAGTAGTAGAAAGTCAATGCTTTCGACATGTGATACTCTTAACTTAATATGGACCCTCAACCCATGTCTCCAAGGACGCTGTAGACGTGTCTTGCAACTTTCCAAAACGGTTAGTTATGACTGTCTGACGTCATTAGACTGAGTAGGCTTCCGTTCGATAGCACTCTTGTTTCACGTGACAGAAAATTTATGGAAATGTTTTCCCTTTTACTGCTCAAACAACAGATTGAATTCAAAATTAAATCCTTAATTATAGAGCTTAAATCCGGCACAATGAGTTAAGAGGGACAATAACAGGATCTTCTAAGAAATTATCTCTATCGTAGCACATAGCAATTTCTATATCAAGAGGATGAAAAGAGAAAAGGGGGCGAAAACAGATCATGCTGTTCGTGGTAGAGGTTTTGTACTGCCCGTAGTTTATGAATTATTAATGTGGGTCGCTGGTGGGTGCTCCGGTGTCGTCTGCTCCTTCTTTCCTATCAAATATCTATCTTCCTTATCGCTCCTCTTTCTTTTTTGTGTGTGTTACTCTCAAGTGACATCTCTGATTTCGGCACTTATATGATCTTATTGCGTTGCTAGTGCCGTAAAACGCTTGCTTGTAAACGAATTATTAATATTATCTTATCTTCATTCCCATCGACATTTCATAGACCGCATACTGAGTACGTAATTGGACAAAGGGCTGAGGGAAACATTACAAGAAGAGCTAGCAAAAATACGATAAGATAAGATACATCTTTATTGTCCAGATCCTGGCACATTGGTTCGGTGTTTCACCACGTGCACACACACACACACACACACACACACACACACACACACACGCGCGCGCGCACTCATTCACACACACACACACACACACACACACACACACACACACACACACTCTCTCTCTCTTTCTCTCTCTCTCTCACACGCACACACACGTACACACACACACACACACACACACACACACACAGACACACTCTCTCACACACACACATACACACACAAACATGCACGCATACGCAATCACATGCATAATATAAATGAGGAGCAATATAAACAATAATAATCTTAAGCTAGACACATACTCAATGTTATTCTGATGGATGCTCTAAGATCATATGAATACTTATAACAAGATGGTTAAAATTTAAAAAAACGTGAAGCCTTAGAAATCCATTCACAATCATCGAAGCTTACAACCGACATCATGATAGCTTCCAAACATCTGGAACGTTTTTTAGATGACAAAACTTATAGAGGCAAGAGAACGGCTGCCATTACTGAATGAAGAAAAAAATTACCCGTGTCCGTGGTTATGTTGTTTTCGAACAAATTTCTGAAACTTTGAAAAGCAAAAGTGTTTACTAATTTCAAAAAAATTACAATATAGGTACACATGCACCTTTGTCTGACACATATAATATGACCTTTGGTTTGACATCAGCCTTGCTTCAGAGCAACGAAAAATCTCTTCTTTACACCCCATGACGCCTAGCATCTGCCAAGTAGGCTACTGCTAAGGGGAAAAAACCATTGCCTACTTCAAAACTATGAAACCTTGGTTAGGCACAATACTGGAAAACAGGATAGAATAAGTTTTCCTTCAAACGATCATCAAATTTGTGCTAGTTGATATGCATTCAACCGAAATAGCTTAACCGAAAACCGTATTCTTTTTTAGTAAAGCGATCATGCTGTTCGCGACAATTAGATGGATCTGCTCCTCAGAAAACATATTTTACGTCTCAGGAAAAGTACATGTTCCAGAGCAGCATTATAATTATCTCATAATTCATAACTTGCAGATCACCTGAACAGTTTATGTTTGAACTAAGAAAATAATCGGGGTGTGAAAATTCCAACAATTATTTTTTGCAGTGTTTGTAGTTTTACGGTTTACACATGCCTCGGGTTTGTGGTTGAAAAAACAGAATTCCGAGATGTCATTATCGTTGAAATATTCCTTCTGCAGAGAGCAGCGATGCTTGCAAGAGCCGGGTTTGAATTATGTCGGCTAACTTGTTTAAGCCATGAATACACTATTGGATTTTCTGAGCAACTATAGCATGGTTAACGAGTCCTTACTCATTTCCTGAGAATTTTTAAAGTAAGGAAACTGGCGTCATGCTATGTTGGTAATATCTCACAAATATGCATCTTAGTTCTGTACAGAGCTCCCATATGCTTTTCTCAAAGCAGAATGTTTGCTGAACGCCTCGGCAAAATACGCGAGGCGTGAACATTCCGAGCAATGAAAAGTAATAATTCCTTATGTTGAGAATCTGCAATGACAGCACATGGAGACAGACTCCAGCCCAACAGCGGCGTGTGCCAGGTTTGGTGTACAAGTTTTTTAGCTGTTGGGATGCATTTATCACCTCTGTTCGTTTCGGTTTCTCTGTAATTTATAGCAGGTGGATTTCTAGCTGATGGGTCTTTACTTGGTGATTAGTGTTAAAAGGTACAATCTTCCACTCCTACAATCTCAGGTTTTCTGTCTGCAATATGGATAAGGGAGATCGGGCATTTCAGCTGAAGTCATTCTCTACCGCTATTGGCCCAGCCCCAGTTTGAATCTCCTACAATTTG
>NW_004797271.1:5502214-5503581 GCF_000002075.1 Aplysia californica | reverse complement strand
AACACACACATACGTAAACACACACACACACACACACACACACACACTCACACACACACACATACGTAAACACACACATACGTAAACACACACACACACACACACACACACACACTCACACACACACACATACGTAAACACACACATACGTAAACACACACACACACACACACACACACACACACTCATACACACACTTTCATTATACCCACTCTTTCAGTGTCCCTCGCTGCAGTTTCAGGGCTGCCACCACAACAATGTACTTAGTCCGGTCCCCTGTCAACGCTCTCTCCTTAAATCCACCCCATCTACCCGGGTATATTGATTCGGTTGTCGTTGCGTCTCGGCACTTCTGTATATATCCAGGGACGGATGTGGTCAAGGGTAGAGGTCACTGTGTCCCTTCTCCGCCCAGGTTAAGCTGGTTGTCTCTCTCTTTCCTGCGCCCCTGAAAACCTCGCCCGTCCTGTTTGCGTTTGCTCGGTTTTGTTTCGCTTCGTTTAGCTTTTGTTTCTTATTTTTACGTGATCCTTCGCTGGAGTACAACTTCCCTTGTCGTTTGCAAAATGTTATTCTAGTTCTGGAAGCAATCTGTGTGTCAACACCGATGTCCAACAGTGGGTAGAAAATTGATTCGGAAATGAATGATGTAGTGAATGTTGGCTTTGGTTACCTGGTACGGGTTACCGTACTATAGAAGTTGAAGTGTACCTAGTCCTAGATTCGCTAGAGTCTCGTATATTTTCAACAAGTCAAGGTCGACAAGCTTACTGGAAGTTGGCACACGTCTTCCAAATGTTTGGGAAACGTGGGTTTCCCGTTTTTTATGACTTCTGCTTTTAGTTTTAGTCTTTAAAAAGTGTTTTTCTTGTTTATTTTGTTGATACTTTGTTTGGTCCTTGTTCATTTATTTTATTTGCTTGTTTATTCTGTACCTTGTGTTGTAGTCGCTGCTCTTGCTGTTGTTGCAATTACAGCAGCAGAAGCTGCTGCTCTTGCAGCTGTCGTTGTTGTTGTTTTTGCTGTTGTTGCAGCTGTCGTTGTCGTTGTTATTGCTGTTGTTGTTAAGGTTGCATCTATTGTTGTTGTTATTTTTTTTGTCGTTAACGTTGCTGTTCTTGTTGTTATTGTTGTTGTGTTGTAGGCCGAATTTGTTGTTCTTGCTTTGTTTGGCGTTTCTCCCCTTTTTCTCTTTTCTTTTTATAGAAAGGAGAAATGGGCCAACCTTCCATTCGTTATTTGAGTGCAAAAAGGCTGGTGTTCTAAAAACTGTGTCTGGGCTAAGAGTTTAAGGTAATGGATTTGAAACGAACGGTGTTCGATTTTCTGAAATGTTTGGTAACATATTGCATCCATGCTTAAGTGCT
>NW_004797271.1:5498297-5500655 GCF_000002075.1 Aplysia californica | reverse complement strand
AACGACCGCATTCTCACTCACATCCGTAATCAGTCACGCACGCACACACACACACATAAACACACAAATATTTTCTGGCTCTCACTCTCTCGCTCTCTCTTTCCCCCGAACAAGATCATTGTTATTAAGGCAGTAGTTTAAGAGATTGCGCGGGGGGGGGGAGGTAGGAACAGCACTCACACACCTCCTTTCCACTTCTCGAGAGGACACTTGGACGAACTAGAACACCTCCCAAGAACAAACAAATCAGTTCTCATCTCAGCCGGGGTGCCACCTTAGCTCTAAGTTCTAACCCCTTAGCAATGAGTGCAAAGACTACAACCTGACATCGAAGTTTTCTGCATGGAAATTTTCAAAATTCTGCACAGAATTTTACCTCCAAAAGACCAAATTCTGCAAAATTTCTGCTAAAATTCTGCAAGGATTGTGACCATGTCTAAACTTCTTTTTCCATACTGCTTTAAATATATAAGTACCAATAAAGTACATGTACCAATTAATCATACGCTGAGAAGTAGCACTACAGAAACAGTAAATAAAATGTTTAAAATCCAGCAATTAACAGCATACAATTTGTATTATTGTTTTAGAAACACAAGCTCATAACATAAAATACAAGATCTAGCGAAAGTGCGACCCAAAAAAATGAGACACTAGATCTATACCGGTAATTTCAAAATCAGGTGAGCTGACAATTTGATTGAGCTATGCCATTGATTGTAAGAGTCAGAAGGCGTTGAAGACAACAACAACAAAAGATAATTATGTTTGAGAAAAAAGAAGACCTAGGAAGATTGGCAGAATATGTAGGAGAATTATTTGAAGAAAAAAGACCACCTCTACCACAACCAAACAACAACAATGGTCCCAACATTCTAAAGTCAGAGGTAGAGCTTGCAATTAGATAAGAAACACCCCAGAAGGAAAGCCCGGGTGAAGATGGCATAAACACAGAAATGCCAATCCACCGTGGATTTACGGGTGTGGTCAATGGTCAAGTACCTCATTACATACGTACTAACAGAGGCAGTTTTCCGCCAGACACATGTGTGCTTTTGGTAAACTGAAGCTGACGTTCAGCGGCATTTGTTTTCAACGTCTTCTTTCCTTTCAAAATGGTATCCATTTTTACTAAAAAGACAAATGTCGTCTCGCCTGTACTCCTATACAATAGCCGGTACTAGCGCATGCACAATAGAATCAAGATAGACGGCAGTACTACTGACTGAAGTGTTTTTAGGCCATTCCCAAAGGGGGTATATTAACATTATTTTTTTTTCTTAAGCACAGTAGAATTGTAAATGGACTGGTTTATCAATGGCATGCTCACACAGTGCCGGAATAACATAGGGAATAGGGGGAACTAATGCTTTTTCTTTCCTCAACCTTACTATCGTCATTTTTTCCTCTACTTCTTTTGTATGTTTGTCACTCTATTGCGAACTGCTATTTTCGGGGTGCCTTGATAGTCGAAGCAGACTTTGCACTGTTGAGGCTAGAGAGGTGACCAGAGTAAGCTTGATTCCCTATTTATAATTATACCTCTCTGTTGACATCCGCCCCTCGGCGCCTGGCGCTCATAATATATTACCAATGAAGTTGCGAGCTCCGTAAATCTAAAACGGGGTGCCCACTACGGCTGGATCGAGCCCCCTATCGCCCAACTCGATCGCCTATCAATTTTTTTTGTTAAAGCTCTCTAATTTCCGTCTTCCTGTGAGAGGGAGATCACTCTAAGTCTAACGTCGTCAGCTCGCTTCAGTTTAATTTTTATCTCGCAATTCTACGTCTGAAAGCGTAATAATGCTGCAACATTTTTCAAAATTATGCAAAAAAACAAAATTCCGCCCCGCGGGCGGTTGATCTATTTTCCGTGGCGCAGCGCCCGCGGAAAACTACGAAGTCAGTACAATACAGAGTCCACAGATAATTATTAACAACTTAATTATGTAAAGGATTCTTCGTTTCTGAAAAGAAAAATACGCCTCCTTAGGGAAGTTCCAGTTCGATGGGAAAGTTATGCAATATAATTCGATAGAAGCACCTCGCCTTGGAAGCACAGGGGCCTGGATGGTGTCCATAAACACTATTAATGGGACTCGGGTGAAGTACGGTACAAGTCCTTCAAAAAAAAGTCAAGAACTAGTAAAAGTGTGCTGGGATCCCCCACACTCCAAAGCTTTTCAGACACTTGTTCATACTTTTAAAGCACTCTTCAACATTGTTATCACCACCAGCCAAGCTTTGTCTCAAGTGAAATGTTTCCATAGCCCAGCGAGACACCAATTTCCGAAGTTCAACTTGCTTGTCCTGGATAACAGAGTTGGGAAGAGCGAAAGTGTGGGAAAAGGGAGTGAG
>NW_004797271.1:5496827-5497895 GCF_000002075.1 Aplysia californica | reverse complement strand
TGTGTTGTGTGTGTGTGTGCATATGTGTGTGTTTGTTACATGAATATACATTCTAAAAAATCTTTCAGTTCTGTCCAAACCGGAGTCTAACTTCAGTGAAATACGAAAACATTGCTTTAGTGTTTTCTCCAAGGATACAGCGTCCAGTCTGATCTTGGATTCAAACTCCCAGCCTTCCTTACAGTGACAAATCTGACAGCATTTTCACTAGACTGCAAAAACTGAAGATATGTTACGCCCACTTCGACATTATTTTTAAACCATTAAAAAAAAAGATGTCTGAGACAGCGAAGCGCCTTGCCGTAACGATGCATACGCCAGTTAGACTACAATGACTGACACTGAGTAAATTAATTAGCTTGCCTCAAAAGCACTTCATTGTATTCTTTTTTTTTTAGTTGCGTGATTCCTTAAATCGATGGAGCCCACTAAGTAATGAATTGCGGTGCCCGGACGCGGCTAGTAGTATCGTGGTAATGCGATTGGCCAGTTTATCTAATCCGATCCTTTTATCCAGCCAGACTCTGATTGTTAAGCACGTAGTTGATCTGTGGTGTGCCATACAGAATAGAGCAGTGTTATTCTGTTCACGACAGGCGCCTTTGTCGTCCAGGGGAGTTGGGTGTTAAGGCTCGAGAGAAAGGGACACAACTAGCGCCAAAGATAGCGCACAGAATGATGGTTCCCTCTCTTACCGTTTGGGGATTCCCCAATAAACAGCATACGTGTGTGGTTGGAGGGTGACACAGGAAGTCTCTACGTCTCTTTCTTTCAGTTCTTTGAGTATGGTTTTACTTGCTTTTTCCAAACACTTGATGACTATATTAACTCTACCGTGCCAAGGCAGAGTGACGTATCTGCATTTTTTATGATTTTGAGTTACGTCGCGCTGACATTGGACATAATATGGGCATGGCCCTTCAGTTACGTCTGCTTGACTTAGTGAAACATCCTATTTATAGTGCAGATACGTCTTCCTGCCTTAGACACAAGATGTAGAATGGGTATACGCGTCCATTTAAACGAAGATGCAAAAATTAATAATTTTTGCAGATGCGTCGGTCTGCA
>NW_004797271.1:5494563-5496499 GCF_000002075.1 Aplysia californica | reverse complement strand
ACACACACACACACACACACAAACACACCAAAAGCACCCTTTCTCATTTTGAGACGGTTTCAGAATTCTTCGTCTTAGCTCACCACCACATCGGATAGGCACGAATGATTTTTTTTTAAAACAACTTCTTTGATGATCATTGACGTAAAAGTAAAAGATAATGGAGCAATAATATTAGGTCTTCTTGACTTCTGTCTATATCCCCTCTTCCTTCTCGCCACTGTTGGTTGTAATCATCCAAATAGTATTGTGTATCTATCTATCTATCTATCTATCTATCTATCTATCTATCTATCTATCTATCTATCCATGTATGAATACCTTAGCCTTCTACTGTCAGCGAATACGTATGTCTTTTGTTTTGTTCTTGTAGCCATATACTTTTCTCCCCCTTTTTACCATCAGATGTTGCATAACTTGTCGTTAACAGTCGCGCATTCTCCCTCTCCCCATTCATAATACTATCAGGTTTCCCAGAGCATCAAAAACATGCTTATCGTTTTTGTTGCAGTGCTTTGAGTGTATAGAATGTTACGAGTGATAGATGAGTACTACATGATTTCAATGATCGCTAGTTCATCTAGGGGTTTTCTTTTTTTTTTCTCTCTCTTTTGTTGTCAGCATTGGGTGTAGTAAGGTCAGAAGAAGGAGCGTGGGTGGTGGATGTGCGCGGGTATGCGTGTTTGTGTGTGTGTGTGTGTGTGTGTGCGTGTGTATGTGTGTGTGTGTGTGTGTGTGTGTGTGTATGTGTGTGTGTGTGTTGTGCGAGCGTGTGTAAGCTAGCTAGATAGATAGATAGATAGAGAAAGAGAGAGAGAGAGAGAGAGAGAGAGAGAGAGAGAGAGAAGGGGGGGGGGTCGAGAGAGGAGGTAGTCAAAGTAAATAAAAGGAGAGAGGTTTGTTAAAAAGACATCAAAAGAAAGCGTGAGCAAGAGACAGAGAGAGAAAGAGGAAGAGAGAGTGGGAGAGGAAGAAAGAGGGAGAGTGAGAGAGAGAGAGAGAGAGAGAGAGAGAGAGAGAGAGAGAGAGAGAGAGAGAGAGAGAGAGAGAGAGAGAGAGAGAGAGAGAGAGTGAGGGAGGGAGAGGGAGGGAGAGGGAGGGAGGGAGGGAGAAGGTGACAGGGGCAGAAAAACAGATAGGAAATTAATGACCATTTAATTTTTTACCCTATGAACGAACTCCTAAAACTATTTCACATAAACATAAAATTTTCACTTGCATGAGAAAAAGATGACAGCAATAAAAGAGCTTGACACACAATTGTACACCAAATTAATGACATTTGGAGGGATTAAAAATTTCCTTTGATTGGACAATAAAAAATAAAGTGCAAGATGTGAGAAGGTTTTGAGAGCTCCCTTACCTGAGCCTGGTACTGCTCCAGTATCACATGACCAGGGAACTCTGGCTCTGGGACAGCAGCAAACCGCCGAATCACCTCCTGTGGACCAATGGTCAGGAAATGAGAAACGTTTATGTTTTTGTAAGCGGCACTTGCAACTACATAAAGTGGAATGAGCACGCCGGACACATTAAACATTTCCAGTTTGGCATGAATTAATTTTGAATTTTGCCCTGGTGGCGGCTGAAGTCTACTCTTATCGATTTTGGATCATCAAAGGATCTTTAACGTGCGCAGCTTCCACATGTGACCTCCGAGATTTTTCACCCTGATCTGAAACAGGTTTGTATCTAAATGATGACACTACAAGCATAAGCACATAAGCACAATAGTAGTGGACTTTCTAAACAGACAATTTGTGACAGCAGAATTTCAAAAACACTGTCTACAAAGTTGTTTGAATAAAAAGCATTGTCTGTGTAAACTCGGGTCATATCGAACTATATAAAGATTTGACTCGAGTTAAAAAGATCCATAATTTTCTATTTTAGAATGACATCCAATTTTTAAAGCAGTAAGACCTTAAAGTGGTGC
>NW_004797271.1:5493041-5494412 GCF_000002075.1 Aplysia californica | reverse complement strand
GAGAGAGAGAGAGAGAGAGAGAGAGAGAGAGAGATTAAAGAAAGAAAGAGAGAGAGAAAGAGTGAGGGGCAGGTAGAAATTTATCAAGCTAGCAAGTCTTTGTGTTCCACATAATAAGTGCAATCTAAAACTGATAAAGAAATGAAACAACAACGAGAGTGTCACAAAAGCTCGTATTTGTCTGAGAAAATTTGGCTTTTTCCTTTTAATCAAGCTTTGAGTGAACACCTTATAATCTCTCTCATTCTTTAATGTCATGTATTAAACATGAAGCATGAATGAGTGCTCAAAGAATACCAGTTACCTGTGTTTTTACCTCGCAATTAGAGGTAGTGCATGAACCAGCTCACAAGGATAAAAGAATAATGACGCTTTTAAGAGAGAAAGATAAACAAAAAAAGCATATGAAAGCGCAATAAAGCTTTCTTCTGTTGTGGGCTGTTGAAAAATCTCTTCTGGGGGTAAGGGCAGCGAGATCTGACAGTTTTACGATGTACTATAATCTTCCCACCAGCGACTAAAGACCTTGAGAATGGGAAACCTCTTTGAAATCGTACCCTCAGAGGTCTTTGAACTTCAGAAGGTGAGATACTTCAGGAAGAAATTTTTTCTTGGCACATTTTTTCCTCGGATTCTATTTCGGGACGCCTTTGTTTGTTCTTTTTCCAATTTAAGGTTTTCTTTTTCTTTTTCTTTTTAAACTTTTTTCTTTTTTGTTTTGTAAAAAACGGCAATTTTGGAGTGTTGGGAGAAGCACACACTTATCAAAGTGGGTTTTTCTCCCACGTTTCTATTTCTCAATGCGTTTGCTTGCTGTTTTTCTAATTTTAAAAAAAAAACATTTGTGGTTTTGTGTTTTGTTTGTTTGTTCGTTTTGTTTGTCTCAGCGATTTTGACGCTTTGGAAAATGCATAGATCTACACCTTTCAAGAATCTAGCTATCAAATCTACGAAAAAATAATATGACACTGATCCACGTTCATGAACTCCCCAACATTCCTTTTATAAAAGCAGGAGTGTCTTTGTTCTTATTCTCGCAAATTTATCTCCCGGAGACTGTAAAGGATAAAGAACGCCCACAACTCCAATTACTGCAATCCTATAAAAGACCTTTCCTAATTTTAGACAAGATGAGAAAAAAAAATGAAATCGATAGTTAACGGTGATCACCTTGACCCAGGACATCGAAGTGACATTTCATTCTAGATCAGGAAAAAAAGAAAGATTTGTTATTCTTTTCAACAGGTTAGATTTGTTTTCTGTGTGGACATTTTGGTGAGGGGCTGGGAGCTTCAGGTTGAAGACGGACAATTTTTTAAATTTTTGTTTTGTTGAGTTATCTATATACTTTTGTTGTTTATTTAAGCCCCC
>NW_004797271.1:5489489-5492556 GCF_000002075.1 Aplysia californica | reverse complement strand
TGTATGTGTGTGTGTGTGTGTGTGTGTTGTGTGTGTGTGTGCGTGCCTGTGTGTGTTTTGTGTGTAAGTGGGTAGATCTCTACGAGCGCGGGTGAACTTGTCTGTACGTGTTTTATGGGTGTGTTTTGACACGCTCATATTATACTTGTATCTGTCCGGTACTGAAAAGGGAGTGCAGAGCAAGCATTGATTTCTAGATCATCCAAAAACATTTTCGAATACTATGTTACTATGTGCGTTGCTAATAGGTAGCCTACTATTTCTTTTCTTTCCCTTAGCTGTTTCTGTCCAGATGCCTTGCTCTTTCCCTGCCCTTAATGACTATCATTATGTCTATGTGCTTTTCTTGACTAAAACAAACAAATATGGCCATTCCTGATGTTGTTATTGTCATTCCAGTTGTTCTTCCTTTCATTTTTATCCCTGCTGGGGATAGGGGGGGGGGGGGGTAGGTTTTATTTTGGCTGTTAATACATTGATGTTACCTTAGTTCAAAGTCGCACCCCCACAAAAATAAGATAAATAAATAAACAAGATAAATGAAATAAAATAAAATAAAATAAAAATAAAAATAGATAGGGAGTTAAGAAGTGTAATGTTGATTGCCATGCCCATTACGTTACGTGGGATTTCCTCTCGTGTAACATCCAAAAGAACAAAATGTCAATGAGATACTCTACACCCACACACCAAACCTAGACAACTGTGGTGCATAATCTCTCTATTTTGGATTGAATGAACTGTAATAAAGTTGAGCCTACTACCGTTTCTCCTAGGCTCATGGGAGAATGTTTTCTGGCGGCTTGGGAAGACTGCGATGAGTCACTTTATCATTTGACTCGCTTCTTTGGCAGAGACTATGATCTCGCCTTCTCTAAATTACACAGTTCTGACATTTTTTGCCAATTTGAGTTACTATAAGACCAGGAGGTCAGAAACCAAATCATGTTCGATCTGCTCTATCAAAATCGTCAGATTAAACGGAGTCGTTATCAAGACATTCAAAGAATTACATTAAAAAAGGTTTGACATGTAAAACTCAAAATTTTTAATGTCCAACTTTTCAGAAATAGGTACTGAGCAGATAGAACTTTGTAATTCTTGGGTAGCGTATTGACAAAGGAAAATACTGTAACAAAAATGTAATGGTGGGGCTAGAAAAACGGAGGCTGTCTACGACATAGAAATGTCCCGATTGGCTAGAACTGGGTGCCCTATACGACTCCGTTTTAAAAAGCTATCCAATAACACTAAAAACAAAATTGTCAACGAACTTTATTTAAACTCTAATCAAAACATGAAACAAAGAAAACTTCCGAGCTCTTTTCGTAAGATATGACTCTATGCGGCATCAGTCTCTTTCTCCAGATGGAAAAACCCATTTTCAAAGACAAATCATTGTTTAGTTAGAAGATGGTTTAAAACAAGCCACAAAAGAGGCTATCCCCCATGCTTAGACCAAGTCACGTACGTCGTAGCATTTGAAACATACTTCAATGGAAGGGGTAGTGAATGTACAATTTTAGTCCAACGTTGAGTAAATACTAAAGATGATGTTTCTTCTATAGAATCTAGTCCGTTCATTTCCTTGTACCCCCAGTTTCTTGCAATTTTCCCAAAAATTGTCGGTTGTATGGCCCTGCCTTTTTGCCAAGTCTTTTTGGCTGAACTTAAGAATTCCATGTCTTTTAATCTGCACGTTGAACGGTTTATTCAAAGCGGCAAGTTCCTTTAATCTCTTTCGAACATCACAAAATTCCCGGCCTGGAGATTCAATTTTATAGTAACGAAGGCATTTAGCCAATGCAAGTTTCAAAGAACGGAAAAAAGAAACATACGCGGACAGAAAGTGAGCGCTGGACAGTGTGAATTCGTCATTAGTGTTGAATGCAGTGACCTCGACATTTTTAACAATTAGCAAATACAGACGAATTCAGTTTACAGCTTCGATTTTCACAAGGTAAAAAATAGTTCTGAAGGTCTTTCAAACCCATGTGCAAATTCCCAGTCGATTTAGACAAGAAACAACTGAGATATAGCTGAGCAAACGAAGGCACGAGAAAGTAAATAGTCTATAGCATCATTGCTTTACAAATAACATCTGAAAGGCCCGCACGGCTAGCGATTCACGCTCGATGGGGTTGACTTGGAGCTGAAATATCGGTTTTTTATTATTTTTTTTTTATTCTTTAGATGGAAAAATTTGGCTGTTTTGACTGTGGTTCAGATATATGTAAAACAAACAAGACAATTCAAAGAAAATTGAAAAGCATCCAAACAAAATATTTACAAAGAATTTTACTAATAAAATGGAGTTATTTTATTACAAATAATGAGGTGTTGGAAGGAGCTGGAATTGAAGACCATAAAAAGGAGAAGATGAAGATATTTAGTATATGTTCTAAGAATGCCGAAGACCAGATTGGCCGATCAGACATGGTATTTGAAACCAAATGGAAAAAGAAAACGAGGAAGACCAACTGGAAGCTATAGAAGCACAGTAATGAGTAAGGCATGAGGCAATCACCCAGGGCCTAGATGTGCCGAGCTTGGAGTAGGTGTCCAGGGACAGGTAAGGGTGGTGTTGACTGCTCTCCGCCTTAGGTACCTGACGCGGAGCACCGGGGAACAGCGACTCTATTTTTAAAAACAGAAAAAAATTTGTTCGGGGAACAGCGACTGGCTTAAGCGAATACCTCGTTGTGATGGTATCGGTGATGTTATCTATACACCCGCGGCACATTAGAAAGATTTTTGAATAAACATTTAAAACTATGTCTAATCGTAAAAATAATATCAAATTCGGAACCAGCGTGTCCAAATTAACAAAATAAGTCGCGGGTGACTGTTTTTCTTGCTGGATTTAGAAGATCACAAAAAGAAGTATTTTATATAGATTCTCCCAAGATTGCATCTTGTAGTATTTTCCTATCATAAAGATGACAGACAACAGTCACTTTTAACTGATCTAATAAAATACACCCCGTCCCCCAGTGTGAAGTGACAAGTGGGAGGCTGTGACGTAAAATTCCTTTGAAGTTTGCCGCCGCGCGGGATTAAACTTGGC
>NW_004797271.1:5485252-5489389 GCF_000002075.1 Aplysia californica | reverse complement strand
CCCCCCCAAGTGTGAAGTGACAAGTGGGAGGCTGTGACGCAAAATTCCTTTGAAGTTTGCCGCCCCGCGGGATTAAACTTTGTGCTCAGAATTTTCAAAATAATTATCACAGCTAAAAACTGATTTCATTTTCGAAATCGGCGTATCAAAATAAGCAAAGTGGCTCTCGTGGAACGTGATTTGATTCCATAATATTGTAAAACTTGAGCAAACTTTGTTTTTCAATTGTGTATTTTCAATCTAAAGTTATGTATCAAGGTCACCCAGTGCGTTGTAAGTGCATCAGACGTCAAAGCTGCTAGGATTACACAGTGCACACTAGATTCTTCTATCTACTACTGTACAGTATGGTGACTTGGTCGAAAGACAGTTTTTCTCTTTATTGAGATGTAGAGGCCTACAGATCCCTCGAATGTCTGTGGACGATTAAGTCCAGAGACTACAATAACAAATTATTTAGAGAGCGTAGGGAGAGCTTGTGTCATTAGAATTTTGCAACTAACAACTTCGTGGGCCTCTTTTTTTAAGTTTGTTAAGTAACAACTCAGAGAATGCAGGCAAATTGTTGTGAAGAGTCATCTGGCGCAAGAAGAAGGAATCTCCCCCAATTTAAAGGGAATTGGACACTATAAATTGGAATGTGTAAACAGAATAAGAAGTTTGATAAATCTGACAGTTTTACTATACGAAGAAGCTTTACAAATTAACCCTTTTCACGGCAACCTATTTATATCCTTTTGACCGACAACAGGGTGCAACACACCCGCACGTGTATTATACAGTGGGTTCCAAAAGAAACTTGATAATGTAATCACCCAATAATCGGCTTAAAGCCTTGCACTACCCACCCATACAGCATATCAATTTAAAGCTAAATACATTCTGCATCATCTGACACAATAATATTTCATCTCTGTTAAGAGATGCTCGAGATAATAATATGGTAACTCAAAATTGACCTTAAAAATTCAGGCTTGGCAAAATTGTGTAAAATCACAGATACGTTGTCTTCGCGCGTGTATTGCGGACCATCAATATTGATAGAATGGACATACATTGCATATCCAAGAATGGATTTGTTTCTCTGCAATAAACAATATTTAATGTCGATAGTTTCACTTCAAACAAAACAGAAATCAAAGCAATCACAAATACCAGAAAAACTTGGACTTAACATTAAATTATGTGCTCATTGTTATTTTGCGTAGGAGCCATTGGTTTTGTGTAGTGTACAAACCCATAGGGCATCGGCTCTGCTAAATTTTGGACAATTATCAGTCATTCCATCCTAGATGTCACAGACGGTTGCAAACGAAGGGCCTGAATAGGGAGCAATGTCAGTTTTCTTCAGCTGCTGTTTCATGGGATTTCACATACCTGTAGGATTCATATCGGGCTATTTACTGGTGACCACTCCAACGTTGATATGATATAGTTTTCCAGGAATAGTCTCGTGAATAATATTGACCCAATGAGAAAATGATATGCCATTAATGGAGATGTTTACTTGAATGACACCATGAGGGAAATAAGGGTAAGACATGACATTCCAACACTTGCATGATGTTGTCAACTAAATTAAGCCATCCGATGATTCGCATGAGGACGATTTTGTTTATTCCGTCCCAGTCCACCCGAAAAAAGGCAGTTTCATGGCCTCTGCTCTCACTGACAGATGATTAGTCCAAAATCTAGCTTACACAGCCATGTGCTAAAAGGTTTGTGCTCTACAAGAAGACCAATAGCGTCTAAACAAAAACAAAATCATACTAAGGAGCACATGCAATGTTAAGTGTAAGTTCAGCATGGTATTTGTAAGTAATCTGTTTTCTAACTTGTTTGAAAATGTACTTCAGAAGATGCTGTTCATTGCAGAGACAATAATGTTTTCTTTTCATTTGATATTCAATACATATCCATTCCACCAACGTTGATGAACCTCAATACACGCGCGAACACACTTTTACGTTTCTTTGATTTCGCCCAATTTTGCCATGCCTGAATTTTTAAGGTCAATTTTAAGTGACCATATCTCGAGCATCTCTGAACATAAGTGAAATATTATTGTGTCAGATGATGCAGGATTTATTTAGCTTTTAATTGAAATGCTGCATGAGTGGGTAGTGCAAGGCTTTAACACGATGATTGGGCGGTTACATTTTCAAGTTTCTTTTGGACGCCACTGTACAGTAAAACATGTGCTCACCTTACATCTGGTGACTAGGTGTAAGAAATCCAACTCTTCTTTGTTAGTTGAGCTCTTATTTATTCAAAACGCAGCATAACGCTCAACCTTTCCACATGGCATGTACTCCAAGCAAAAACATTGTGACCCCACCCTACAAAAAAAGATCGTTCTGCATTTACTCATCATGTTCTGTCACAAAAAAAGATGCTTTTCTCCTGTGTTCATTGAGAAAACGATAGATACTGCCATATGTGGTTGATTCCACAAAGAAGGAAGCACTGTTTGGTCTGAATTCTGGGTCACTGTTACACTGTTGAAAGTAAACACAATGTCAAGCTCACGTTTGACACCAGGAACCTGTGACTGATCTATGCATCATGCTCAGGGTAATTACGCTGTTCTGACGCTTGATTCTCTTCTTCTTCTTCTTCTCCTTCTCCTTCTCCTTTTCCTTCTCCTTCTCCTTTTCCTTCTCCTTCTCCTTCTCCTTCTTCTTCTTCTTCTTCTTCTTCTTCTTCTTCTTCTTCTTCTTCTTCTTCTCCTTCTTCTTCTTCTTCTTCTCCCTCCTCTAGACCTTTGAGGAAGTCGACTGCTGGTTTTTCAACCTGCAGTACTATTGTTTTTCACGTATGTGACCGCTTTTCATACTTCGTAGGGCCCCTTGCTTTCAGGCAGCCACGTTTAGATTTCGAAGGTACTCTTTATCACTTTATACTGACTACAGTATTGTCAGGTTTTGGAATGAATTAATTTTGAATTTTGCCTTGGTGGCGGCCGAAGCCTACTCTTATTGATTTTAGAACCACCAAGAGAACTTAAAGTGTGCAGCTTGCACATGGGATCTCAGAGATATTTTTCCCTTTCGAGAAAGCCAAATGTTCGGTCACTCCTACCCTAAGATCAGGGATGTGTGACTGACAGACAGTAGTAAGAAGGAGCAAGGAGAAGCAGTACGTTCTGTCGTCTGCTTTCATCTCCACTTTCTCGCTCTAAACCCGGCCCACCCCCGACAAGTGGGCTCCTCTCTCCTTTGCTCCTGACTAGTTCTACATGTCTAGAGAAAAGGAAAGGAGGTGAAAAGAGAACATTTTAGAGAAAAAAATTAATGCTTCCGTCGCTGTCAGGTTTCGAACCTGGAACCTATTGAAAGTGAAGCGAAGGCGTACCTCTAGACTCTAGACCACGAGAGCCCCGTATATTTGGTTCTGATTGTTCTGTTTTTTTTTAATGATCTTCCAGGGATCTTTTTTAAACCGATACACAATACACACATGTGCATGATATTATATTTCTATTTTCTATGAAAGGATCCCAAGTAGAAATTCGTGTGCTGGTGTGTTTTTATTTGTTTGGTTGTTTTTTGTTTCCGTTTCTGTTTTCTATTTTACTCTCTCCATTTCTACACTACTGATACACACACGTACATGTATGCTTCATAAAACGACTCCCATCATAAATCCGTGTGCGTGTTGGTTTATTTGTTTGTTAGTTTGGTGTTTTTGTTTTCACCTTATTTTTGCTTTAATGATACACACACGTACATAATATGCGTCATACATTAATGACTCCCATTAAATTTCGTGTGCCTGTTTGTTTATTTGCTTGTTAACTTGGTGTTTTTGTTTTCATTGTATTTGTACTTTATTGATACACACACGTACATGTATGGTTAATAAAATAACACCAATTATAAATTTATGTGATTGTGTGTGTGTGTGTGTGTGTGTGTGTGTGTGTGTTTGTGTGTGTGTTTGTGTGTGCGTGTGTGTGTGTGTGTGATTGTATGTATGTTTGTATATGTATGTGTATGTGTGTGTGTGTGTGTGTGTGTGTGTGTGTGTGTGTGTGTTTGTGAGAGAGAGAGGAGGGGGTATAACGTATGTGTGTGTGTGTGTGTGTGTGTGTGTGTGTGTGTGTGTGTGTGTGTGTGTGTGTGTGTGTGTGTGTGT
>NW_004797271.1:5481989-5484563 GCF_000002075.1 Aplysia californica | reverse complement strand
CCTCCCTGATTTTCTCAGGATTGTTGATTTCTAGGGGAAGGTGTTACAATAATGAGGATTTTTCCAAATCGACCTTTCAGTCTCTTTGAAACTTTGCACGCCCGTATATAAAAATGTTTGGTGTTTCTAATGTCAAAGCTTGAGAGAGATTTTCAGCACATTTTTATCAAATGTTAACGGACCAGGCGATAGTTTCTTCCCCTCGTGTACCTGTCAAAACTTTACTTATTAAAACTCTCAAAATTTCTTCTGCAGTTAATCAATAATGTTGTTAGTAATACTGTAAATCCCAATGATATAGCGTGCTGAAGGCATGCGAGTATAACTGTAGCCTGGTATATTTTATAACGTCTGTTATCACCAGAAAACCACTCAAAAAATAAATAAATGGATAAACGAAGAAATATACGAATAAACAAACGAATAAACAAACGAATAAATAAACAAATAAATAAATACCTTATCGTTACTCCATTTGGCCTGTTTTTCAAAGAAAATAGCTTACAAATACACACGTAGAAAAAGAAAACATTTACAGAGAGACAGCAACACAATACCGTAGTAGATTCTTCTCCTTAAAAGAACACTGTTCAGGCACGTATTTTGATCACTTCTGCGATTGTGACAGGGAATTTTATGTGAAACCAGGCCCTTGGTTAAGTGCTTGGGTTTCGCGCCATAATAATAATATGTCGATCAAATCCGAGTTCGAACATGATTTGGAAAACATGAGATTTGTTAACTCAGTTGTTGTTTTGTGGATTTTTATTTCTGTTTGCACCTCGAGGGTAGGTGAGATCGAGAATCCAATAAAACGCCTTCTTAGAATATTTAGTTTGATATAGACCTAATCTAAAACATTTGAGATTCAGCTGAGCCGTTGGTAATATATCTGTTTCTGCTTGAAGATTGCAAAGAACATTTTCTTAAAACGTGAACCCTTTTGTTGGACTAAATCTGTATCAAAATATTTTGTATCGAAAATCAGTTCATAAATAAAACATATCATTTGAAAATATTACACGTTTTATGTTTTCAACATTACAGCAGAGATTATAAATCATAGAGAACGACCGCAAGACCTCGTTTCCGCTCTCTATAATTATATACTCTCTGATTACAGCTAAGGAAGTTTTAAATACATATTTTCGTAAACTGCGCACCTGTTTTATTTCATTATAATAGGCGTGTTCATACAGAGCCAAGTACATGATTTATAGCCTATTATCTGGACGGAATGCTAATTACAAAGAGTGGAGAGAATTGTTATCTACGAATTATTGTTCTATTCTGATGTTTTCATTTTCTTAGAGGATTAATTCTTTATTATTATTTTAAATCATGCGTAGAAAATGGTCGCTTAATTGCCTTTAAGCATATTCTTAATTAATTTTGAAACGAGATTATTGTGGAAAGAGAAGAACATTGAGTGAACAGTGTGAATGTGTGGGGGAAAGAGGGGGGGAGGAGGGGGGGTCATAATTGAATTATAGTTATTTTCTAACCAATATTTTGGATAACATAAAATCTATTCTTTATGAGTAGATACTGACTCTAAAAATCGGTAGTTTTCTAACATCACTCTGCAGTTATTGTGAAGATTAAAGAGCTGTTACTCTTATGCATCGGACCTGGATACCAATTACATGTTCACAAACATCAGTATTTGATCTATTGGGAAAAATATCCATTAGGGACTATAATAATAAATATTATGTGATGCTGTTTCTACGGATGTCGGCTTACTGTACTTCTGTCGACTTTCACGCTGTTTCATCCAGTCATTGAAGCAGAACAAAAAAGATTATGTCAACTAAACATGATTAGTTGGACTCTTGGGACACAGAGCATGCTAGCATAAAGTCATAAAGATAAAGAGCTTTATTATGCTAAAATGACGCAACGCAGTGGGTAACCATCCAATTAGCAATTCGGGAATTTGGACTAATCTCTGAAAAGCAATGAATAGACACAAAAATGTTGTTTAGGGACAGTGGAAAATGTAAAAAGATAGCGCAATCGCTTCAGAATTCGGAGGTTCAGAATCCTGGCAATTAAATATCAACAGCCTAGTGTTTTCAGACATTTAGCTATTATGTTTTTCCTGAGGTTGTATGAATTTGTCTCTGGTTTCATTTCGTGTTTAGCTTGTTAAATAACTGCTGTTAGTCCAAAGCGGAACAGATGCTTTTGACAATGTTTTAATAATATGTGCTTTTCAGAAGACCCGCAAATGACGTAAAAACTGGCAATCAAAAAGCAGATAGCAAGACACGTAATACGGAGGTAGCCAAGGCCCACTCAACACTTAACATGAAAGAATAATAAAACAAAGACTGCAGACGGACAAAAGCCACAATCTGAGAAATAATATACGGTAAACTGAAACTTGTTGAATTTTAAGTTTGTGATAATTTGAGGGGAGAGAGGGTGTGGGAGCATAATTTATTTTAGGTTTTCTTTTTTAATGTATGCCAGCACACAAACACACGCACCCACATACCCCCTCCCCCCTCAAACACATACTCACACACTCTCTCTCTCTCTCACACACACTCACACACACACACACAC
>NW_004797271.1:5453023-5480291 GCF_000002075.1 Aplysia californica | reverse complement strand
ACATACACACACATACACACACACATACACACACACATACATATACACACACACACACACAAACACATATTATTATTTAACCAAAAAAAGCTCATAGATATTATGCACCCAGAGTTAAGTTTGTCTGAAAATTCCTCGAGAGTGCGAAACTTGGTGAATTCACGGCATTCTTATTAGTAGCAGACTTCACTATGTCGGACCAAGCGGTCGCCGTTTGTAGTATGGCTCATTGTATTACTGAACGTTGATTTCAAAAGAAAAACCCTTCTGAATAATCGGTCCCTAGCGAAATTGCGGCTGAAAGTTATCCACATAAGTGACATACTACAACTGTTTCATCTGTTGGATCTAAACCTCTCCTCTCGATCGTTGCTCTTTCTCATCTAATCCTGGCTCTATACAGACTACTCTCCTCACGTCTCCACCCTCTTGTGAATGACGATACTCCAGACACTACCGTCAATGGCAAAAATCAGCCATTCTAGCTGAGGACCGAATACTTCAGGCTACCAGAGATAATTTCAGTTATTTCAGGCAGTTTTTGTAATGTTGAAATGGGGGGGGGGGGAGTCATGAGTGAAAAAAGGGGAAACAATAGGAGAAACAATGTGCCCTCTTTACTTTTTCCCGAATGTTATTGTTATCTCCCTTGTAATTTGGAGTTGCGCAAAAAAAATTCTCTTTTATTTTTTTTAGACTATTGGCTGTTGGTATGTTCAGGCATATTTTATATTTAACATGGAACCTGAGCTTTTATTTCTAGCTTTGCCTTAACTTTTTGTTCCGTTTTTGGTCTTGTCTCAACAAACCGCTCAACGCATTTCAGTTTTCAGATGATGAAAACAGCTGGCTCCCTTAGTGCACCGTTTCCTTCCGGTTATTGTTCTTCTTTTCATGTTTTCCTTACAAGGAAGATTATTGTTTTGGACTTCGATGATAATGAAGCTTGTCTTCTTTCTTGTTCCTCTTCCTCTCAACTCTGCAGAGACTTTGTGTTCCTAGCTGTGTAAGTCATGCATCGGCTGAATATTTTGTTGTGGTTTGTTCCACATATCAGGCGAAGGTTTGCCCGAAATATATCAAGAGAGTTCGATTTTTGCTCTATTTCCTTGTTCTTTCCTCACTCTCACTTTTTTCCCCCTTCGGCTTCGTGCATCGTTTGCGATCAGACTCGGACTCCAGCTCTTTGCCGACTTTGCTTTCGACTTTTGATTAAATTTGTGCAGGTCGTTAATCTAGATCTAGATCTAGATATCTAGATCTAGATCTAGATCTAGATCTAGATGTAGTAGATTGATCTAGATCTTATATATTTCCATATTTATTTGTGAAAGAGAGCAATGAAATGGAGAAAGGTTTTTAAAGTGATTCCTAGTATCTGCATCCAATAAAATTTTGGGAGGACTTCCCTAACGAGCGACTTCCCTAACGAGCGACCACTAGTCACTAGATTCTAGATCTAATCTATCTAGATCTAGATTAGATCTATATCTAGATCTAGATCTAGATTCTAGATCTAGTATGACTATGACAGGTTGTGCGAATACCATGAAATTTTATTCGCCCAGGGTGTGTGAATACTGTGTGAATACTATGAAATTTTATTGGCACAGGGTGTGTGAATACTATGAAATGTTTCCTCTTATATCGCGTAGGGCCGTGCCGTAGGGTAGGGACAAAGACTTTAAAAACAAGATAGTTCACTCCTCACTTTGAGGCAATTAAAAAAGTGTCCTTAAAAATTTGGTGACGCCCTCTTCGAAAAAGTGCAGACTTTGCGAACAGAGTTATAAACCCTACTTGTGTGAAAAACAATAAAAGTGAAATTAACAGACCATCCTATTCTTCTTCTAGAGAAACGAAAGAGAGCTTCAATATTTTAAGACTGGCGCCATCTGAAGCAATTTGCGGACTTAGATGCGAACACTTTTCGGGCTGAGTAAACAATCTTGTTTTGTACTAGAAAGTGGCTATTCTCACCCGCCCGGAAGTTCTCGCAAGATGAACTCCTCCCCTCTTCTCTCTCTCTCTGTCTCTTTCTGAATACTGTCTATCGGTGTGGACGATCAAATTTACCAAAACAAAGTTAAAAAATGATGTTAAAACACAAAAGTAAATTAATTTGGTTGTCTACAAAGATGTTACGGCTATTTAACTTTTCGAATCGAGCCGAACTATGCGGGTCGCCATTTTGTTTTGCCCGGAAATTCTCGCGCTAGGCCCTAGACTCCTCTCTCTCTTTCTCTCTCTCTCTCTCCACTGCCCACAGACAAAATTGTACGCTTTTAGTAGGCTACAGTTGTAATGGAACGTTTGTTCACGGCACAGAATTCTACAATTTTTCTGTTATCACAGAGTAGAATTCTGTGGTTTAGGGTGAACGCAAAATTTGGTGAACGCGCACCGGGTGAGAATAGCCACAAGACTCGCCTGCACTATTCTCACTCCGGGTGAGAATAGAGGTGGCCTTTGTACTATCTTTCATAGGGATAGATCTAGATCTAATTTTAGTTTTGCAATGCGATACAAAAAACCCCCCTCAAATTAGAATTCAAGTTGTGTATTGTGTCAATGATAATGACTCAAATCTCTCTTTTTCCTTTTTTTTTTTTTCCTTGCGCCTTGAGAGAAAGAGAGAGAGATGAGTGCATGCCTTAACCCTAAAACTGAAACAAGTATATTTTACTAGTGTACAGTTGTTTTAACATATTAATTTTTAAAGCCTTTGCCAAAAGGTGGGATACCCGGGTGTGACAAACGAGGTCCAAAATCAACGTTGGCTCGACCCTTTGCAAATAGATATTCGCACACCTGGTGTGAATAATATTGATTCTTATGTGCACACCCGGTGTGAATAATCACTTTCTTTGACGGGCATGATGAACAAGGCAGTGAAGATTTAGTCTCTATTCAAAGAAATACGACCAAGGCCAAGGGTTGCTCAGAATGAGAAAGAAACATTACATGATGGAAGTTGCTGCCTTTACTAAGGTTTAAAGGGAAGATATTGACTTTTAAGTCAGTTGTAAAAGCAATATCTATTGGAGGCCAAACATGTTGTGCTCTCAAACTAACGACGAATTATGACAAGTTTTATGTGACATCACTTTTACTCTTTCAAGTTTATTTTATGATGTCACAAACAAAGGATGGTTTGTGCTCTGGCTAGCCTGGAGGAAACCAGAGACGAAGTTCATGAATGAAAGAAAACAGCCGTCTTACTTCTATTTATGTAAACTTGGAGAATCACCAAAGCAAAATCAGGAAAATATGCAGAGGTGTGTTTGCGGAGATCTCTATCTCCTTGCTCATCATATGTAATTTATTAATGGACAAATGAGAATTTAGAGTGCACGGGGAGACATTGTTTTTGATGACCCATATTTCAACCACCCAAATCGAGCTGTGAATGAGCAAACCGTTGATGTTATTATCTTGAACCATATTGCACAATATACATATATCGCAATATCCATAGAGAGAGGATTATTGTTTGAGTTGGTGCAAAATGTGTCTCGTAAATGCATGGAGAAAGTACTAAGAAAGTAGAGTGTGCCTGCTGGAAACCCCATTTACTAACCAAGATAATTTAGAGAGAGGGTGAAATGAGTCCACATAATTTCTCAACTTAATAGCCTGCTATGTCTCCTTAAATAAATGTCAACTGAAAAATGTTGTTGATGAATTGAGACGAAAGAACAATGTAGCTCCCAACAAAGCAAGGGATCCAAGTTTTTCCTCGTGCAGCCTACAGTCCTGATTTCGCTTCCTATGACATCTAATTTCTTATTCTGGAAGATGAATTTGCTGGATGAAAGTTTGAATGTATTTAGGCCTGAGCGACAGCTCTGTAAATTCAAAGCTGCCGAGTCTGCAAATCCGCTGTGCAATCCAGAAGTGGCTGAAGAGACTGAAATCCTAATATACAAAGTCGTTGGTATTATTTACCAGCACATCGTGTAGGGATGAGGGTTGGCCACGATATCAGAATTCGAATTTGTGCATCAGAACGCATTTATTTCTGGCTAACTTTGATATCATTTACCAACAGATGCATTCCTGTAGCTCAGTTTGAGCAAATGCATCTTACGGTACCTTTCACCAGGCACGCACACAAAGTATGATCTCAAATGCAGGATCTTAATGGAATGTAGTCCCTTAGAGAAGAATATGGGGTAGTTTTTGTGTTGTGAAAATTGTTTTCTTCTAATAGCAGGAAAGCAAACTGGGATTGTAATGGATGGGATCTTAGATGGAGACTTTGTATAAGTACACATGAATGTGTAAATTTTTAGTAATGGTCCTGATCTGCCTTTGCTCCACTCTGTCAATGTGTGCAAAATATCTGAATATTTTTCTTTTTGTTTCTTGTTGCTACATGTTATTATGCACTATGGCATCTGGTAAGATAGTTACTCAGAGTATACATCTTATTAAGGAGGGTCTTTGCCTGAAATATAAAATGTAAATTTCCTGTTTTAAAGTTTGATAAATCAGATAACTTTTTGGTGATTTGCTCAAGTGATGCTGCTTTAGCGGTTTACCCAAATTAACTTGGAAATAAATATATGTATGTGAACAGTTTCAACTATTTTAGTCCTTCATGAAGCATTATTCTATGTCACTTTGTATCTCCATTTTTCTGTGTATTTTCAGGTTCTCCGCACAGATCATGAGAAGCCAGTCTGTTGGTGGGAATATTATGTCTCCTGGAGAAAAGCAAATTTAATTTGACGAACACCTTTCCAGAATCAGTGCTTTTCTTTTTTTGAGCTTAAAACGTTAATGAAGATGTAATAGTGTATGGGATCAGCTAAATAATTTTTGTTGGCCCTGTCTCGGTCATGCAGGATGCCATTTGAAGATAGAGAGGGCCGTATGTGTGGCTTTTTGAACATTGAAGAGACAGAGAACACTGGGACATTTTGTCGAAGGTTTGTTTTATGTTTGTGCTGTTCATTATCATCAAAGGGCATCTTTCTTTGTTGCTCACACTGTTGTATTGACTGTCCTTAAGGATTACCTTTAAAGTCTTTATCATATGGTAAAGTTTTCTTCTTCTTTGTGCTGTTTTCTTAGGATTTTTTAAAATTTAAGTTAAAGCAACTTTTAGAGAAAAAAAATCATAAATTACACGTACATTCCTGAGCTTATGAATAGTCTGCCATGTGTGATGTGCTCCTTTTTTTCTGTCAAACATCTATCTTCCTTACATAATCTCTCCCTCCTCCTTCCTTTTTTTTCATATTACATTCAAGTAACACCTCTAATCTTCAGCTCTTTTTGTTGCAAGTACTGTAAATCTCTTACTAAAACAGGCAACCATGACAGTCTGAAATGAGTGTAGGAATGGAAATACCGTTAATTTTAACTGAGAATGTGCTACAAGGTAATTTCTGTCATACCCTTAGTCACCTTTGGTGTTGCTCAAAGCTTTCATTTCCAGACAAAAGTAGGATGAAACAAAAGTGAAAACTTTTTCATTTTGAAAATGAAATGCACTTCCCACCAAATATTGTGCTCAGCTTTTTCCTGCTCCTCTCCTATGTGAGGATGGTCAAAATTGCACAGGGTTTTGTCATTGTCATTGCTTCATGATCATACTTTTTATTATCTTTACAATGTGAGTCTGCCAGTCTGTGAAAAAAGAAATATAAAAATATGTCTCTCCCCACCTTAAAGTTTCTATTTGTTTAACTCTTTGGAAATGGTGGGCCAGTTCAGCTGGTGCACGGCATCACTTTGTTGTCAAAACAAAAATTTTCCAACCCCCAGAAAATCCATCCTATTTATAATGAAACTGCATGGTTCTTACAAGAACTTTCATTTCTTCTCGGTTTGGTGTTTATTTTATACCAATAGGTTAAGTAGGAGTGGAGTAATAGGTCAGTTCGTAATGCTGAAAATTTGGATGACAAAATTGGCTGTATACAAACATGAAATTTTCTTCCATATATGTACAAAGAGTTAACCCAACCCAGAAGAGCCACAACTTTATCCCTTCTAACAACGAATTTGCTGTTGTGTCAGCTGGGGTCAGATTCTGTTGTTAAAAAGAAATAAAAGCATAGCTGTCAGGGCTCGCTCTGAACTTCAGAGCCTGTGGATGTGCTAATGATAAAGGTCAAGAGTTCACACTGTCACTGTTCTGACATCCGTTGGTCATGTTTGAAAGGGCAAGTGACTTGGATAGAGCAGTGATGTATGATTTTTACATGTTTTCCAACTGTTTAATTTGATGCATATTTGGTGTATCACTTTAGTAAAAGCTTTCATTTTCCTATGGTTTTTAGTTGTTTTGTTGATTTTTTTTTTTTTCATCTTTGGCTGTAGAGAAGTTAGAGTTTATGATGATACTGATATGCCAGGTTGGAGGTAAACTTTATAACTTACAGTCCATGCTTTTTCGTAGACTGAGTATTAAAACATGTAAATATCCGTGTTTGATTTCTAATAAATAAAAATGAGTATTAAAGTTTGAATTAAGACTACTTATTTTCTGTTTACATGCACCAGTAAACACTGTATTCATCTGCACTTATTTTTGTTTCAGATATTTTGTTTTAGATCAAAATAATGGAAAGCTTGTGTACTTCATGGACAGCCCAGCTGTAAGTTTTCATGGACGTGACTTTATATTATAACACTCACAACAAATTGTCTACCAGTATTTATCGGAAATAAAGATAATTCCATCGTCCAATCAGTTAATCTTTCCTCGCCTGTGTGACTTTATGTATGTTTACATCATGCCTTCTTTCCTGGTTCCTTTTCTCGTTCTTTTGATCTTTATTCTCCCTTTTCTTTTTCTTCTTTTCTTCCTCCTTCTCCTCCTCTTCCTCCTTTTCTCAGTACCTTTATGTGATATTATATTGCCATTTCCTCTTGTTTAGTTTGCTTCGCTTTCTTTTTTAGTTGTTATTGGCTAAATATTTATACCATATTGTTACACTTCTGTTGTTTTGTTTAGCAGTGTTTTGGTTTTCTGTTAAAGTATTTTGATTTGGAATCTCCCCTTCAACTCTTTTGGACACTTGTGGTATCTTTTGCAATTTTTAAAAATTGTTTTGTTCATAAAGTGATCAGCATGTGAAGCTCTTTTCTAGTTTCATTGAATCTGATGTCAAATACAATGTTAAGCTTATTTTCTCAGAATTTATTTTAAAAAACACTTTTGGAATATGTAGTAACTGATTTGAACTTTCTTTGAAGTACAACATCTCTATTTTTTCTCAGAATCTGCCTGAGGCATGGAGAAGTCCAGTTGGAGAAATATTCATCCACAATATTTCAAAGGTAAGTCTTTTTTTTTCATTCCGTTTCTTCCTTTGATGTTTTGAGTTCACAACAGTAAATTTTGTAAGTGAGAATGTGTGTTGATCTGGGAGATGTGTGTGTCTGTGTGTGTTGTTAATTGGTCTCGCATTACAATTTACAGAATTTTCTCTCTGATTCGTCAGTTAAGTTGAGTGAAAATTCTGCATTTTACAGAGCTTAAAGCCCTCCAGTTATTGGACGCTATATAAATTCCCGTCATTATTACTATTACAGTAAAGCTCTAGCTGCTTTACAATATCTTCTGTGCATGCGTACAATCTGTAGAGTAACACTGACACATAAACAGACATTCCTACTATCACAGTACAAACGATGACGACATACACATCACTGTATCAAATTTCAACTTTGTTCTCTTTTGCACTTGTATCTGTCATTGCACCCACAGGTTAGTGATGGATCCCAGCAACGTCCCAAGGTCCAGTTCTGCTTCAGTAAGTCTGTATGCCATTGAGGTTGTTTGGGGATGTTTACTCTATCGTTGGTCTGATAAGAACTATCCTTAGCCTGATGCATTTTGTCTGCACTTTTTTTTTTGTGTGTTATCATTTGAGTTCCCCTCTTCTTTGTATTTATATGTCTGTATGCTTCTTGCTTACTGCTTACTTTTTTTTGGTTTGCTCCTTCTTTCCTATCAAACATCTATCGTCTTTATCTCTCCTCCTTTTTTGTGTATGTTACTTTCTTGTGACACATCTATTCTTCGGCTCTTATATGACCTTATTGTGTTGCAAGGGCCGTAAAACTCTTACTAAAACTAAACTTATTTTGTTTTATTTATCACGAGTTTATAATTATTCATTTCATGTAAGTTGTTGAAGACCTACAAAAGAAATGCTTCGTCTAGTCGGTATGGATATATTTTTACCTAGATTGTGTAAGGCTTACCACCTGTTATACTTTTAATACTGTTCTCTTTGCTCTTTTATTCAGGTGTTGTTGTTTTGTTTTTTTGTTTTTTTTAAAAATGTGTACTACAGTGATACAGCATTCAATTTTTTTGATTCAGTTCTTATCTGGCTTTACTGTTGTTTTCTGCGTATCATTTAGCTTTTGTGTGCTTTCGACAGATATGTAGAGATATGCTTAGATGACTATTTTTGTCTGCCACAAGTAATATTAATACCTTGTTCTTTTCCTCTAGCCATTACGGTGACGGGACGTACCTACTGCCTTCAAGCTGAGACTGAGGAAGGCAAGCAGAGCTGGACACAAGCAATTACAAACGCCAGTAAAATCACGGTATGTGTTCATTTTTACTCCCACATTTGACCGTGTGAATTTGAGTTGAAAGTCTTTTTTACACTTGGAAGTTTGGTCAGGATAGAACGTACCTACGTACCTTAAGAGGTGAATATGCGGTTGTTATTATTATTGTTTTAGTTTTCATTGTTTCTGCTGTTATATGCCTGGTGTACTCTGTCATGTGTATATTGGGCCATATCAGCTTTTTCGTCCATTTTGAGTGTGTCTGCTGTAGTGTAATGTCATCAATTTGTTGGTGTGTGTATATTGACCGTATCTGCTGTTATTCTAGGCATATTCTGTAAGGTGTATATTGGGCATAGTTACCGGTATGCTACACATATTTTATTAGGTTTACACTGGCCATAACTGAAGCTATATAATAACATTGTCTGCCATAAACTCAGGTTCATGGTCGGTGGTTGGTGGGTGCTGTGGTGTGGTTTGCTCCTTCTTTCCTATCCAAACATCTGTCATTTATGCCTGTCCTCTCTTCTTTTTTTTTGTTGTATGTAACATATAACATCTCTAATCTTCTGCATTTTTTGACCCAGTTGTGTTGCAAGTGCTGTAAAACTCTTCCTAAATCTAATCCAGGTTCCCGAGAAAGCTTCCCCTCATTCACAAGTAGAATGGCATGCAGGGGACATCACTCAAGGTGGTTACATCACTGAGATAGCTGGAGGAGTTGTCTGCAAGTTGCCCATCCAGGTAATAGTTTTATTTACATAATTTTCTCTTCTTAGTAGTTATTTTGTGCTTTGCACACACACACACAAACACACACACACACACACCCTTATTTTTATTTTCTGAATTAGAGAACAGTATATATCTGTATCTTACATTGTTATGTTTGTTCCAATTTTGAGTTAAACATTTTCGAGGAATGTCACATTGCTGAATAAATGTAATGAAGATATTGCACTTAAATGAATACATAATTTGTAGAACCACAGTTATTCTTAAGTTTATAGTTATTTTTTCTTTTAAAGTAGCTCCTGCTCCTTTCTGCACCACAAAGAAACCATTATGCATGTTTTAAAAAAAACTAATCGATGAAGAATAAATAAGAGGTCATCTCATTTGAATTTCAGTTTAGAAATTGTGTCAACCTCTAATAGGGTTAAAGTTCAATAAAAGAAAAGAAAATGGCTGACCTTGACTTCTTGACTTCCTCCCTCCATAGGCAGCGGAATCCGAAGGTGTGTCAGACGAGGAAGAGTCTCGGTCGTCCTCCTCCAGCACCCCTCCGTCCTCCTTCAGCCGCGGCTCGGTGCATGCGTACCGGGACTGGGACCCCCAGAGAGAGGCTGCGCGGCCTGGTGCTGATCAGAAACTGCAGCCCATCCGGGCTGGCTTCTGTGTTAAACAGGGGGGTGTGGTAAGTATAAGGATATTGGAACAGCTCGTAAATTTAATGTCTATTAATTTCGTTTGGATTGTGGATAAGTGTGCAGACTGTATACTTTCTGAAATGACACGAGTTAGAATCAGTCATTTTTTAAAAACTTCTTACCTTTAAGCCTCTGATTTTTTATTTCCCTATTGTCAGCTCTGACAAGTGTACTTACTTATGTTGAGTCAATTGACCAATGATAAACCATTAACGTTTTTCCATGATTATCTAGATGTAATAGAAAATGATTAATTAACTTTTTTGTGAAATAATTAACATATATCTCTCCAATATATGTAATGATAAATATAAAAGGAAATGAAATATTCATCATTCAAGGCTTGTTGTGAAGAAAAAGATGCTTTCAAGAACAAAAATCAAAGCAACAAAAATGCACATCAATACTTTATTTCTCGTTTTCCAGAGGAAGAACTGGTTAAGGAGATACTTCGCCCTCCATGAGCGAGGATTGTCATACTTCAAATCTGAACATGTAAGTTATTTCCTTTTTTTTTTTTTTTTTTTGGTAAGGGATCTTTCACATGCACAACTTGCACTTCCAAGATTTTTCGCCATTGTCCGAGAAGGCTAGGTATAGATCTTTCCTACCATGAGATCAGGGGTGTGGCTGAAAGACAGCAGTAAGATGGAGCCAAGGCATGGCAGTAGACAGGCTGCAGAAAGAGTCTGGAGCCAGAGGAAGGGGCAAAGGAGTTGATGGGGTGGGGGCAGAAAGTGGAGACAAAAGCAGACGACAGAACATTGTTACAAAGCAGGAAAGGATGTGAAAGGAGAAAATTTTGGAGAAGAAAATTTTCCATTGCTATCCGGATTTGAACCCGGGACCTATTGAATGAGAGGCGAACACCTTAACCTCTAGACCATGAGAGCCCCCTGAAAAAGTAGTTTCCAAAATAACATGTCTTTGGGTATCTCTGTCATGATTATACTGTTTTTACTGTTTTGCTGCATTGAAAATATCACTATTTGTTATGTCATAGGGTTTCTCTTATTTATTATCTGTGGGTCATTCATCCCATCTAATCATTTCAAGATTATGTATGACTGGGCTATCGTTCCTTTGATAAGTATTTAACCCTTTGACCCCTGAGGTTCCAGCCCTGATTCTTAAAGTTCCCCTGGGTTCATGGGCTTGAGCAGACGGTCAGCCTTTAGGTATTAGTTGATTGTGGATATATCAGGCATTTGGGGCACCCTGACCTATGGCCCAGGCTGAAATATCGGTCTCTCAGGTTCAAAGGCTGAACTGTATCCCCTAACCATGATATTGATTTCTCAAGGATGCCTTGTGGATGGTTGGCAGGTGCTCTGGTGTGGTTTGCTTCTTCTTTCCTATCAAACATCTATCGTCCTTATCTCCTCTTCTTTTTTTTCATGTTTTATACTCTCTTGTAACACCTCTAATCTTCTGGCGCTCATATGACCTTATGCAGTTGTGAGCGCCGTAAAACCTCTACTACAACTGAACTAACTAAACAAGGATGCCTTTTTTGTCTTTTAATAACATTTTATTGTCCTGATTTCTTCTTGATTTTTTTTTCCAAGGATAAGCTTTCTGTAACTAGTTAGTATGTGGGGATCTTATTTTTTTACATATGCTTTTGATCTTTCTGTGTATTTTGTTTTGTTCCAGGACAAGCAGCCATTGAGAACTATTGCTCTGGATGACATCACGCATGTACAGCAATCCACAGACGGGTAAGCCACACAGCACTTTGGCAACATCTTCTGTCTAAAGCTGTGCTTGCTAAACAGGGCTATAGCACTCACTAGTGGATCATTTGTGAGGCATCGCTTTTTTTACCACTGAAACCAAGTGAACTTAACCTTTTTCAATCACAAATATCTTCACTTCTGCTCATGACAGGTGGGTATTTTTATCATCAAAAGCAAGATAAATGAACAAGCTTTAAGATGGTACCAATAACTTTACATGCACAAAAAATGACGAGCGCCTGATTCCACTACATTGTGACACATTTGGTCATTTTGGTGGGGGATCACCTGTGTGGTGACGGGTGTTATTTTATGCCCTGCTCAGAATTAGAAATACATGAAGATGAGCAGAACAGAAATTTTAGCCTCTTAAAGGTGGCCAAAGTGGGCACTGCCTATGAAAAAGTTGACAAGCAGTCTGAAGTAATATACTTTTCTTTCATTCACAATGGATGGACTTATATTCAAGTTAATGTGATTTAAAAGAACCAGTTTTCCTCTATTTGAGTTTGCATGGTCTGGGGGAATGTCAGTCTTTGGTTTGTTGTTCTTTTGGTTTTATGTGCTTTTGATTTGAAATATGTGGACAGTTTTGATGCACTCCTTTATTGTCCTCAAAGCATGTTTCCCTTGAATAAGAAGTCCTTCTAGCCCACAAGGTGTGGTCGTATTTTTTTGTCTTAAACGCATTTAGACATTAGTAGGTTATGTGAAGTCTTCGTGACTTGTTTGTCCTTTGGTTAAATGATAAGCAAATTATATATACAAATGGAAAAGTGTTTGATATCATCAATTTTGATTTTGTTTTCAGATCTCATCCTGGCAGAGACAATCTTTTTGAAGTGATCACGACTAAACGCACATTTTATGTTCAGGTGAGGGAGGCAACTACTGCATATCAACATGTCTACTGGTCTTCCAACTGCGAAAGAGTGTATTGGGAAAGTGGATAGAGGGTGTATTTGAATTCCTACTTTCAGTTAATCAGTATGATCGTGTTTGACAGCAACCATTTTTTTTTTAATTGTTCAAGATTCATGTGTCAAGTTATGACTTTTTAGGAAAATTAGAGTTTTGACAAGTGCAGTAATATATGGAATGTTGTAGCACTCAGGGTCTCTCTTTGCAACTTAATATGGGTATTGATTTTCAACCACGTCACATTAATAAGCAACATGATTTGAGTAGGTCTTTTGCCCTGGCATTTTCTAACAGTTATCTGTTTTCCAGTTGTAACAGAAACTACAAATATTTCTTATTTCAGTCATATATGACTATGAGTTACATATGTAGCTTCAGGAAAACTTTTCTTATCATCACTGATTTGTATTTTCAACAGTCAAAAAGAAAATTCCCTCTCAAGGTGAATGTCAAAAAATGTCTAAATGAACGCATGTGAGGTGACTTATTTTTTCAAGTTTGTCGGTTAGACCAAAACACAAAACACCATCGATATGTTTCTGCAGTAAACCCACAGTGTGTTGAGACATTTTTGTGAAAAGTCACTAACAGAACATTATTTCTTTCAGTGCGACACGCCTGCAGATATGTTTGGCTGGATACACGCTTTGGAGCAGACACTGCAACAGAAATACACTTTCAGACACTCGCAGGTTAGTAAAACTGAATATGTACACACGGTTTAGTTATTAAGATAGACGTCTCAGTTCTTCTCGAGTGTGGTGGGAGGGTGCCACTGGTAGGTCGTACTTCTTTCCTTTCCCTTCTGTTGTTACCTTCTATTGGTCTTGCTTTTTCCCAGAACAATAGGAGGATTGTTACATCGATGGCTTCTCTTTCCTCAAACAAACAAACAAAAATTAATTGTGAGGCTGTGTGGTGGAATCAGGCTCTCGTCAATGTTTGGGCATGTAGAGTTATTGGTATCATCTTAAAGCTTGTTCACTTGCCTTTATTTGGATGAAAAAAATAGCCATTTATCTTTAATACAAGCCGAGATATTTGCAAAAGAAGGAGGTGGGGGTCAGTTGTTTTCAAAGGTAAAATTAGTGAGAAAATTACCGCCAAAGATTAGTTATTTCCTTAGCTTAAGAGTCCATGGTAAGTGAAGATTTACATTTTTTGTGCCTTTATTCAACGTTTTTCAGAAAAATCCACACAGAAATGAGTTCTTTAATGGGCATGAAAGATATTGAGCCAAAAAACAAAAATTTAATAAAAATTCGCAAACCTGCTGAAAAAAGCAAGTTTCTTTACTTTAATTATTTTGACGAGAGCCTGATTCCACCACGCTGCCTCACAATTGTTTCTAATCAATCTTTCCCTGTCCTGTGCTCCCCAAGAAAGGTCTCAAATAAATATGCAAGGACCAGCTGCTCTTTCCCTGTTTTGCCCCTGGCGTTTCTTTGGGTGACCTTTGCAGCACAACTCTGACCTGTGTGTTGTGTTTCTTCACATCTTTTCATGTGTGAGTGGTTCATAGATATTTGAGTAAAACTTCCTCCCTTTCTTTTCGATTTAATTAGTTGTTTTTTTTCTTTTTCCTTTTGAATGGGGGCCGTTACTCTGCTTACTACTTGTGTATTTTCACTCACCAATCTCTTCAGGTTTCTCAAGGACCAAGGGGCCAGCAGCCGGCGGGAAACAATGACAACTACCCAAACAAAGTTTGGCTGTGAACAAAACTTGGGAGGACCAAGATTGCACGGGGCCATCGCTTTCTGCACACGACGAAACTGAATAGGAAGATATTCAGAGATTGAAATAATCAAAACGATCGATTGAAGTTCACTGAGCTGTGACCAGATTGCTAATATGAGCTTGCCTATTTTAACAGACGCTGTGTGAACTTTGTGATTGTTGCCTGCTTTAACTTATATAACTCTGTGGTTTGATGATAGGTGAATGGCATAATAGCTTTTTGCTTCACCTATCCTGTGTGGCTGACATTTTTTAGTTCCTTTAATAGACTTACCTACCACTTTTTTCCCATCCCTTCTATTTTTTTCAGACTTGGCTCGTCTTTGTATCTGCTTTTATTTGACCTCCCCATTCCTTTCTCCCAAAATCTGACAGAGCCCATATGATTTTTATACTATTACCACAGGGATCAGTTTACTATATATAGCACACTGTTCAAATGTACTAAGCCCTGAAAACAACATTTTTAAGATGAGAGAAAAAAAAACTGTTTCATTCCTTTTAACAATTGCTCTTACATTATGCATTTTTTGTTGCTGTTTTTTTTTGGGGGGGGGTTTTCCTCCAGCATTTAGAACATGAATTTCAATAACTTTGTTTGAAGACGTGAGACATATACCACAGATGAGCAAATTGCATTGTTTAAACATTAAACATCTTGGGCTTAATACATTTGATCTGCTAGCGGGCGTTATGTTTTCTGCAGTGGAAAGACTCCTCTAATTAACAAGATCAAAAACAAGCCACAGCTTTATGTCAGCAACAGTTTGTAGAAGTCAGCATAACATAGTTGTTTCACTCTCTGTTTCCCATTAGTATTTGGTCTCCGTGACAAATCCTATCATTGTTTTCTTTTCAAGTTCTTTTATATTTTTGTAATGGCTATGGATGACAAGACTGCATGTTTATTTGTGAGTAAACCCTTCGCTGTCACCTCTTATATACATTTAAATCATTTTTTTTGTTCTTTGCTTTAGAAAGCTGTATGTGAGTCCATAGTTACTGATCCGTTCAAACGAAAGAAATCGCTCACTTTCTTATCAGCATTATGTTTCTGGCTCTCCATTTAATCTTCCTCTCAGGTGTGCTGTTTGCTCTATTGGTAAAAATATCTTCCAGTGTGGGCAGCATGGGTTTGAATCCTTCTTTTTTAAACCTGGGTTGTGTTTAGAGGTATATATCCTTTTCACAACCATACCAGCTTTATGATCTTTTCAATGCGCTCTCAGTCTCGGACAAGGCAGTTAACGGGCTAAGGCTCACTGTCTTGCCTCCTACATAACCTATATTTTGCTTAGAAGGACACAAGATCAAACGAAAAAACAACTCAGTCTCTACATTTCTTCTCAAGGGAGTCACTGCTATCAAAGCCGGGGCACTTTTGTTTTCTTGGAAAAATCTCTGTCCAGTTATCTTGGAACTTTAACACATCGAATGAATTGACTTTTATACTGTGTGATTTTTTAGCTTTAATGTGATGCAGTTCAATGCATTTTGAGATATTTTTTCCAACATTATTTATTTTTACTATGACTGTTCCTTGTAAAGATATTCAAGTCTGAATTTGTGTGTTTATATCCCTGAGTGTTTATGTTTACATACACATTTTTAAACTGTATTGAATATTGTATCAGTAAATTTTTACGGACACCCTTGATTGAAGGTGTTTAAATATTTTTACACTAAAGTAATTTTATACTGCAAAACCAAATATTTTGTAAAACCATTGTTCAGAGTTTATGAAGAAAGAGTAAAGAAAATCTATTTGGTTACTGTTGATACAGGAGTACATGTATACATTTATCCATGTAAGTCTTACTGATCAACAAGGGCCTGTTCCTGAAATGAAAACTGACAAATGTGTGCATGCCTGGAGAAAGGTACCACAAGATGTATTTGCTCGAACTGACAGGGCAATAGAGGTCAAAAATCGATTTCAAAAAAAAAAAATTGAAACCCAATTAAAAAATAATTCTTTAGCCATTTATCTACCAATATTTTCAAAGCTTTGTGTTTATTTTATGCTAAAAATGGAACTATGAAGATATTTTTTTTTAGGGAAAGTTATCTTATGAAATAACAAAGTTTGTGTGAGAACATTTGCTATCACATTTATTCATATCATAAAAACAAACCACATCACTCCGCATACCAAAGTTCGGGTCAGCCTGTGACCTTTCTCGAGCTGTCAGTTGTGCAGGAATGTATCAAAACAGTAAGGGGTGTCAAGTCTTGAGCATTTGTACCCAATATTCCGCTTCTTGAGCAAAGCCACAAAATCACTCTTCAAAATACAAGTGCGTTGTCACACTTCAAGAGCAAAGCAAAATCATTTTGGAAAATGTCTAGGTTTATTTGTGTACGAGTTTGCTTTTAAAAGCGGTTTAATGATAATTTAAAACTGTTTTGTAGTCTCAAACTGTTTTTTTAAAGTTGCACTGTGACTGTGAGTTGTAATTGTGTTGTCTAGGGTTTGGAAGACTAACAACATGGCTGGCTGATTGATTGATGTTCAATTATGATATTCATTTTGAGAAGACCTAGATCCAGATCTAGGGGAAACTTTAAAGGCATTTTTCTCAATCTAAACTTTGTTTCCGCACCCTACCTAACGATGTTAACCAAACTTCACAAAGTATAGGAACTGTCTGAAAGATTTAAAAAAACATGTTTTTCAGAAATAATTTTTTAAATCTGAAAGTGCAATGAAGTGCAATTCTTCAAAATGCGTCATACAGGACCTTTCACCAGGCACACACATACAGATGATGGTGGTAGGTTTTCTTTCCTCTGTTCAGCTTGAATTTATGCGACTTTATTTAACAGGATAGGATATTCAATGAAACGTGAATTTGATGTTTTATATTTCTCTTTTTTCTTACTTGACTCGACTATCTTTTAATCTTTGGTTTATTATTAGTATTGGTTTTATTTTTGATTTTGTTACTGTTTGTTTATATATTTTATTTTGTTATCAATATTATTAATATGCACCCTGTATCCCACTATGGATTCTTTATTACTTTTGAGTTCATGTTGGACCTCTCGTAGTGGACAGTTTCATCCTGAAAAGTTTTTTTTTTTGTTTGTAATACTTGTTTCTTTACTTTTTTTTTTCTAATGGGTTTATTTGTTGTGTCATGAAAATGCGTTGCTGGTTAACCCCTTTGTTGCCAGGGAGTGTGCGTTCCTACTGTTAGGACTAATTTTCAGCTAAGCTTGTTAACCAGGACAGTAGTCTCATTTCTCAATGTTTCTGGACTTGTCGTCTGAATCTAGCCCACTCATGACATTTATTGGGACGCCGTGTCTTCGATAGTGTCACTTTGCTTGCTTTCCTCATCCCCCTATAATCCCCATTTTACCCATAATTTAGTCAAACTTGCAAATCTGAGTCAAAAAGTAAAATATGCTTCCTTTTTTTAAAGTCAGTCTAGTGTTTAGGTTTTGCGAGAATACTCGTTCGACTGCAAAACTAGACTTGTGTTGGACTTTGTGCTGTTGAAGCTAGAGAGGTGAGCAGAGTAAGCCTGATTCCCTGTAAGGACTTCTCTGTTGACATTCACCCCTTGGCGCTCATATGACCTTATGCAATTGCGAGCGCCGTAAAACCTCTACTAAGACACACAAGACTTGTGTTTGTCAATAGTTTGCAAGTTTAGTGGTAACCTAATACTATAAAATTGGTACCGATAGTCGCGTTTTTAAATTCCCAAATACGAATCCACACTGTGCTTGTGGGTAAATCTCAGTATAGAAGAATTAGAGCCAGATGATAAGCAGGACATACATGCAATGTCAAGCTCACTCTTTATGACACCGAGATACGATCAATATTTCACCATTGTCATACCTTCGGACACTAATCCTAATCCTGTGCTATGATATGTTTGCAACATCATCATAGGTCTATACAAGGAGGAGAAATATATGTTTCATACACATGGAGGGGGGGGGGGTATGGTGTCGGCTGTTTTTGTGTGAAATTTAAAAGAAAATGATGTATTAATAGTAGGAAAATTGGAACCTCCCTGTGCATCTTCATTTTCATGCACACAAACGCATACATACATACAAACTTTTTTTTTCTTTAATCCACTCCCTTCATGTCCACTTGATTTGTTAATAAATATTGTGGCAGTTCTAGTCTTTGGAAGTTGAGGTTCTCATATTGTTTGCTTTGTTAACTCTTGTATTGTATTTTTACAATATCAGTTTTTAAAAATGATTTTCTTATTCATAACACCAATCTCAGAACCATTTGTACCACTGACATTTTTGCAATGTACAGAATTGTGTTGCATATTTAAGAGTGAACAGGTACTGACATCTGTGGTGTGTTGGTTAGGTGCTGCGCTGTTGCACGCAGGAGACCCGAGTTCAAATCACGTGTGAGGAAAATTTTTAGCATAGACAGTATATCCCTTCTTGTGTGGGTTTGCCGTGATAGGCAGGACCAAAGACCACATCTTAAATTATCTAAATTGTGTTGATGGGGGCGTTAAAGAACTACAATTCAAAAGATTGTTAAAAAATGAAGAATGAAGTGGATGTTAAAATATGTCTGAAAGAGTTAAGAATGCATGAGGAGTTGCCGGGTGGCACTTTTTTCTGGAACGTCTTGGACTAAACTGAACTTTATTTATACCCATTGTATCAATCTCTGATTCGAAAGATGTCCTTAAAAAAACATTTCCAACTTATTTGTGTTTTGAAATGTCAATTGTTCTGTTGTTTTGGTATTTTACTAATTTGCTAATTTTGTAAATTATGCATTTTGATAAGTTGACTTCTGAGACACTGAATGTAACACCATTTTGTATTAGATTACGTGGAGTCGGTGTGAACATTGTTGAGGAACTATTGTTTAAAAGTACTTAGGTTTACATTCAGTAAACAAGAGTGAAAGGGCATTTGGGGGAGAATCTCATTTTTTTTTCCAGGAATTAAATATTAAAATTTGATGGGGAAAATATCATGGTACAGTTGAAGCTGCCCAAAAACGATCGTCCACTGTCAAGCAACTGAAAGACTAATCGCTCTGAAACTTGATGGCTAGTCCTACTTTTTCTATTCTTAGTATTGATGCAAAGTAAAAGTGAGACAAAGTCCGTCCATAAATAAAGAACATTATCCTTGAGTGCCACACCCTCTTTTGTTTTATTATAAGGGGAGTACAGTAAACACCAACATTTAACCCAGTTATTGATCCAAATGGTCTTTGTAACTTTTTCTGACTTGTTAAGTACTGGCTCGTCAGAAAGGCTGTGAATGGAAAATGTAAAAATACATTAATGAACGAACAAGGGAAACTTGGATATGTCGTCACCTTTGCCAGACAAATGTGTCACTCTGTCAGAGCTGCCTTTTTTATTTTGTCAGAAGCAATGACATCTGACGACTTGTCAAGCGAGTGGGGTTGAATTCTAAATGGCCCCACCCAAAGAAAAGAATTATGCTGATCCTGCAGATTATCTGAGAAAACCACTAACAACAAAGATACACCCATATGTTGTCTTTTGAATAGATGTGAATGTTGAACGTTTTCTTTCTCATTATGAGATTATAATTTTTTATTTTTAAAATTTTGATCTGAATCGTGTTTTCTGTGTAGTCTGGACCTTGGCGATCAATTTTGCAAAAGTAATAGTTGGCATTCTTAGAAATGCGGGGTCAAAGGTGGATTATAATCCATTCTTAAGTATTTGAACACTTTATTGCAGTTCACATCAGAATTTTAGGCTTTTTACAGTATAAAGCTGTCTCTACACTTAATGAGTGATCTGTTCACTTGTTCTCACATCTTTGTTGAACATGGCTACTCACTGCTCCACGCAAAGGTTTTTTTTCTTAACTATAATAATTCATGTGCAGCCGTATTAATTTGATTCTTCACAATATTGCTTGTAGGTACAATAAACCCTAAATGTACTGTGTTAATGAAAAAGAGTAATTTATAAGCCAGACATTAATAAGGTACCTAAGATGCTTTTTTTTCTATAATGGTTAGGGTGCACATAATCATCTCTGAAAATTAGATTAAAATTGAACAAGTGGTTACTGAGAAATCAGTCTTTAAATGTGTAAAGCATTAAATGAACAGACTATAGGATGACAGCTATTGGTTACAATACTCACAAAATTAGTGTCCTTTTAGTTTTCAGTAAATTCTGAAAGACATTTTTCAAGAGTCACTGTTGAGCGACGTTGAGAGTCAGATGTACAATAAGTACCAGGTTTTTAAAAAAGTAGGCCAGAGAATCTGAAGTAGGTTGATTTATCCTTGGTGTGTTCTGAGACAGCTGTGTATTTTGTCCACTTGACCGATGGAATACTTTGTGACAGCTGTGTATTTTGTCCATTTGACCAATGGAATACTTTGTGACAGCTGTGTATTTTGTCCATTTGAAGAATGGACAGCCGTCCTCCCAGATGCAACATTTCTTTTCCACATTTCGAAAGTCTTTGTTTGTTGTTGTTGAAGTAAAAGGTCCCTAAATGTATGTGTATACCATTATCCATTGCTCAGCACAAAATTGTACAATAGAATGTCAGGAATATTATATCCCTTAGTATTGTTGTATAGTCTGCAGCTTTTCCCTTGCTCACTTTGCTTGTAAGCTCTGGAATGTAACTTTTGAACTTTTATTTTCTCTCTGTGACCTCTTTGCATAATTCTAGCAATTCTATAATAGTTTGAGATGCTCATGATCCGTGTTTGTCAGCGCAGCAAAGTGAAGATGTTTACGCGTAGTTACAGGACGAAAGTAGAATTGCTGCTCCCTTTTTCCCTTTCCTACCTCAGTTTTTTCCCCTTAGTTTTCCCAGTTTTACTTTGTCGCTTGTACTCTCACTTTTCTATGTTATTTTTATTATTCGTTTTCTGTATATTTTCACCATCTTGACAATTGCGTATGTTGTTTTTTTTAAGCTGATGGACATTTTCTTGTTATTCTGTATATTTTTGGTGGGGTGTTTTTTTAATTACGTTTTACGCATTGATTGATAATTATTTTGTCAACCTGGTGCAATGGTGGCCTCAGTCGTTAATCACAGATTGGAGTATGTCATTTGTGTGTCTTTTGCTGATCCGGGCCATAATATGTTAGTGTTTTAGCGCCTATAAATGGCTGCTTGCTCTGTATTTTTCCTAGGAAGTTGGGTTTGTTTTAGAATGCTCTCTGGTCTGCTGGGGTAATAGTATAGATTGTGAAGCACATAGAGCTTGCTGTTGAGGAGAGATTTGCGCTATGCAAATGCTTTCTATTATTTTTAATAGTTTCTGTTTTATAACTTAAGAAATTTGAGAGAGGAAGAGGAGGAGGAGGAGGAGGAAGAAGAGGAGGAGGAGGGAAGGGGAGTCAACACAATTGCCGGGGGGGGGGGGGGGGAAGGGGGGTGAGGGGGAGATTAGTATGGTTTTGTGATGGGATGGGGGATTGTAATGTATGGAATGCCATTATGAGTCAGTTTGACTTTGTCCGAAGTTTGATCTAGGCCAGTATTGTAGCATGTTGACAATTTGTTATTTGTCAAGTTACAGATTTTTTCTGTGTGACGTTACATTTTGTTTAGTCTCATATTTATGTAAATAGAAATTGATATTGGATGTTGTCATGAGTTGTATTTAGTTGGGGTTTTTTTTTAGGGGGGGTCAAATTATGAGTTGGATTGTGTAACTGGATGAAAAAATGTGAGTAGACCACTAATTTATTAAAGTGAACATGATTTTCTGTGTATGAAGTGACTCACACTTTAGTAGTATTTACTTAATCAAATTATAAACCTTTGCTTTGTGCTCTTTGATCATCAACTAGTATAGTAGACTATGCTTTAAAATCTGATCTCACGCTAAGTATTCTTTTTTTTCTTTTCTTTTCTCATTTTTTTTTTTCTCTTTTTTACCTGTACCACAAATCTGACTTACTTGGATCAACACACGCTTGTTTTCTTGTGAGTTGGGTTTTTTGGGGGGTTTTTTCCTTGATTATTTTTATGTCACTGTAACTCTGAAGTGTTCTTTGCGGAAAGTAGCCTTTGTCATGCTGACGTGCCACAAAGCACTCGGCAACCAACGCCTTCTTTTCAAGCTTTCTGTCGTATGTGGTTTTTGTTGAGATAAAGACAACTGCGTAACTGCATTTTTTAAGATGTAAGTTTTACTCTTTAGGTGGATTTTTTTTTAAATGGTGTTATTAGCTCACTGTTTTGGTGGCTGCCTGTCCTGACAATGTTGTGTGTGGGTGGTTGGGGGTGCTCTGGTGTGATTTGCTTCTTCTTTCCTTTCAAACATCTATTGTCTTTATCTCCCCTCTTTCTTTTTTGTGTTTGTTACTCTCTTGTAACACTTCTAATCTTCGGCACTTATATGACCTTATTGTGTTGCAAGTGCCGTAAAACTCTTACTAAAACTTAAACAATATTGTGTTGATGTGTTTCTCTTTACTCAAACAAAGAAAAACAAACGAAACTTGTCCTGAAGATGTTTGACTGAAAGACGTACATGTAAAGTCTTTGTGTGAAAATGTTTATAAGAAATGTATGATTATCAAGAGGATGTACTTATAAGAGTGTATCGTGATCTGTTTTGGGTTTTTTAAAATCTTCTTTCTTAAACTGGCTTGAGGTGTTCAAAATTATTATTACGTTCGTAATTGTCACTTAATTATTATTAATATCAGTTTTTATTCTATTATTAATTGTTATTAGTGCAATTATTGCAGTTGTTATTATTATATGGAAAATGAAATATCTGGTGATTAGATATTTTATTTTTTTTAAATATTTATATTCATTGTTCTTGATGATAATTTTCTTCACCAAGTATACCACAACTTAATATTGACTCTCACTTTATTCTAGCTGGCCATGCCTTTAGAATGGATCCATATGATCAAAAAGTTGATTTGGGATGTTCATGGTTTTGATAAACAAATTCTTCAGCTGTGTTCTTACTACACCATCTAAGGTGCGGGGATTTCTCAGCTGTGCAAATTATGGGACGGTTAGGCGAGTCTCTTTGGTCAGCTAAGGATATTATAATGCAGGAGATTGACTGTCAGCTCAACTGTGGCGAACTCTAACTTTCTGTCTTACCAATAAGTTGGAGATTGTCACTTCTCTTCCCCCCCCCTTTCCTTTTATAGACGATACTAGGTGCTTGTGTGCTTATGTATTTGTACACTCTTCCTCGCTGAGGTAAGACTTATTTCTCAGTTCTGATAATTTTTGGTCCAAGTTTGATACCCTATCCAGATGTCGAGTGGTATGTACTGTGTCCCCAACATGTTGTGAGGCCTTTAAAAAACATTTTTGTTTGTAGAAATGAGATATGGGTGGTTGGAGGGCGCCACTGGTAGGTCCTACTTCTTTACTTTCCTCTCTGCTGTTTCTGTCTGTCTGTCTTACTTTTTCCAAGCACTAAACGACCATTATTGTGTCAATGTGCTTCTCTTTTCTCAAACAAACAAACAAAAAATGAGAAGCTTCAGACTCAACATTTACTAATAGCCATAAATAAAATAGACAGCATTTTATAGATAACATTTATAGAGTTTTTCGACCCATCTCAAAGCTAACTGAGCAGTACAGTGGGAGACAGTGCTATTATATTCTGCTTCTTTCTTATGTTTCTTCACTTTGTATCGATCGTTTATCCTGGTTTTTATTTCAGAAGAGTTGATTATCATGTTTACATCAACATGTTTCTCTCTTAATTGGTACATTGTATCAAGTTAAGTGTTGGTTTAATTTCTAAGGGTTTCTGATTGGAAACAAAATTCACAATAAGGAAGAAGGGCTTTAGGATAAGCTGGGGAGTTAAAGTTGTAACAGTTTTTTCCTGCGGCAAATTTAATCCTTATTTTTTTAAAAATACAACGCCTAAATGGTAAACGAAACATGGTATTTTTTGTTATTGCTGTTGTTGTTGCTGTTGTTATCTGAAAACTTCTACAATTCAATTGCATATTTTTTTATTCAAAAACTCAAAACCAACAGAGATACAGTTTCTTTACAGTCCCTGCTGATTGTATAGTGAACCACTGATGATCTCTTTGAGAGGCCTGCAATGGACTTTGAGATTTGATCAATGTTGACTTGCTTTATGTTTACTCTATCGTGTTTATAAGTTTTATATATATGTATATATATATATATGTATATATATATATATATATATATATGTATATATATATATATATGTATATAATGTGTGTATATATATATATAATGTGTGTATATATATATATATTATGTGTATATATATATTATGTGTATGTATATATATATATATATATATATATATATATATATATATATATATATAATAATATATATATAGACTGAAACCAGCCCTTGCTTTTTCCCGTACAAAATCTCATTGATTAGATAGTGCCTACTGTACCCTGGAGGAGGATCTACTTCTCTGAGCGTCAGATGAAGACCTGCAGTGACACTAACCGAGTCTCCTGTCGTGTCGTGTCGTCTGAACGTAGACGTTTGCAATAATAAACTATGTGAAGATCTGCTTTCAATACAAAGGGAGTCTTGAATTTTTCTTTTGTAATTGTTCAGTTGATCGTTTGTTGTTGCTTTTCATATCTCTTGTCTTTCTGTCTCTGACTCTCTGTCTCTCTCTCTCTCTGTCTGTCTCTCTCTCTCTCATCTCTCTTTCTCTCTCTCTCATCTCTCTTCCTCTCTCTCTCTCTTCCTCTCTCTCTCTCCCTATCTGTGTCTCCCTTTCTCTCTGTCCACCCCCCCCTCTCTCCGCCTCTCTCTTTCTCTTCTCTCTGTCTGTCTCTCCTTCTTTCTCTCTCTCTCTCTCTCTCTCTCTCTCTCTCTCTCTCTCTCTCTCTCTCTCTCTCTCTCTCTCTCTCTCTCTCTCTCTTTCCATGTTTCGTTCAGCCATCGTAATGGCTGTAAATTGTAAATTTCTCTGCAAGGTTCAAACTCTTATTTCTGTGTTCTCCTTTCAGCTGTTCAAGTGGACTGAACCCAAAACTTTAATAATACACGTACTTTTATTGCAGTTTCTCTATTAGTGGTACCGGTTGCCTTAACAGTGCTTGAAAAATATTTTGCTGAAATTCCAATTCTGATTGTTGAAAAAAAGTAGGAAAAGACTCTCTGTGTATGTTCAAATTTTACAAGATGTAGTTGTTTGTTTTTGTGGGTGGTTGGTGGGTGCTCTGGTGTGGTTGGCTTCTTCTTTTCTATCAAACATCTATCGTCCTTATCTCCCCTTCTTCTTTTTTTATATTTGTTACTCTCTTGTAACACCTCTAATCTTATGGCGCTCATGTGACCTTATGCAGTTGCGAGTGCCGTAAAACCTCTGCTAAAACTAAAAACTGTTTTTCTTTTGTTTTGTTTTTTTCTCTCTCCTGAAAATTAATGTTGCTTTCGGGGCTTAGAACAGTTAAAAAGCCTGCCGACGTTTGGCTTCTTTTAAATGCAACTCATCCTGAGCCATGGACAGCTTAATACATTATTCCGTCACCGTCGTTTTATGCAAGAAAAAAATCTCAAATTATACAAACAGCCCGAAAATGTGAAATTATGCGATTCTGTTAATTCTAACAAAGAATGATAAAGGAAAATAGTCAGAAATTATGTAGAAAGTTATCTAATTTTGCTAAATTATGCGGGGTGCTTAAAACCACGGGGACAGATTATTTCATCACCACACTTCTGTACTTTAGACGATGAGGTATAGAGGTATTCACTTTATATCCTATTGTTATTATTATGCATGCGGCTACTTAGACAAATGCGCTCTGTTAGCTCAGTTGCTATCACGCCGCTGGACTACTGAGTGGATGGGTCAGGTTCGAATCTGAAACAGGGCGTTATTGAACTCGGTCGTTTTGTGGAGTTTTCAAGGCTCTCAATCCATGGCTCTGTCAAGTCGGAGAGGGACGATAAATTTGGCGGACCGTCTTTCATTTATCTATGAATAACCAAATTAAACCCATATATTTTTCATTTTAAAAAACAACTTTACATTAACTCGCAGCAAGAAAACAGGTTGCAGTGATATCAGGGAAAAGACCTAGCAAAGCGGTGTGCCAACTTTTCGGATCGGGGGCCACTTTGGCTGAGCCATAAACAACGAAGTCACAGACCTTTGACTACAGTCGGACATTGGTCACAAGGCAACTTTTTATGATAAAAAAGGTTACTCATAAACTGTATTACTATTATTTGACTAGATCTATATTATAATATTAATCTGTATAACCATGATTAAATGTTTAAAGAAAATAATTAAAACAATTTTGTTCAACGAAAACAAGTCTTGGCTAGTAATTTGGCAGTTTGCAATCCGTTTTGCGAAAGTTTATTATTTTTTATAGTTTCAAAATTCGCTGAATGAATCCGCTGGTCGCACAAAACTGTGTGAAGTGCTGCATTTGGTCGGTAGGCTGTATTTTGCCCACCACTAACTAACGCATATTTTTTTTTATATTGTACTGTGTTGATTCATCATGTCTCTGCTGTTGCATGCACACCTTTATACCTCGTACCTTTGCCTTCCTTCTTGAGCATGGAGTTGAATTTCCTCCCTTATTTCTGCGAACTTCTGTCTGTACGGGTGGTTGGCGGGTGTCCTGGTGTAGTTTGCTCCTTCTTTCCTATCAAATATTTATCGTCCGTATCTCTCTCTCCTACTTCTTTGCTTGTATGTTGTTCTCTCTGTTGAATGATCGATAACAACAGCAAAAACAACAGCATGTTGTTCTCTAGAAACACCGTTACCTTTGGGACTTATATTACCTTTTTGTGCTGATGTAAGTCCAGTAAAAACTTTTTCTTACCGAAACTTTAAAAAACAAAACAAAGACAAAAATGCCACAAAAGCAAAAACAAAACACAACAACCCCCCCC
>NW_004797271.1:5450096-5452188 GCF_000002075.1 Aplysia californica | reverse complement strand
GGGGGGGTCCGCTTTATTTTCCAACACAAACAGCCACCTTTGCTGCCACGGCTGTAAACAATTTTATGACGTGTATATCCAAGACCGACAACAAGGCTAACGTTATTCTTCATCAGTCTTGGCGTATATGACGCATGCAAGAGTGCTATAAATAATTTACCACATATTTTGTGCAAATGACATGGTTAGTGGGCGCCATTGGACGGTCTTACTTTTAAAAATTATCTTTTATTTGTTTCTGTGGTCTGTTTTGCCTTTCCACTCACAATATGAACGTTATTTTGTCCAGCTATGTGCTTTACGATCACTCTGTCGTTTTGGCCTGTCTGTCTGTCTGTATTGCCTTTTCCCTGGACTATCCCAACGTCAATGCGCTTCTCTTTCCTCAAATAAAAAGTAAACGTATGTAGAGCTGTGGTAAAGCAAATGATCGTTATACCGGTGCTGGGAGTGTTGGGAGTGATGAGAGTTGGCTAGTTCGGGGGCATTTATAGATCAAAGTAAATTTTGCCTCCCCCCCCCTCCCCCAATTCTTAAGAAAAGTAAAATAGATTTCTGCTCGTGACGCACGGTTTTGACTCAATTAAGGCTCTACAGAGGGTGGGAGAAGACCCAAAAGTGCCGGAAGTGCTGTCGCAAACAGAAGACTTGAGTTTGATGCACGTGAAGGAGATTTTCTAATCAAGTATATCTGTCTGGTTGGAAATAATGGAACTCGCCCCCAGTGACGTCACAACTCTACATGCAGAAAATGGGATCCTGAACGTATCCCTTTTGTAATCGCATACTTTCAGTAATTGCAGTAGTAGGATATCGAAACTGGTAAATGATTATTCACATCTCTGAGCATTGCATGGCGTGCATGTGTATTTTTTCTGTATTTGAAACGCGATCATAGGGACCCTTGCCCACCTAGGGGAGCTAAGACCAAGGTTTCAAGCAGGATTATATTTTATGCTAGAGATCACTGCTTAAAATGGAGTAAAAATCAGTGAGGCTGAGAAAAAAACGGTATCTTTTTAGTGAAACAGTTTAAAACTCATTCTCGTCATAACCTGTTCAGCGATGATTCCTTTCTTCCAAAATTCCTCTTTCACACTGCCTGCTCTAGTGTTGAAGTTTTTAAGTTTGTTTCTTTTCCTTTTTTTTTCTTTCTTTTTATGAAAAAATACCCATCTGTCTTGACTAGAAATCGGGATAATTCCGATTAAAAGAGGTGGGGTCGTTTGGTGTCAGACGAAAAATTAGCAAGAAAATGGCTGCCACAGTTTAGTGGTTTCCAAAGATTGATGATCCTTGAAAGCTATAGATTTGCATTTTTGTATGCCTTTGATCAACGTTTTTCAGTTAAGTCCACAAATAAATGTGTTTTTAAAAAGACATGATAAGTGTTGAGCCCCCCCCCTTTCAGCAAAAAAGGTCTATGAGACTCAGTACAGCAGATTTTAAAGTTGAGTTGGCATCAGACAGACATGGGTGAATGACATCGTATAATAAAACTTTTCCAAGGTTGAAACCACAAAATACGACAGCGATGTTATTGTTATTTTTCGAAACAGTAAAGAAAGACATAAAATTAAAAACAGCAACAACCAAAACAAAAGCCGTTTTCCCCTATGAGAATAAAACGCGATAGAGCTCAACTAATAGATTCTGATGCCCACAAACCTGGGACAGTAGCACGAAGCACCGATGCTTTTTTGCGAACATAATAACAATAATTGCATTTGTAAAGCGCATATCCACGTTCTACTGCATGCTCTATGCGCTTTACAACTATTTTTACCCCAAGCAGACCTTAGAACACTCTTTTTTGGGGGGGTAAGTGTTTTACGGCGCTTGCAACTACAAAAAGTCATATGAGCGCCCAGGGCACATCAATCATTTTTAGTTGGTAGGAAATTTTGAAGCCTTCTCTTATCGATATTAGACCACCAAGGGATCTTTAACGTGCGCAACTTGCACTCGGGACCTCCGAGATTTTTTGCCCTTGTCCGAGAAGGCTAGTTGTAGATCTTTCCTACCAGAAGATCAGGGGTGTGGCTGAAAGACAGCAGTAAGAAGGAGCCAAGGAGTAGCAGTAGAAAGGCTG
>NW_004797271.1:5445222-5448708 GCF_000002075.1 Aplysia californica | reverse complement strand
CTCTCTCTCTCTCTCTCTCTCTCTCTCTCTCCCTCTCTCTCTTTCTTTCTTTCTGTGCGCAACAACACCCAGTCTGTTTGTGGACGTAGCAGTGAACTTGGCTTCTCAAAATCCCCAATTTACAGAATCTTTCAGCACGATTTGAAAATGAATCTATAATAATAAATGATCACATTTTTGTCTACCAAGGAATAACAACAGACAATGCTTTGGAGAGCAAATCAATGAATGCGTGGGTTTTGAAGACAAGTGAAGCAGAATGTTCAACGCCCTGTTCACTTTAGCAACGACGCTCATTTCTACTGGACTAGAAAAGTAGATTTTGGGAATTGTGTAAGCTGGGAAACAAGGTCAGACGAGATGTGAATGAGAAGAAGTCAAAAATCGAGACACAAACCTCATCAGAGCTACCACGCTATTGCAGTGTCAGAACGATGCACATTTTTTAAAACAAGAACGCGGATTGCATGATGGGAGCTAAGTGGAGCATCTTTTGTAAACGTAACAATAATTCTAATGTAGATTTCTTTTATAGGTAATAAGTTGTGTCTAGGTCCGGATGGTTCTTTTATGTTTCTACCAAAGGACCTATCTATATTTAAAGCAGCTTCTATTTTATTCAACTCTTTTCGTAGTCAATGACTTTGGGACACCTTGTGCGCATTTCAAGGTTGATGTCCCAGCTGCTAACGACCCAGTCGAAACGGCTTTATGAGATAGTAACCTAATGCACGAGCAATAAAACCCCCCAGGATTTTACACACTGGTGCTTCTATTCTTTAACATGAGCGTGTTGTCTTTTTTATGAGCATGGAGAAACGTCACCACCAAAACGGAGTGAATCCAAAGTTAGGGCGGTTGTTTTTTTAAACATTGGGTAAAGTGAGGGCCAAAAATTTTCAGTACCTTTCCTAAGGACACAGCCTCGGGCCGTTGTCATGTTCGAACCGCGATTTTTCGGTTACACACCTGGCAAATAATTAATTGGTCAGCGAATGATACCTTCAAAAAACGTATTCTCAAGTTGAAAAGTGGGTGGTTGGCGGTGCTCTGGTGGGGCTTGCTTTAAAAAAAAAAGAAAAAAAAAATGAAAAAAAAAGCTTTTCTTAGAATGAAGCCTTAAGTATGTCAAACCTGAACAAAGGAATAATCTTTTGATCGAAAATCGCCGCTATCTATCTATCTATCTATCTATCTATCTATCTATCTATCTATCTATCTATCTATCCCTCTATCTATCTATCCCTCTATCTATCTATCTATCTATCTATCTATCTATCTATCTATCTATTTATCTATCAATCTATCTATCTATCTATCTATCTATCTATCTATCTATCTATCTATTTATCTATCTATCTATCCACCGGTGTCAGATGCGTAATACTAAGGCTGTTGGCCGTCGCGGCTTTCGATGCGAGTTCCACTCCACTGTTTGGATATCATTTGTCACGACGCGGTGGAATCAGGCGCTCGTCAATATTTGGGCATGTGGACCTATTGGTATCATCTTAAAAATTGTTTATTTGTCTTGGTTTCGATGGAAAAAAATACCCATCTATCTTGAATAGAAGCCGAGATATTGGCGATTGAAGGAGGTGGGAAACTGTGAGAAAGAACAAGCCAAAGGCCAGTAAAGGAAGACATACAAGTGAAGAAATGGAAATGGATTTGACACACCCTGAGGAGACCCCCGGCAAGCATCATCAGGAAGGCTTTAACGTGGAACCCACAAGGAAAAACGTAAGAAGGGAAGACCAACGGTGACACGGAGGCGAGCGGTACAAGCAGAAATTGAAAAAGCGTGGACATCATGGAAACAGCTAGAAAATGATGCTCAGGACAGGCTTCGGTGGAGTAATGTTGTTGATGGCCTGTGCTCCACTGGGAGTTAAAAAAGGGCGAGAGAGAGAGAGAGAGAGAGAGAGAGAGAGAGAGAGAGAGAGAGAGAGAGAGAGAGAGAGAGAAAGATGGAGAGAGAGAGTGAGAGAGAGAGAGAGAGAGAGAGAGAGAGAGAGAGAGAGAGAGAGAGAGAGAGAGAGAGAGAGAGAGAGAGAGAGAGAGAGAGAGAGAGAGAAGAAAAGGAGGTGGGTGTCGCCTGGTGTCAGAGGTAAAATTAGCGACAAAATGGCCGTCAAAGTTTGGTGACTCCCTAAGCTGCAGTGTCTTTAGAAGCTACACATTTCTGGGGGGTTTTCCCTTTCGATCAACGTTTTTCCGTCAAAATAATATGTGGCATGTGTTTTTTAAGTAGGCATAAAAGGTGCTGAGCCCAAAACAAAGCAGTACCTCGATTACCCCCGTCTGTCTACTGGGATCTTCTATTCGACCCAGTTTCGGTTGACTTTTGACATGTTCTTATCTCATACAAAAACACAGGCCTACACCCAGCCTTTTTGCACCAAGTTTAGTTCGATATACGAAAACATTTTTATTTCCAGCATAATAAAAGATTCGTTCCATCTGTCTGCTGGGATGTTCTATTCGATTCTCTATTCGGCTGACTTTGACAGTCACATTTTCAATAACCTGCATCCTAAGTTATCTGCCTTGTGCCGACAGGTGATTAACTCTTACATGCCGTAGGTCTATCCTCTGCATAGTTGCTGCAAGTGTAGTTCGGTACAAACGAAACGTCAACATAATGAAATATAGGCTTCAAGCTACAAGCAAATAATACCCACCAAAGTTGTAAGAAAAGAATGAAGATTTGATCCATTATGAAGATACTTTACAGTACAAGAAAGCTGATATATTTTATGACAAATGAGTAAAACAAGGAAACAAAATAATGCTGCATCTAGTCAGTCTAGACAGTAGGTATGCCGATTTCTAAGAGTTAACACCAGCGGGTGGTTGGCAGGTGCTCTAGTGTGGTTTGCTCCTATTTCTTATCAAACACTGATCGTCTTTATTTCTCCTTTTTGTGTGACTGTAACTCTCTTGTAACATCTCTCTAATCTTCGACACTTATATGACCTTATTCTGTTACAAGTGCCGTAAAACCCTTAATAAATAAGGGAGGGGGGGAGGGGGGTTAAACCTTTACTGTAAATTTAAAAAAATTAGCATATCACCTCTCTGTGGGTGCACTCAACAGCTGTTGTTACGTTCGTCCATAGCCTACATAATTGTGACTCTAATTACAATTGAATTGTGGAATATTTGCCGGCTTTTCAGAGAAGCCCCAAGAATTTTAGTTTCAGCTCTACTGCACATGGCACAGTTCTAAGCAACGCTTTTAATTAATCAATTTATAGTTTTGTGGTCCTCGAAGAACTATAAATTGCTTAGAGCATTTCGGAAAAGCTGAGTATTTTTGTACCACAGCGACTTTGCAGCAGACGTTTAGAAATATCCGAGGAAGTTGAAACCAGTTTGTGGAGAGACCAGATTAAACAATTATGAATCGTCAAGTCTTTTTTCTGATGTCTCTACTTCTTGTTATTGCCGGTAAGTGTTTGATATCAAATTTTTTTTCTTACT
>NW_004797271.1:5442428-5445049 GCF_000002075.1 Aplysia californica | reverse complement strand
ATGTATGTATCTGGCGATCAAAAAAGATATCATGTTTTGCTTATGTTTTAAATATTGTTTTGTTTTTTGTTTTTTTAGATGTAGTCTTTACGCTTTTCCTTTCCCGTGAGTAATACTGCTTAATCTAAAACGTAGGCCATACAACAAAGATAACATAATTTTGGTGCTACGATTAGTGTTCACAGTAGGCCTACCAACAGAAAAATTAGAAAATTCTTGGCATTTTTTGCCACGTATCGGATTCTTCCTATTCTGTTATTTTTTAAAAAGAAAGTTTAAATCTTATTTTATTTTAAAAATCACAAAAACGTTTTTCTCATTGTGTGAGTTTGTTTTTTTGTGCGTGTGTGTGTGTGTGTGTGTGTGTGTGTGTGTGTGTGTGTGTGTGCGCGCGCGTGCGCGCATGTGTGCGCATGTGTGTGCATGTGTGTGTCTGTGTGTAGGTGTGTGTGTGTGTGTGTGTGTGTGTGTGTGTGTGTGTGTGTGTGTGTGTGTGTGTGTGTGTGTTGTCTATGTGATAATGAGGTGTATTTTGCCCTCTAAAATAGATATAGCGACCTACACCCGAGTCGAGTCAAGTCACGATCGTAATTTCATTTTCCCCCCTCAGCTCTGACAGTGAACCAGGCAACGGCAAACATTGGTGAGCACTTTTCCATTAGACGTTATTATCAAATCTGAGCTTAAGTAGCGTGAGCAGCAGTAGTGGAACTTAAACATTATCAGCAGCTGCTGTACAGTAGTATCAGGATCAGCAGTAGTGGAAGCAGCCACTGCAGCAGTTGCAGCAGCAGTTGCAGCATCAGTAGTATCAGAATCTCTAGTGATACGAAAGTGACAGTAGTAGTAGTAGTAGTAGTAGTAGTAGTAGTAGTAGTAGTAGTAGTAGTAGTAGTAGTAGTAGTAGTAGTAGTAGTAGTAGTAGTAGTGGTAGTAGTGGTAGTAGTGGTAGTGGTAGTAGTGGTAGTGGTAGTAGTAGTAGTAGTAGTAGTAGTAGTAGTAGTAGTAGTAGTAGTAGCAGTAGCAGCAGCAGCAGCAGCAGCAGCAGCAGCAGCAGCAGCAGCAGTAGCAGTAGTAGTAGTAGCAGCAGTATGTGGCGTCGGTGGCCTAGTGGTTAGGCTCTCGGACTCGCAACCGTAAGGTCGTGGGTTCGAATCCCGTCAGGGGCCCGATGTTGTGTCCTTGGGAAAGGCACTTTACACTTATTTTCCTCACTTCACCCAGGTGGGAATGGGTACCCGGCTATAGACAGCGAAAGATCTTGTCAGTTTGTTAGTGTTTGAGCGCTTAATCGGCTGCTTGCACTGTATGCTTCCCGGGAAGCTGAGAATGTTTCGGAGTGTTCTATGGTCTGCTGGGGTAATAATATAGTGTAAAGCGCATAGAGCCTGCTGTTGAGCGGGGATATGCGCTATACAAATGCTATCTATTATTATTATTAGTAGTAGTAGTAGTAGTAGTAGTAGTAGTAGTGTGTTTCAGTCAAGAGTCGTCCGTAGATTATTGTATCAAAATACAAGAAAGTTGAACGAAAAAAAACCCTCTTGAAAAAAGAAGTATGACCACCAGTCAAATCTGGGTTTTTCGTTGTTACTTGCAAAATGTAGTTTAGATACTAATATTTATTATATATTATTATATTATACATTATTATATATTATTATTATTATTATTATTATTATTATTATTATTATTATTATTATTATTATTATTATTATTATTATTATTATTATTATTATTATTATTATTATTATATTATTATTATTATTATTATTATTATTATTATTATTAATCATTATTGTTATTAGTATCATTATTTTTATTATTATTTACCTGTTGTATTGCATATGATGCTATAACATATCTGAGGGCGTGCGTCTGCAGAAGGTGCAAGCGGCCATAGGAGGCTCAAATAAGCGCATCGGCCATGCTAAGATTGAGATTTTATATGCTATTCTTTAGACTCTGGCCTTAGTCAGCAGTAGTTCTATGTATAATAATAATTATGTGTTTGCATATAGCTGAAAGGTTCTGAGCATCCTTTCTGTGAGCAGTTTTGACATTGGCGGCAGAAGCCCAACATAAGGAACAATAAATGCCGGGTTAATGGTGCAGGTCATCCGCCTTATTTGGTGTTATTCTGGATCGACTACCCTAGTTAGCTGACCTAATTGTGTCGCAAGGGCCGTAAAATTCTTACTAAAGCAAAACACGAGTTCTATTCTGATCCACAGAATGCGGAACGACGGAGGACTGCCCACCTGGGTACTGGTGTAATGACGCCTCCAAACAGTGCTTGATTATGCTCGGATGGTATCCTGACAATTAAGAGATATATACGCTACGCATGAAATGATGACGTCCAATCCAGCAGGACCGAAAGTGCTCTCTTGTTTTTGGGAAACAGATTTGGCTCAAGTAGTTCATAAGTGAAAACGTGTGCTTGTAGTGAAGCTGTATGTAATTGAATGTATTTTAGGGAGAAATAAATGTTATTCCTATTTGTTTGGTGTTCGCTGTTGTTGTTGACTTTGCAAAGATTGTTGTTGTTGTTGTTGTTATTGTTGTTGTTGTTGTTGTTGTTGTTGTTGTTGTTGTTGCTGTTGGTGGTGGTGGTGGTG
>NW_004797271.1:5427331-5442029 GCF_000002075.1 Aplysia californica | reverse complement strand
GACCTTACGCAGTTGCGAGCGCCGTAAAACCTCTCCTAAAAAAACGAAATGTTGTCCTCACATGTTTCCTTCCACCTCCCTCTCCTTCTGCCTTCTTGTACTGTTGTCGCCAATATGCCAATCTTGGTCCACATGACCTTGACATGTGCCCAAACCATTTTAGTTTGCATCTTTCAACTCAACGAGGATACGAATTCGTGGGTGGTTGGCTGGTGCTCTGGTATGGTTTGCTCCTTCTTTCCTATCAAACATCTATCGTCTTCGTCCCCCCTCCTTCTTTTTTGTGTTTGTTACTCTCTTGTAACACCTCTAATCTTCGGCACTTATATGACCAAATTGCGTTGCAAGTGCCGTAAAGCACTTACTTTTAAACTAAAGGATACGAATTCTGGTCCTTCGATGACGATGGGCACAGAAGGCGTGAGTGCGATTCCCGCTGGAGGAAGTTAATGTACCTGGTTAATCTGTTTCTGTGAGAGAGATGCTATAACCTGCCTGCCTGATTTCGCAATGATCAATTATTGTGCCAATGTGGGTGCAAAACGTTGGCGAACATCTGTGTGAAATTGCACCGGTTTAACGCTCATAGCAACACTGAAAGGCTATTTATAAAAGGCGGGAACCGTGAAATCAACGCCCATCTCCGAATGAACCGAGCCAAATGGGTCGCCGTGAAGTCCTTCGATAAAGACGATTTTTATTCAATTAACTCTTTTTAAGAAGAGGGGGAGGGTCGAAATATACTTTTATCGTTTTTACTATCAGTCATTATTAGGCTGCAAAATTCATTAAAAGCGAGTTACATCGTAAGCACACCTTGCATCAGATGAATGTAAACTGTTGTGGTGAGCTCTCCCATTCCTTGTGACTGTCGCGAGTTTAGATACCTTTTTTTTCAATTTCTTTGAACTGTTGACAAGCTGGGCACGGGGACAAGAGTCAGCCTGGTGAAGGCCTGATCAGAGAGCGGGTATATTATATACCTTCGGCTGAAAAAAAACCCAACTGCCTCGCACAACTGAAGTGCGTCGCAAACAAAAGTCGTGCCCTCCTCTTTGTTTCCTATCTGTGATTTCACTGACACGACTAGACGTGAGGAGTCGTGCCCTCCTCTTTGTTTCCTATCTGTGATTTCACTGACACGACTAGACGTGAGGAGTCGTGCCCTCCTCTTTGTTTCCTATCTGTGATTTCACTGACACGACTAGACGTGAGGAGTCGTGCCCTCCTCTTTGTTTCCTATCTGTGATTTCACTGACACGACTAGACGTGAGGAGTCGTGCCCTCCTCTTTGTTTCCTATCTGTGATTTCACTGACACGACTAGACGTGAGGAGTCGTGCCCTCCTCTTTGTTTCCTATCTGTGATTTCACTGACACGACTAGACGTGAGGAGTCGTGCCCTCCTCTTTGTTTCCTATCTGTGATTTCACTGACACGACTAGACGTGAGGAGTCGTGCCCTCCTCTTTGTTTCCTATCTGTGATTTCACTGACACGACTAGACGTGAGGAGTCGTGAGGACCTAAAAAGACGTGTGAGCATTCAGCACTTCTTTTTCGCGTGCGGACAGACTCGCCCTGCGCATCGGAGTGTTCCGGGACGCCGTGGAGATAAAACGAATCAAAGGGGGGGGGGGGGGGGAGGGGGCGACGACTGAGCTGTATGCTTCACCACAGGCTCCCCTGTCTACGCATGCGTACAACGTCCCGTCTGTTTATTTCCTGCCAAGATAGAAGACGAACGACTGACTGTTGAGGGTTCGCTCCAGAGAATTGATCTACAGCAAAACGGACAAGAACCAGTTCCGACAACTCTGTTTTCTCTGTCTTCTTCTCCACAGCCACCACACTAAAAGTTTCTCACGCCCGTTTAGCGCCAATTTTTTAAACAGTCGGACGGAGTCGCTCTGCTGACCTATGGGATCACCACTTCTGACCTAGCTGTCCGTCCGTTTCGCGGCGCACTTCAGTACTGTTGTGAGTGGCAGTATATTTTCAGCCTTTTAGTTACAGCGCTGATGGTCTTCACTTGAGTACGAATTAACCCATGTTTCTCGATTAAATCTTTCCTGCTGCCTTCTAGTAAAACACAATAAGGTTCATCATTATTGATAATTATCTAAAGATTGTTTATTGAGGCAGTGATATTATCATTGCATATGTCATGGATAGACGCGAGAAACAACCGAGTGAGGTGCGTGCAAAATATAAAAGAGCCAGATAAAGCAGAGAATCGTTTATTTGAAAGCAAGACTTAGGAAACGTTTAGCCTATTCTTTCAAATACACATGCATGTTTACATTGCTCAAGGAAGCACGACAGAGATCATAATCACTTCGAACACAAAACTAATAATATCGGCAGGATATTTACAATGAATATGTGACATAGAGACGAGTTGGGAATGAGAGAGGCTTGCTACAAGGACATACAAACATTAGAGTCATTAAAATATAAATTACGCCCACTGCGAAACAAAGTTTCATAAAAGGAACAGTTTATACGATAGTGTTGGAAGGACGTTATACTCATACTTGCAAAATGAACTTGCCCCCTATTTCAGAACGTACTTGACCCAGCACGAACATGGGCGGTCCCCACTGTCCTTGGGGGTATAATTAGGTCACCATGACGTTATGTGAGATGCATACTTTTCAGAATGAGGGGTCCAAATTAACCAGTGGGTTCGTTTGACAGAAAGAAGTAGGGCAGAGCACTAGAGACACACGAAGATAAAGGGCCAGAGGCTTGGGGATACTGTGAAAGGAATAGTTTTTATCTTTCAGTCCTTCCATTGATTTATGTGTTCTAGTTTTGTTGATGTATCAGCTTGTGCATTTCATAGGATCATCAACAGAGAGAATTAAATGGGAGTTTCGTTGATGAATTTTAAAAAAATGATTGCTGAACCAAGACAAGACTATTAGTTGCCGCATGGTTGCATTCCTATTTTTGTACATGTATTTTCATTAACTAACATAAGTAATTATAAAACAGACAGATATGGTCAATAAAACCCCCATGAACATTGTTATCTGACAAATGTGCCCCTTAGAGTAGAGTCGAGTACAGAATAATGACATAGACATGAAACCGTATTTTACAAAGTATGCGAACGTGAAAATAGAGCATGGTGGTTAATTTTGTAATTTGGCAGCCGAATGAAGAGTAGTTCAGACCATCCAATACTCATCTCAGCTGAAAATCTTGACTTAGAAGACGTGCTTCCAAAAGTGCAACTTATTTTCTGTTAATTGTGTGAGTGCACTCTATTACAAACCATAACACTTGTATAGATACAATGATAAGTCGAATTGGTTATTCAATTTACATGTACAACGAAAATCAGTCTGCCGTGTTCTTCAAGTTCGTAGTATTATTGTAGCAAACATTCATGAGGTATACAGTACTTGAATTATAATACAATAGTATCTCACAGTATTCTAAAATTTTGTTTTGCTCAAGGCCCGCTAGTATCTATGTTAGAGTAGAAAAGATACACTTTTTTCAACATAACATGAACACAGAAACATTTGCCAAGAAGAAACATAAACTATACAAAGCAGAGAGTGTTTTTGCCTTTTTTTAAGGTATAAACATGTAAATCATGGTGATGAAGACATGTTTGTGGAATATAAAAAGATTATTCCTTGTTCGGTCGTCTATCATAATGTCTTATACTACTTTGTACTTTCATCGATGAGCCGCTACTCAGATTTATCTCTGTGAATGTTCCTAACTATAAAAGGTCATAATTCTTCTGTCAATACTGTTCGTATCAGTTATCATCAATCGAATTAATATACTAAAGAGTTTTCTGTTAATATCTAGATGTTTATTTCCATGGTGTTAATATTAGTTTAGGTCGTTATCGATAGCCAGTTTACAAATATTTACAAACTCAGTTTTGCAATATATTTTTACTTTGCCCTATATAATTAAATTAAGAAATTCAACAAAGACAGACTGAAAATGACTGCAGTTGTGTTGGAAAGACAGAGCACATTATAAAGGACAGTTTCTGGGTCAAAGAGCTATCTCTCGTTTGTGCTACAGTAACTTTAAAAGCGACCATCAAATTACTGGGGAATTTTTAATTCAACTTCCAAAAGGGGCAGGTGGAAAAAAAGTAAAAATGCGATTTAATTTTTGTATGGCTTGCATTCAATAATGTTCTAAATATTATGAAAGGTGTTCAGCTAAATCATACGGTTATTGTGATAGAAGGGTAATGAAATGTAGTATTTTCTAACTTAAAGCATGTTTCCCCAACCACGTATCTAAGACATAATACAATAATGTCCCCTTTCTTTAGGCCAAGATAAAAGAGGAATACAATAAAAGGGAGGGTTGAAATGTAGAAAGGAAATTGCATACATAAAAATTAATGAAGTTTTTAACGCTCATTTTTTTCCCAGAACAACGCATTGTATCCAAATAAGTCTAGGGTTTGAAAAACCTATAACAACATTCGATCTCTTCCATTCCCTCTCGTCTTTCTCGAGTGGGAAAGAGGTTAGTGGGCTGGGGCTCAAAAATGATGCCAAGGAACGTTGAAACATTTTGATAGTGCGTGTCACTTGAGTGTGTCTCTCGTACAAGACACGTTTACCCGTGGCAGCCAGCAATGGCTTGTTTATTCTGTACATCTTCTTAAGTTGTTTTGTTACGTAGTGTTCAGGGATCTAAACATCTAAAAGAATGTGCATTGTATTTGCCACAAAAATTGTAAATGTCCTTGTTTGAATCTTTAATGGTGGTTTTAAACTATAACGGACCAAGATTATAATGACAATGTGTATCTTTTAAAATCATTCCACATAATCCTCGAAAACAAAATTTTTAAAAAAGTGCATTCACATTATTACTCTCCCCTCCCCATCCACAGTGCTTGAGAAAGTACAGGTCACAGAATCTCTCCCAGAGCAAAATTAGGCGCGATTAACGTTCCCTCTTCATGAAAGCCTCTTTCTCTTTCTTCTGAGCTTGCGCGCAAACGATTTGCCTTCTTTGATGACTGTTGTGGAGTTGACCTTGACCTTGACTGGCACCACGGTCTCGTCCATTGGGCACGGTCCGTCTGTAACACTGACGTCATCAATAGCCATGTCGCCTTGATAACCGTTTTCTGTTATGCCTTCAAAGGCAAGCTGTGGATTATAAATAGAGTGAGTTTTTAAAAGGTACAACCTTGAAACTTTCCAAATCGTATCTGGGGCGCGAATTCGCTTCCCCATTTTCTAACTGTTTTAAGTGAATAAACAGACTCTAGACCATTGAATTTTGTCTGCGTTGGCAGGAGACCGACGGGCAAAACATATTTTCTTTGCAAAAACAAGACACTTGAAACTGATTTAAATCGAGGTCACCGGCCTTGCGATCAAGTGCGTTGTCGTTCAAGGTACTCTTTTTTCTTATTCAAATATATTATAACCCATCATCAAAGTGTCTACAGCATATGTTACTGCTCGAAAACAGTGATAGCCAAGATCTTATAACATCGACATTTTTCTTCACGAAGTGATTATAAGCCCGACAATGTTATAACAAATATGATAGCGGACCGACACTAAAAAAGAACTTTAACGTAAAGATGAGCGTGTGGACAAGGGAAATAACACTAATAACAGTTAGTTCCCCGTTATAGTCTCATCCTTGAGACTAATTGCAGTTTCACTCCTCACTGAACTGGTGTAGCAAGGAATATTCTGCAGTTTATCCGTTGACCAGGGTTAGTTGAGTTGTAATTAAGTCAACCATTTCCACCGACTTACTGAGCCATCACAAGAGGCCAGTGGCAGTTAAGGATGTGCACGATGTATATTCCAGACTTCGAGGTCTTTGATCTGCTACACCAACTCCCAGACGGGTTTGGGTTTTAGATTAAGTTTTCTAAACAAGAGAGTGGCCGGGGAAAAAATAAATTTACCACGTTCCGGTTCTCGGACGACGCTTGTGGTGGGGAAACGGCTCTGCGAAACGTTGAAGTACCCATTTAGGTTATGTCTTTCAACAGACAGACACGTACATCTAATTAACTGTTGTCTGGGGGGGGGGGGGGGGGTTTCAACAACATATTTTAAAATTCTGATTTTTTACTCTTTTATTTGACTTTCGAAGGCAGAAAGAGAAAGCACCTTATTCTTTACTTTTCCATTTTGTTTGGTGAACAGCTTCCTGTTGTCGGAAAACATCTTTCTATCAGTTCACAAAGATATTTTTACTTTTAAATAATAAAAAATGGCACAGCACAGGTAAAATTACGGACCTTTGACTTAGCTGTTGTTTCTCACATCGAACAAACAATAAATCATCATTGAAAGAAAGCACAACAACTAAAATGCGCGTCATTCCTCGTGTCCTTAAACTAAGAGGCAAGTACCCAAACCAAACATTGTGTTAATGAATTATAACAACTAGAAACAGCCATGACTAAGAATATTATGATGTCCTATCAATAGCTAGACCGGAATGGGTAGAGATTATGTCTAATTGGTCGCCTTTAAGGTTTCCAGAAATCTTGACCTACACCAAAAGTGGGCATTGCCCTACCTATAGGAGAAGTTTAGTTTTATTTATGTGTATATTTGTTTGGTTATAGAGAAAACTCTACTTGTCTTTTAAAGACACTGAACAGAGGGCAACCACTTTACCTTCAATTTTCTCAAAACAGCATTTTTCGGGATAGCCCCCTTGTGCTTAAAAGTGACCAATAAATGATGAGCACTTGAAGAGGAAAAAACCCCAGCTGTCGTTGCATTCGCAAGCGTTCAACATGTGCAACCTAGAATTGAAAGAGTGTTTTGGTTAGCTCGATAAATGGTTGAGGTAACAGCAAAACAACAGAAATTGCGCACTACGAACCTGGTAGCCGGCCATAGCCAGTTCTCTGGGAATAGCCAATCGTGCGTTGGTCCACACGTCTCCCTGGTTACCGTAGGCTCTCCAGGCAGAGTTGAGGACGTCACCGCGAGCCTGAAGGGGACAATACAGACTTGAGGATAAAGCTAAAGATTTAGAAAGCTGAGGATGTCATCTGTATGCCTGTCTGTCTGTCTGTCTGTTTTTCTGTCGGTCTGTTTGCTTGTCTGTCTGTCTGTCTGTTTGTCTCTTTGTGCCCCCCTTCTCTTTCTCTCTCTCTCTCTCTCTCTCTCTCTCTCTCTCTCTCTCTCTCTCTCTCTCTTTTCTCTGTCTCTTTCTGTCTTTCTCTGTCTCTCTTTCCTCTCTTCAACATTCACGCGCGCGCGCATATACAAACACATATTATGTGAGAATGCACACGTAAATACAAACATGTGTACATCGCATATTCACTTCAAGACATGATGTTGAAAATTAATTGGGTTATACAGACTACTCACTGCTTTCGTTAATTTTCGTTTAACTATGTTGTGGCTGAAAGCAAACTTGATTCTACCCCCAGGGATCAAATTGTTTATCGAAGAAACACATTTATTTTGACCTCGAAGGTGATCCGTTATCTCTGTCCGCAGAGAACCCACTGAACAGGCCCACACAGGCATAACTTTCGGTCATTGGTAATTTACAGGACACATTCGACTACAGTACGGGTATATATAAGTATAATATACTGTTAATGACATAAATACATGTATGAAGAAACAGAAGTCGTTGATCAAATAAAATTATTATTGCTTTGATACTTCGCAACAAGCCCACACAAACATATTATTACTGAAAAGATGCACGTTTGGTTGTATGAAGGTTAAAACAAAAACAAAAACAAAAACAATCAGAAGACAAAGGTGAGGGCGGACGGACAGCGCCAATGATACTTCACAGTACAAATGCCTGACAACCGACAATACCAGTTATTTCCCCTGCCTGTGGTATCATCTTCTTCTCCTTTCAACGCGTTATCGTACTAAAGGATAGAACAGGTAAAAGTAAAGAGAGTCACAGAGAGATACTATACGTCTTTTCATCCCCATCTGTCCACATGTCTAGCCCAGGCACAAGATCTAGTGTGGTCTACCCTTTGATACCTTAAAACTTTTGACCCCTCCACTTGCTGAACATCAGATTTTTTTTTTGTTTTTTTTTGTTTGGGGGGGGGGGGGTAATTCGACCGTTCGGTGCTTTTCTAAAAAGCACAAACATGTGAGGCGGTTATTGGTTTCTTTCTGCGGCATTGCTGTAGCGGTCAACGCTGATGTTGTCATCATAGAAGCTGGCAGGACTCCTGGTATGTGCATTACACACCTAGGCCAGTGTTATTTTTAGGGCAATGTTACTGAGTTTTTCTTATTATTGTTTTAGTCTGAACGCATTGCTGTTCTCATTTATACCAGACAAGACAGTACGTTCTTCTTCTCCAAGTGCCAGGTCTAGTAAAAGACGTGGGCGAGCATTGCTCGCAACTAATTTCACTTCTCAGATGCTTTAAAACAAAAGCCCCCCCCCCCAAAAAAAAACCCAAAAAACCCAAACCCAATAAACCCCCCAAAATCCCTCCATATTATCCTAATCTTTTCTTATAGCCTCATCTGTTAAAATCAAGTTAGTCTTTGCTTGAAATGGACTCGAAAAAGTGTCTGTTTTCTTTTACGCAATCTAGGCTATAGGTCGGTAGTGGTAGTCAAATTTGTGTTCTTTTCGTTTCCCGCCATTTTAGTCAAGTCAATGCTGTACTATCTTTAGTCATGTCATTTGTTTTGGTCGTTTGAATAATATCTTAATAACTTCTCCAATAGTCCCCATTTCTCTCTGACTAGTATTCTTTTATTCATAGCGACAGACTGGAGCTGTGGGGAGGGATGAGATGGATGGGGTTCCACTCTCTTCAAGGACAACCCTATTATTGTGGTTGGTATTGTGCCGAACTGCGATTGAATTGATCGTTGTTCGAATCACCAACAGTCAACCGGGTATTTTTGACGTTGAGTTGTTTTGAGGATTTTCTTGGCTCTCGCCTCACAAGACTCGGTCCTGTCGGAAAATGACGTCAAAGATCGGATGCCATCCTTATTAAGTAACTTAACAGTGCTGAGATAGGCGTTGAACACTGAGAAATTCAATCTACATTGCAATCATAATATCATAACTACAAACCCATCCTGAGACATCATTCTGTCTGTCTTCAAATTACATCTGTTCACACCTGAGATGGAAATTCACATTTTTATCTGCCGTTTGAGGTTCAAGAAGACAAGTCTGTGCTTCGTTGATGTACTGCTTCCTATACAATTATATTTAACTCGATATCCTGCTTTGGCACTGTAACTGTAAAACTGGTGCAAGAACCAGAAGCAATTTAATGGTTTGGTGAATATTGTTTTTCTACAAATATCATATGGACGTCGTCCAAAAATTGGTTCGTTCTCTTGAAGCCGAGCCCACTTGCAGAGCAATAAGAAAGCCATAAACAAAGGGGCAATTAAACATCGTGATAATTCACGGAATCGTTTTCGGCTGGTGTATCCATCACCATCGAGAGGTGAGCGCATGACGCAAGCAATGACGGCTGACGGCCGTGCGAGTTCTTGACTTTCTACCCACCGCTATCTGCACTCACTCACCGAATTACTTGTCTCTGGAGAGACCGACAGGAGGCATAAACTCAGGTATTCCGTCGGTTTGTTTTCGTGAGTGGTTTTATAGATACCTCCCTCCCCTCACCCTCCATTCATCCTCCCCTATAGATTCCCCCCTCCCCTCATCCTCCCCTCACCCTCCCCTGCTTCCCTCAGGGGAAACCCCACCCCGAACTTGTACCCCGTACCGACTGTCCTAGTCTGCAGAAAAAAAGACTTATAGTCCGAGAGCCAGGTCTATATAAAGTACTAGAACCTTGTTTTTCATCATAAAGTTTTTTTCTTTGGTGATTCTGCTTCCTCGGGGTCTCTAGACTTCATATCAGTCGGGGGCCAACTTGTATCTTATGGGCATAATTTTTTTCTGCTGGTTGAAATACACCAACATGTATCATGTAAGAATGATGAAGGAGCGACTAGAGCTGGGCAATGAGTCGCTTTACCAAAATACGGATAATATGTTAATACACCTCTTCGGCAAATAATATGTTATGAACCGCTTCGGCAAAATCTCTTAGCTAAACAGGTTAGCATTACTTCATCAACAAATGGGTACACTCACTGCGGCAAACGGGTCAGGAAAGAGAGTTTAGGGTCTGAATTCAGATAATATTTCTTTGAGAATTATCCGGTTATCCGGACATTTTATCCGGATTTTACCCATCTCTATACCATGTACGAGTCGACCAAGATTCGCGCGAGGCGCGAGGGTACTAGGCGTAGCACTAATAGTAATAGTAATAGCTCCTCTCGCCGTGATGTCACAGGATGCACCGAAAGGTGCACCGCACGGCCTGCTGTAATATGGACTCAGCTAGCAAAGGAAGGAAACATTGGCAGACAGTGCTTCGTCACACCACACCTCCGTAGAAACAAAGAATGTAGGAAACTGCTACGTCACCACGAGGACGTGATGCGATCAGCTGGTTCATGCAACATGCACATGCATACACACAGTGTCTCACTCAATTACTTCTAAACTCATACGGATGCGATAAAGAACCCACCGCTGATCAAACCGAGACGGATTAGTGGTCTACTAGAAGCAAGCCGGCAACAAGATGATGGACTCAGTCAGAGACTTTCAGATGATGCTGAGTTTACACTGCGTCACAAGAACTGTGTGAGCACACATTGTTCCAGAGACCATATTAAGCGATTTTTTACTAAAGCAAAAGACTGAGGAACTTTCTGAAGAAGAACTCAAACGTCATAGGGGCAGTACTAGATCTAGTTCGTTTAATTTTCACGAACATTGTTTTTTTTTGTGGAGAAGCATGCTCACTGATACTCCCAAAAACACCCAGATCGTTGGAAAAAGCCTACTTATTATGACGAACTGGAGAGGAGAAAGGGAGGAAGATCACCAAAGAAGAACTGCAACAAAAAAAAAACGTGCCAAGGAACGTGGGGACAAATGGGGAATGGATGTCAGCTTCCGTGTGTCATCAACAGTCAGTGATTTAGCAGACGCTAGGTATCAGAGAGACTGCCACTCCTGGTTCTACACAAACTATCCAACGCAATCAACTAGCTCCCCTACAAAGCATGACTATGTCTTCGGTATGCTGGTTGACGACATTCGATGAAACAAATCACGAATGTGGAATAGTGTGGAAGTCCATGAACGCTATATTGAACTTGGGGGGGGGGGGAAGAGGAAGATAAATCGCGACGTACACTCCTGAACCATGTATCTGAGAAGCTACATCCAGAATTGCTGATCCTGTCCCACCAGGTGTGGCCTCCATCCTCTTCTTCAGGAGCACGGCTTCAGTCTAGATGCGTATTGTAAATGATGAAGGAGACTGCAATGGACGAGCCATATCATGCTTGGTTAGTGTGGTCAAAGCAGAATGTCCAAAGCACAATCGCCATACGTCCCCAACTCGTCTGCCTAGGGGATTTGTCATGAATGAGTGCAGCCTTTGCTATCGGTCCTTGCAGCCAAAGACCCCAAACTGGATTCTACACTGCCAGCAGCAATGATCGGCCACACTGTTACTAGTACAGTCAGCAACTATTTCACAAACTTGCAACTTGGATTTTGTGTTCTGTTGAGTCGACAGAGGAAATTTATAGACGAGCTTCACACGTATGGAATCACCACCTCATGCGACGAACTAAGGCGCTATCGGTGTTCAGCTACTGTTGCTATGGCATCTGTTCCAAGAGGACTGGCCTACTTTGACAGTAAACATGGACTTGTTCAAGTTGTAGCTGGCAACTTTGACACGCAGATATCATCTCCAAAAGGCCAGAAATCAACGCACGGCTCAGCAAAGATACTGGCACAAGCCAACACGCAGGAGTCAGAGCAGGTGTAGGAAATGCAAGATATTCCAGCCATCAGGCGTCTCAGCAAAACAGAAACCAAGTCCGATAATCTGACACTTGGTGACGTTGCAGTTCAACGGTACACAGGAAACACGAAGCCACTTATGCCGGAAGAACTGAGCCTGCGACATGTCTGATCTCTGGTCTTTCTTGCCACACGACAGGCTTCTCTGAATAGAACTGCAACTCAAGATCTGTCATTTTTTAAACAGGCACTCGGCGAAGATGCAAGACCTGAGTATGGAGGTTATAACACACAACGTACCCGCAGTGCAGAACAACAACCCCAACCAAAGACAGATGTGATGTACAGCCTATTCCTGGACATTATCCCATCTGAGCCAGACACCGTGAAGACAGCAATGGTTGAAGCCAATGGTCTGACACAGCTCACTGGTCATGGATGGACAATATTCACTAGTGACTACCAGCTGTGCAAAGAACTTGTCCACATCACAAGGGTTGACAAGGAACAGTTTCAGAAGTTCATCCCAAGAATTGGTGGTATGCACATGCTGAGGAGTTTTGTTAGTGCTGTGGGATACCTGATGGGAGGAAGTGGCATTGAAGACATACTTGGCTCTGCATTTGTGGGGGTGCCAAAAATGTTGACCCGGAAAAAATACCCACAAAATGTAAAAGCATTGAGACTTCTTGTTGAGTAGTTACTGCGACCCATTCTCCCCAAAACTAACGTGCACACCATGGCTGCACTCACGCAATGTCTCGTCACCAAAAGCACCCAGAGCAAAACCACAAGACTTTGGGTTGAGTGCTCCTTGACCCAGTGTTCATTGTGATGGCCTTTGTTCGGACTGAGAGAGAAGCTGACTGGACTCTTCACTTGTTTGCTGTGGAAAAGATGTTCCCCTACATCTTTGAGCCTGGAACGTCAACTATGCTCGCTATATATATATATATATATATATATATATATATATATATATATATATATCTGTGTCTGTGTCTGTGTGTGTGTGTGTGTGTGTGTGTGTGTGTGTGTGTGTGTGTGTGTGTGTGTGTGTGTGTGTGTGTGTGTGTGTGTGTGTGTGTGTGTGTCGCCCTCTGCCACGAGGAAGAACTTATCCATGCGAGGTCGTGATTTTAATGCGACGATTTCAAGTGTATTGCGGATCAGCACATTTATGAAAACTATATGGCAGCCATCTTGTTTTCTTTGAAGTTGCCATTTTATCGAATATTTGATGTGTATTTCATCAAGAGTGGTTACTTTTATCACACTGAATGCTATTTTATTAAGTTTGTACATTTTTAAGTCTTTAAATGCATGATATCCCTCACAACATCTTTTACTCGAAATTCTTTGGCGGCCATCTTGGATTTTCACTTTTAAACAAAAATGCCCAAAGTTTAGCATTTGGCCCCCATTACATTTGAAATCAGCAATGAAAACCCTGTTAGAATCACCAAAGAAAAAAACTTTATGACGCAAAACAAGCTTTTTCATTATTATTATAATTATTATTATTATTATTATACTTATTATTATTATTATTATTATTATTATTATTATTATTATTATTATTATTATTATTATTATTATTATTATTATTATTATTATTATTATTATTATTATTATTATTATTATTAAATTTATTAAAGGATAGTCGATAGTCAAGTTGTTAGGCTACCAGACTTTCATAATGTTATAATCAGGTGTGCTGGGTAATGCCATTAAGGAGTGTAAAGCGCACAGAGTTTGCTGTAGAGCCGCAATAGGCGCTATGCAAACGTTATCTCTCTATTATCTACTACCATTTATTATGATTATTATGGTTGTTTCCGAGACTGTGAATTACTCCACAAGGTCATATAACAGCAATTATGCAGTAGGCATCACCAGGTCAAAGAAGAGGTCAAATGTACCAAAAAAAACCCTTCTATCTTTAAACTAAACGTTACTCGTAGATGCTGTTGTTTCAGTTATGGAGAGTCCCATTTGCAGAGCAACAGCTGTGTAGTCAAACGAAACAACAAAGAGAACTATTGAGATATCTGAGAGTTGAGAGTGGCGAGTTTTAGTACAGGTCAAAAGCAAGGTAGACAAACAGAAGCAATAAAGGAAAAAGAAAGACGTTGGACCTACTTGAAGAGCGCACTAACTATCCGCCTAACACAGAAAAAGGAACGAACATTACAAGGCAAGGTGCTGATGGGCTGAAGATATTCGGAGACGTCTCCGGCGAGCACCCAGGAACTATTCGGAGACGCACTCCCGCAAACAGATGCACTGCTTTGGGGGGGGGGGGTCAAACTGCGTATCGTTTGCTGCAGATCACACATATAGCCCCTAAAACAGTCGCAATTCAATTATTTTCAAGAAAATTTCAAGCCTAATTGCAAAATATCAAATTATGGGTTAAAGAAGGTGTGTGTGTGGGGGGGGGGGGGCATACCCCCTGTAACCCCCGAGATTTTTTTACTTGGTCTAGAAGCAAAAGCATTTTGATTGGTCTATCTCCGTCAGAGACGTCTCCGAATAGATACTGTGTGCTGATGAGCTCTCCATGACCTAGCTATGGAAACGCACAAGGATCATTTACGCTGAAGAAAGGCAGGGTAAAGAAATATTGACAGCCAACTGTTATTGACCATTTACCTGAGCATAGACGTTGAGGGTACCGATGTGGCGGCCGTTCATGTGGTAGAAAAACTCCACGCATTGAGCCTGCATTCCTCGGTATAGGGGTGAGTAGAGGATGGCGTTACTTCCCCGTCCTTTAGCGGATGCCTCGATGAACATGAAGTGACCTGTGGGAACAGAGAGTTATGTGTTACTTTAGTGT
>NW_004797271.1:5418136-5425594 GCF_000002075.1 Aplysia californica | reverse complement strand
AGAGAGGAGGGGACATCGATTGAATACACGGAACCAGACCTACATGTTGCCACTACTTAGTGGTAGTTTGATTAGATAGGACAGTATTAATTGTGCGTCCCATAGCAATATCGGAATCTATAAGTTCAAAAGGAAATGCTTCAAGCTGTTATTTTTTCACAGGAAAGGTAAGTCTTGATTTAGATTTGACGCCCGCAAGGCTATTAAAGAGGTGGATTTCAAACTTCACTGAAGACGATCTTTCCGTTCATTCGACAATCCTTGAAGACGTACTGTTTTGGTACACTTTAGAATTAACCATGCGTTCGTTATTTATTCGTACTTTTGTGATTGACCTGATATTTTAATAGGTAGGCAAGGGGGTGCATAATATGAAAAGGGCAAACTTGTGTTTCTAATTTGTGTATAATGGTTCAAAATAATATGCTGAGTTTGGTCTGCTTGGTGCTCGGATGTATATGTCCGCTTCGTACGTCCTTAAAAAGTTAAACGTTCTTTTCCTGTAGGACAGAGGAAAGATCATGGAGATCTGTAAAAACTCCCCATGAATTACAACTTCAAAAACGCTCTGTTCAGGATGTTAACCTTGGTCATTCACACCATTGTCTAATATGATAAGCCCTGAGCTAAAATTATACCCTGCAGTAAAGGTTACAGAAAGGAAAGTGGCTTTTAATTTATATTTGCCCTCCTCTTTTCGTCTTCTCCTCACATACTATTTGGCGATGTTTTATATTGATGCGTAAATGGTTTTGCTTTTATCAAAACACAATGCTAAAAGTGCACCTTTTAGAGTTCCATCGACATTTAAACGTATTTTTTTCACAACGCAACTGCTATGTACATGTGGGTTCACACGTACAGCACATTTTCTTCAAAATTGGGCTGTGCCAATGGATATGATAAGCCAAAATTTGTTGGGTGTTGGGTGAAATACAGAAGTATAAAGTACTCGTTTATGTTGTCGAGGCTTGTTCTGATGTGAATTGCTTTTTCATCGCGTGTTCACTGAGAGCATGGGGCGGAGATATTTAGGGGCAAATTTTGTCGCTTTTCTTTTACTTTGTTTGTTGAGAGGAAATTCGACTTGATTTTAACTTTTGTTAAACCGTGAACAGTGCAGAGCTCACGTTATAACTCTATGAATTTCTCTTTCTTTTTTTCCCAGAGCATCATCTACTCAATCAAAGAGAAACAAAGGTACACCAACTCCTATATTCTCCAGCAAGCATAGTATCTACTTAAATGGACATGTCCTTCAACATGAACATTGTCAGCAAAATTGGCACTGAGAGCCGTCGACCATTATCTTGTTGATTTTTTTTCTCCAAAAGGAACTTTTTAAAATGCACCAATCACTTCGCAATGGAAGTTCCAAAAGTGATTAGGGACTACTCGAGAGAAATTCAGCAGTGAGCAGTTCAAACAGGAAGTTGAATCGCGTCAAGATGGTGGTCGTGAGTCAGAATAGTCAAGTGAGGCTGGTATGTGTCGCTTTGGTGCTGGCAATGACGTCACAGTCATCAGCGGAGTACTGCACCAAGGGCGAGTCCAAACCCTCGGACCCTCGCCTTCCTGTCTTTCTCTTCACGGCCTTCACGATGGAATATCAGGTTTGGCATATGTTTTGTGTGATCGGTTACAGTCTATACACATAAGTTAAGAAATGTTACCAAAATAATTAGTATATAAGTTGTTTACTTCCCTCTAGATAGATAGATAGATAGATAGATAGATAGATAGATAGATAGATAGATAGATAGACAGTAAAAGTAAGATAGAAAGCGAGAGATAGGTTTATGGGTGCATGGGCGAACGAATTAAAAGGTGAATGAATGAATACCATATGGTTTTATGGGTTTGTTGGATAGATCATAAATGGATGCTAAGATGGAAGGAAAAACGGAGGGGCACACAGTTTATTCCAACCTCAAAAAGAAACAATTCCTTTTCAGTATTTGCTGGTCTTCAGGGCTCCATTACATTATTCAAGTGCTCTTCTCCACAATGTGAAAATAGCTGTTTGATAAGTTTACAGTTTATCAAAGCACTGATAGAAAACTGCGTCTGCATGTGCTATGAGCAGTTAAGTAGTGCGATAGGCGTTTCGAGAATCTTTATCTTGTGGCTTGCAAACTAACAGGCTTCATTCTGGTCAGCATTAAAGTACTTCCGCATTGAGGACGTATGCCGAAGAAGACGGATCTCATGCATATCTCAAATATCATATTTACGTATAAGAGAGAGAGGAAGACAGACAGACAGACAGACAGACAGACAGACAGACAGACAGACAGACAGACAGACAGGCAAACAGACAGACAGACAGACAGAGACAGAGACAGAGACAGCGACAGAGAAAGAGAGAGATAGGGTGAGAGAGAATATTTCTGATATAACAGCATCGTTTTTGGCAGCCTACAGTATGAATTAATTATCATGAATTAGGTAGGATACAAAATCAATATATACTATTAAAGAGCTCTTAAACGTTTTTATGCAACTGAGCTAACCACGGACATACTTGCAGGTTTCTATTCTTGACACAAGAAATCAGTACACGATGTGGGCCAAGGAACTCTACGACTACGGCTTGGATAAAATGAAAATGATCATGGTGTCAGACGGGCTTGAGGAAGGCATCATTCTGGACTATGGCAACAATTACTTTGCTTCCTACTCTTACAAAAACATGGCAAAGACTGCGTTCACCTGCAACATCGAGCAGCTCAATACAAGTCACTCGGACAACTTGCTAGTGTTTGGTGGTGCTCACTCGAGCAATACCAGAATGCCTCATATTTACTCCACTAGGGATATATTCAGGTAACGGAATGACGTAACTAGATCGCTACTTCAAATTTACAAAGTTCTATCTGACATTTTTGACCGTTTTGAATTACTGAGACAATGAGGTCAGAAACCAAATTCTCTATCTGCTCTATCAAAATCGTAAGATTATTCGGAGTCGTTATCAAGATATTTAAATAATTGCATTTGAAGAAGCTTGACAGGATGTGAAACTCAAAATCTTAGACGTCAAATTTTTCAAAACAATGTACTGAGCAGAAAGACCTTTGTAAATTCTGAGGTAGCAACGTTTCTACAGCATTTGAGGAGTTCAAAGATGGGGGCATCATTCAAAACTAATTTAAACATCATAAAGGTCATCTTGAATTTTAGTCCTAATTTACGGTAGTCATATTATTATCTTTATTATGTGCTGTATATGTCATCATTGATTGAACTGTTAAGGTACATAATGTATGAGGGTCTGTGGAAATAATAGACAGGGCTTAACCTGCCCGCCCTGTAATTACTTAATTTGTGTCGACGCGGTCAGTAAAACATTTACTGTCATTTCGTCGTGGGGTGGTCCAGTATACTGCTAATAATAATGATAATAATAATAATAATAATAATAATAATAATAATAATAATAATAATAATAATAATAATAATAATAATAATAATAATGATAATAATGATAATAATAATATTAATAATAATAATAATAATAATAATAATAATAATAATAATAATAATAATAATAATAATAATAATAATAATGATAATAATAATGATAATATTAAAGATTATGATAATAATGATAATGATAATAACGATAATAATAATAATAATACTAATAATAATAATAATAATAATAATTATTATTATTATTATTATTATTATTATAAGATGATGATGATGATGATGATGATGATGATGATGATGATGATGATGATGATGATGATGATGATGATGATGATGATGATGATGATGATGATGATGATGATCATTTTTATAGCGCGCACCCCCGTACAATACAGCTCAAAGCGTTTTACTACACATTCATCTCTGTGTAAACTGCATGTACATCAACATCTATACACACTCTGTAGATTAACGCATAAATGCAAATGCGCCTACAGCCCCTCAACAGTGCAGGTTCAATAGCGGGCTATTCCACTGTAACTGACCGGACATTTGGACTATACTTTCTTACAATGATAACCTTGTAATTCAGTATCAATTAATTTATTTCAACTTTAAATTATCAGAACATTTAAAAGACATATTAAGAATCATATAAAATGCAGTCATTTGAAAAAAAGATTTTCTGTGAATTCTGTGACGTGTTTAGTATCACGAACTGACGGGACAAATGAAGAATTCTTTTTCAGTCCCGTCAATTACAATAGAATATTGCCGTGCTAAGGCAGACCGACGTATCAGCAAAAATCCTCATTTTTTGTATCTTCGTTTAAATGGACGCCTATACCCATTCTGCATCTTGTGTCCAAGGCAGGAAAACGTATCTGCACAACAAACAGGATAATTTAACTATGGCAAACAGACGTAACTGAAGGGCCATGCCCATATTTCCAATGGGAGCACGACGTAACTTAAAATGATAAAAAGTGCAGATACGTCGCTCTGCCTTGGCACGACAGAATAGCCCAGGCATAACACGTATTTCTTTTTGGAACAGGTTCGGCAGTAAGTTGGGTGAGACGTACATGGGCAACACGACCATAGACGGCGTGGAGGTGGATCAGTGGCGCTCCTGTATGTACTGGGGAGAGGACCACGACAATTTCACCCTGGACTATTTTTTCACAAGACCCGGATGGGCAGCTGGGGACAGGTACTCACCCAGTATTATCCCTCTAAGGGCAGAGCTTAAGGGCATCAAAAACTATGGAGGCGGGGTCACTGTCAATTTGCATCACATCTACGAGTACCTGAACCTTCGAGTGTATGCAAGTTTGATGGAGGAAGATTTTTCGCTTCCATCAGGGATGCAGTGCAATGACTCACAACACGTGAAAACGAAACCAATTCCAGAACTTCCAACCGCAATGTTCTATACAGATGAAATTGTTGTAGAAAACACGATACTGGGTGTTGATGTGTATTATGATGAAGACTTAATGCTGGTCAGGCAAGACAGGGTGGAGTTTAGTACTGTTGATGACTTCAATACTGGAATGCGGTACGAGATTGACCAAGAGCGTGGAAGCTGTGACTTGTTGAGTTTATCTGAAGGCTTCGATGTACAGACAAACCAAGATCTGATGGCGATAAAGGGTCCTCAGGAGTTGTTTCTATTGAAAGGCAACTTCACATACACAGGTATTGCTTTGAATAGAGGTTTCAGGTGTGACCAATGGTCTCGTATCCTTATGGGTCAGGGTTCAAAGGCGACTCACATTGACGTGTTTTTCGCTAATCCCAGAACTACAATCCCACTTAAGCCTTCAGCAATCAAAGGCCATGTCGTCGCTGTGGTTACCAAGCAAGAGTTAAGTGTTGTAGAACACAACATAATGGGGATGAGAGCTTATCCTCGCTACAAAGTGGACCCATTCGATATAAGTATTTGTAAAGAAGAAAAAGCAATCAAAGAGCTTCGCATTGAATTTTCAGGATCCAATCTGGAAAACCTCACAAGGAGTGTGGGGAAAGCGTTCATGCATCAGAGCATAGCTAAGGCGGTTGTTAAAGCCGCAAATGTCAGTCCTATTCAGGTCACGTGGACAGAGATTCGTGTGGTTGCTAACGGAAGCGCCCTCCATTGGTATGCGTCTCTGCTTGCCCCGGAGACAGAAGCCTTTCAAAGAAACGTTCAGAAAAACTTCAGTCTCTCTCTAGACCAGGCATGGGATAATCTTCAGCGTGGGGTCGACAGCCCTTTAAAAATAGAATTCAAGATCCCCTCAAAAATACAAACCACAATCTTGACTAGCAAACACCTCAGTGACATAAAGGCAGATTCAAATCTGGTTCAGAGCCAAGACAGTGACCTGAGCCAGTTTCATAAGCTGAACAATAAAGTGCCAAAAAATTTCGTTTCTCAAGAAAGCATTATCGTTGATACTGAAATAGAGTGTGCAAAGTTGTGTCTAAACAGGATATCCTACCAGTGTACATCGTATTTCTTCTGTCCTTTAAATAAGAAATGCCAGCTTAGTAAATATGACAATCTCTCAAAGGCGCCAACGGATGTTAGAATAGGATGCAGTACAAACGTACGAGACTATTTGGTTGGGTTCAAGAAAGCTCCAGGTCTAACATCGGTTCCAAAGAACCCACCACTCTTCAGTGACGTGGGAAGCGCCTCGAGGTGTGCCAAAAAGTGCATTGACGAGACATCTTTTACTTGTCAGTCGCTAGTATACTGTGCCACGCCACAACTTTGCAGTCTAGGTGATACTCATTACAACGTGAGCGCCGTGTCGTCCGCTGTTTCTTCCAAAAGTAATTGTTCGTTTTACTCCAGAAACGATCTTCTTGACTACAACAAATCTCCATCTGTTACGTTTAACAACATCAATAAAGGCGATTACAAACTTGTGCTGATAGATGGCGATAGTCCTCAGCAATGCGCACAGGCCTGCTCTAGCGATGTTGACAACTGTCATAGATTCAGTTATTGCGCCTCAAATCTACAGTGTATCTTAGACACAGACATATCAGGACAAACACCATCTCTGGTGAGGCAAGATGGGTGTGACATTTACTCTATGGCGGAGAACGCTTGGAGGCAAAAACAAGGAAATCAGGAGTCGAGGACGGGCCAGGACTCTGGTTCATATTCAGATGGCTCAATGGCAGGGCTCGCTGTGGGTATACTGGTCGTAACTATTGTTTTGGTTATTGGAATCGTCTTACTATTAGCCAAAAGGGGAATTTGGAATGGTTTCAAAATTGTCATTTAACAGGACAACGAAATAAAAAAGACACAAAAAAACATGCCCCATTATGGTCAGATGTTTATCTACACATATGCCGGATACACGATGTCCGTCTTTAGGTTTGGCTTTTGTTTGCATAAAAAGTGCTCCGGATAACGCTAAGGGGTCTGTTTGCTCTCTAACCTCAGCCAGGTGGGTAGCCGTTCTCACAGCATTATTGCTACCTTAGAATTACAAAATGCTATCTGACATTTTTGGCCGTTTTGAGTTACTAATATCATGAGGTCAGAAACCAATTACTTTATATGCTCTACTAAATTTGTAAAAACATTCAGAGTACTTATCAAGATATTAAAAATTAAATTTGAAAAAGCTTGACAAGTTGCGCAACTTATACTGTTTAACGTCAAATTTCTCAAAACTAGGAACCTGGCTGTTAGAATTCTATGGTAGCGATATGTTGATGTCATAGACTTGTATTGTAATACCAAAGGCTGTGTACTCGGAGGTAATTCCGGTTCACCAAGGGCTCCACTATTTGAGTTTATTTGGAACCAAATGAAGAACAACGAGGGAAAGTTACACTTGCACTGGACTACAGCGAGACTGGTATTTTGCCTTTCATTTGAGTGGGCATAATACGCGACGGCGATGGCATTATGTATGTATGTATGTATGTATGTATGTATGTATGTATGTATGTATGTATGTATGTATGTATGTATGTATGTATGTATGTATGTATGTATGTATGTCGGCC
>NW_004797271.1:5412784-5413933 GCF_000002075.1 Aplysia californica | reverse complement strand
TCTCTCTCTCTCTCTTGATCTCTCTCTCTCTTGATCTCTCTCTCTTGATCTCTCTCAGAAGACTGACACACAGAAACAATTGGATTCTCTGCCATGTCCATGGTTACGGAACCTTTCTCCAATAATTATGCACTATTTATTATTAACAGAAGGCTTAAGGGCTAACGTGGCTCCTAACAAGTCACTCCCGCTGTCTGTATACGTCTTAGTGTAATATTATATTATTTATTAAATTTGTAGTTTCCTCCTTTTAACCTACTTATTTTTTAGTGGTCTGGGGGAGGGGGGGGGGTGATACTGTACATTACTACTGTGATAAAAGAAGAAATGTGATGATGAGTATTTTACACACATTAATACAAAAATTATTAACCTGGTGGTTTATTTGCATGAAACTACAAAATACCTTAAATTTTAAAGTGATCTCTCAGAACTTTCGGGTGGGAGCTGTAAGACAGGGAAAATAGTGAAGATGGGAGAAAACAGACGATTCGGATCATTGGTGAATTTATCGAGAATCTTTTAAAAAATATATTACATTGAGTCTTAGAAATACATTCTTTGAATAACTATGATATAAAACTAGGAGAGTAGTTGAAGTGTACTACATAGTTTTGTATTCTATAAAAAGTGAGGATGTATCAAATAAGGAGTCCTGGAAGTTGAAATTAGGGTTAAAAAAACCCACACCAAATCAATGGATCAGTGGTTTTCAAACAATACACCCCCATTACAAAAATTTCGTGTTGTTTTTCTGAATTCTTGGAAACTATAAACCCTTTAGAATGACAATGAATGTACCAGAACGCATGAAATTGCTTTAAAACATCTCAGGCAAGGTAAAACTTCATGGGCAGAAAAAGAGCCTCGGGTGTTTAAATTAGAATTATAGTGGAACCGATTTCTTGGCTCACAACTGACCTCTTCCGGACAAAAAATAACGCCAGTCCACTGGATATATTATATACACTATTCAGTTTTCAAATCCTCTACTTGTTTGAGAAATTGTTAAAGATCTAGTTAGTGGACAAATTCCTTGAACACGGCAGGGTAAATCCCATGAAACCCTTTTAACAATTACATTCACAGAGGACTCTATTTATTTTGTCACACAACTCTCTCTCTCTCTCTCTCTCTCTCTCTCTCTCT
>NW_004797271.1:5410548-5412604 GCF_000002075.1 Aplysia californica | reverse complement strand
GTGTTGTGTGTGTGTGTGTGTGTGTGTGAAAGAGACAGAGAGAGAAAACGAGACAGACAGACAAACAGACAGACCGACAGACAGACAGGCAGAAAAGTGTGGAGAAATTCAACCGTCCACTTGGTCAATGCCCGTCCTCTTTGTCCCCAGGAGCTGACCTCATTGACTTAATACCATGAAGGACTAGGTTTGTCCTTATACTTATGCTGGACAGGGTACTAACCCTTGTTTTCGTAAGTTTCTCTCATTTGAAGCATCAAACACGCGATATCCTCGCAGTAAAAAAGGTCGTCGTATGGTTTTTAAAAAAGATTTCTTGTTTTTTTTTTAAATACACGTATTAACGACTCTTTTCATTAGGTGCGTCCCATAGAAGAAACCTAAAATCAAAATTCAGTAAAAATGATCATTTATTGATCTAAGCTTATCTTTAACTTGAAGCCGCATATACACAGCTGCTCAAGTTATTTTTTATTTCTGCTTTTTTATATTTCTTTTTTATTCTCCCATCTATCAGAGTCGAAGTCTCATATCAGCAACTTGAAAAAAAAAACCCCAGTGTGTAAATTATAGCCTACCTACCGAGTGCTTGTTGTTTTTTCCCCAATTTATAAAGACTGACTCCGAAAGCAACCTCCGCCTCTATAAGTCTGTTTTTCGTTGATATTCTGCAGTTCAGTTCAGCAGAATAATACATCTTTAATGTGGTATTTAGGGGGGAAATGTTTGTGAAGTAACCCAACAGGTCATTTTCTTCTTCAAAGAAAACATGAGTATCATGTTACTTGTGTCCAAACTAAAAAGTAAAATAGAGATGAATACAAAGCAAAACGTATCCTCAGGCACTCTCAACCGATGTATAAATCAACATCACCAATCGTGTCTTCCGAAAAGGTGTCACTACAAACCTTTTCTTCGGCAAGTCTGTTTTCTGGGGCATTCTACTAAATAAACCTTTATTGAAAGCTCTTTTTGGAGTAAGTGGTTTCCACTTCAGCACCTTCTCTCCATTGTCTCCCCAACCGTGTCCCCACTGACCTATTTATATCATTTGAAAGAAACTTCTAGAGAGTACTAGGGTAGCCTGGGGGTTCGAACTGAGTTAAGAATGATGGGGGGCCGGTAAACCGACTCGGGCTTGGGATGAGGGCGGAGGCCTGGGGAGGGGTTACCAAAACAGTCACCGCTTTGGTTATCAGACAAGCTTTAGTTCCGCGTTATGACATAGGAAGAGAAAGAACATAATAATATGTCAAAACAACAGGAATTCACTGCTTACTTTTTTGTTTCTGTATTTATTTGTTTACTTGTCTGCTTTTTGTGTTGTTGTTTGTTTGTTTGGTTATTTTGTTGTTGGTGTTGTTGTTTTGTTATATCTTTTTTCTCTTTTAGGTGGGGGGAGGGGGCAGTTTCTATTTTTCTATTCTTTTTTTTGTGTGTTTTGTTTGAAAGGAGCAGGGATGGGGTTATATTTTGTGGATAATGTGTAACAGTTAAACCTATATTCAAAGTATTTTATAGCGCGCCGTTATTTTAGAAATCGTGTTGGTTTGTTCTGCAGAAGCCGCGCTTCAATTCCCGAAAGGAAATCCTTGAACTCCGATTGCTGGAAGAGTCTTAGTTATAAGTCTTTTTCGACACCCCCACCCACCCACCCCCTCCCCTTTCTCCATCAAATAACCGTACTGAGTTGGTTTGGTGGGGGGGGGGGGAGTGTCACTTGTACCATTCCCTTCTGTCCCATTATACAGTGTATCATCCACATCAAAGCCATTCTTTGTAGAGAATGCACTATGAATCATCAATCATCTTGAACACAATAGATGCCAAGTCCCCTGGTGCATAATTCGCAAGGTAACTAGCCTGAATGCTAGGTAACCGAATTGTCAAAATCTTGCTGGGTTCATAAATGTCAAGTAAGTCCTTGGCTAGATCTATATAATGTTTCTAAGTGTGTGCGTGTGTGTGTGTGTGTGTATGTGTGTGTGTGTGTTTAGGTGTATGTGTGTGTATGAGTGTGTGTGTGTGTGTGTATGTGTGTGTGCGTGTGTGTGTG
>NW_004797271.1:5400869-5409481 GCF_000002075.1 Aplysia californica | reverse complement strand
GAGAGAGAGAGAGAGAGAGAGAGAGAGAGAGAGAGAAAGAGAGAGAGAGAGTATATATATAATATTAAGTAGATTACCCCCCTTCCCCCCCCCAATATCCAATTTCTTAGCACATCCTGACAGTAATCATCAGCACTATCAGGTCGTACCTTTCTGTACAGTCCCAAGTTTACCAGTTTACCCGTACACCTTGATCCACCCGTAGACAAATGGCGGTGTTGACAACACGAGCTCTTACCCTTATGACCCAGATCAGGGGGGGGGGGGAGACCAAAAAAAGACCCCATAAAACAAAAAACAAAAAACGCAGTATGACGTCCGACTGTCTGAGAACAAAGATACTACCGTAGGCTATACTATCTTTGCTGGGAATGAGAAACGCACATGAAGTTAACACAAAAGTACCGACCTTGGTTTAGGATAGCTTTTTTATTTCTGTCTTTGGCAACCGTATTTAGGTTACTAACTTTCTGTTCAGACAAAAGAAGGGTCACAATGTAAAGTGCAAAACCAATCTGTTGTTAACTTTCCTTCGTGAAAAAAAGAAAATTGAACAGTGGGAGATTTCAGCCGCAAGAAATGGAGCTCGGGTCGAAAGACTGAAAAATAATATATCACGGAAGGATTGCCAATTTATGTATTGGTGTCACACGATGAAAGTATAATAGAGTTGGTAATAATATTTTTTAAAGTGCGAACAAACTTTAGTTCAATTCACTGTTATGGCAGATGCACTCTATTACTTCGGTGAATGTGTCTTGCTCTTTTTTTAAAGATTTTTTTGGATAAAACACACCAACTCCAGTTGGCGATACGTGCCTGCAGTGTTTATTACCTAGCGGGGTCTGACGGTTTTACCTACACACATATTTTTCCAGCATCTATCTCTGCTTTCCATCCGGATACCGGTGACACACAAAGGATTGGTATCACTCCTATCGCCACAGAGAGATAAGTAATAGGTTTACCATATCCTCAATCCAGGTTCCAGCCAAAAGTCCGATCGGGATACGGCTATGGCCAACGTCTTGCACTTCTACACCGAGTCATAATCAAGCTGGACCTCAGTAAGGCTGGAGATAAGAAGTTGATGTCGAAACCATGTTCTCACAGGGCTGGAGTTTGGAAAAAAGCCATCTCAGTTCTGACTCGGCCTGTTGAAACATTTCCCGATGATTGGGAACTCACGAAGTCTCCCGAACACTACTCTTTGATCCTCATGCTTTTCGGAAGACTTTTTAAAAAAATCAACTTGTACTGGTTTGGGCGTGCAGGTGTGTGTGTGTGTGTGTGTGTGTGTGTGTGTGTGTGTGTGTGTGTGTGTGTGTGTGTGTATGTGTGTGTGTGTGTGTGTGTGTGTTTGGGTATATGTGTTAGAAGAGAGATAGAGAGAGTGTGTGTGAGAGAGAAGAAAGAAAGAAAGAGATATGAGAGAGAGAGAGAGAGAGAGAGGGAGAGAGAGAGAGAGAGAGAGAGACGAAGAGAGGGGAGGGGGAGGTGGAATCGGACAGTTTCATGTGAAACGAATCAGTAAGGCTGTGAACAACCCCGAAGGCACGTTTCGACGATCAAATTCAAATTGGGAGATCTGTAAAGACTAGATCTAATTGTTGTTGAATCCCTTGAGGAAAAGACGTCAGCTAACACGAGCACAGTCATGGAAATACTCTGGTTTGTCACGTTCTTGTTGCAATGTCAGAGTTAGTATTTCAGAACTGACTTTAAAAGCGCCCTAACACCTGTGATCAAAACATAACATTATTATCACCTTCACCACCACTCCAAACCTTTTTATATACTTCCTTACAACATCTTGACATACTAATAGAACACGATTTGACTACTGAGCTAAAGCAATCTAATCCAAGAGTTGTCAACATTTCAATCCCAATACATCAGAGGTTTGAAACCTTATGTGCCTTGGTGAGCTTGAAACCTAGATTGTTAAGCTCACTCCCCCTCTCTATCTCTCTCCCTCTCATACACGCGCGCGCACACACACACACACACACACACACACACACACACACACACACACACACACACACACACACACAGACACACACATGTATATATATATATATACAACTATATGTATATTTACATATTATATATATATATATATATATATATATAGACACGCACACCATCTATCTATCTATCTATCTATTTACCTATCTATATATCTATCTATCTATCTATCTATCTATCTATCTATCTATCTATCTATCTATCTATCTATCTATCTATCTATCTATCTATCTATCTCTATCTCACCATCTCTTTCTCTCTCTCAGTTTCTCTCTCCCTCTTCCAGTTTCTCTCTCCCTCTCCCAGTCTCTCTCTCTCTCTCTCTCTCTCTCTCTCTCTCTCTCTCTCTCTCTCTCTCTCTCTCTCTCTCTCTCTCTCTCTCTCTCTCTCTCTCTCATTCTTTCGCTCTCGCTCTCTCTTTGTCTGGTCACGCACACCTTTGAAGGAGTCCAACAAAGTGGGAGGGTCATAAATAAACCATAAATAACGCTGAGCAGATTATATCACTTCTATGAGCCGTCAACCTGAAATCCTGTTCAAAATATAAGGAAAGGTAGACCGTACTAAGTAGCCTACTTATAAACATTTTCTTTCGTGTCACGTTAATTTCTCTTTCGTGGATCCAGTGCCTGGACCCGTCGTTCTCAAAGCAGAACAAAAGATGAAAATGGTGGGGGTTTTCCCATTAAAAGTGTTGACTGGAGTTTAGATACCTGAGGGGGTTGTCTCAACTTAATATACCAGGACACCTAAACTGTGTAAAAGGAAGAGTGCAGCATATCCCTGACCGCCCTTGATTGCCTTTTACAATATATGTTTGGACAGTTTCAAAGATTTCTTATACAGTCAATAATACAGCTTAAGTTTTATGCTGATAAGAATAAAAATCCATTTCCATTGCCCCCGAAGAAAAGCGGTACCTCGTAAAAATGCCGCAGTAAAATCATCGGTTTGGGGTAATATTTTTATGCTTTCATACAAGGGTGGCAATTTATGTCACTGTCCTTTAATTCACACGGGATTAGTTCCTTCTCTGAATAGTTTTATTTTCTAACTCAATGTACTTTAAAGTTAACAAACCCCACCTCAGTTCCTTAGTGGTGTTTTAAATTTCAAATGACTGTTCTACTACAACATTTGCTGAAGACATACTGCGCCATAAAATAGATTTGTCCTGAAATCTGACACCTTAAGTAGATTAAGTGACTTACTGAAGCTTGTAATTTTCCAGCTTCCAAAATCTGAATGGTCCTATCCAGCAAACGTTTTACATTAGACATAAATAAACTTCTAAATTCGCTGCCACAAAACAACGCCTACGCCATGAATTTGACAGCTGAAATTGCTTTGGTGTTCCTGAGTACTGCGGACTTCTACAACATATTGTGATTAAGCTTTGACAAAATAGGGAAGCTGAAATTCGATATACGTTGTTTTTTTTTCAGTGCAGACTGGGGTGCAAACGTTGCCGTATAAGACGTATGTTTCAATCTATGAATAGGCATATATGAATTTATAAAATTGGTTTTTGATCATCTACAGACAACAGACAAACAAATAAGTATACATTATCGATTGGAACTCGCTCTGATTTATTTTTCACTTTTCAAAACCGAATCTTCAAAACAAACCATCAGATTTTGACGTTACGTGTCCATAGTAATGACAAGAGCTGCGCTCATTCGACTTAACTATTCGACATTCAATATTTATGCACTATTCACTGTTAATCGAAGCGTGTCAGAGCCATTAGAATGCCGTGTGATTTTTTTTAAAATCAGAAAATGGATTTTCGTCTCCTCTTTCTCAAACGTCGTAAAATTGGAGCCCTTTATATCTAAAATCATTGAGATACGTATACAGAAATACTCTTTATTTGATGGTTACGAGACAGAGTAATAAGGGGAGCCAACAAGAGTTATAAAACATTCCTCTGGAGAATATCCCTTACTATTCAATATTTACTCGTCACACAATGGGCAGCTCGAGCACTTGACATGACCATCCTCCTATCCCATCCTACCTACAGAGAACTCGAGCCTATAAATAGAAAGATGCATAGAAACCAGAACTCGATACTATTAAAAAAATAAATAGCCCTGGAATCGTAAGCTATACAGAAGAAGAGGATAACAATAAAAGAGTAGCTCATCCGTTTTACGAGCACGTTTCTCCACGAGACAGTTTTCGCTCTTACACCGCCTCCCACATTTTACGATCCCATAAACATTTCCTTTCGATAGTCTTCTTGGAGGTGCATCCACTAATGGCTATCGTTATTTTTTAGATGGAGAGGGGATGGAAACAAAGAGTTTTTACTTCGGGCCCTCTTACAGAATTCAACATTCCAAAAAGATAACTGCCAAGCGTCCATGGCAACCGTTGCCCGCGTCTGATTTAAGACAAGAGAAGCACAGAGAGGGCTCGAACGTTCAAGTTCAAATCAATTTCCTTTTTTAGATTGCCACGTCCAGAGGACCGGGCCATAAGTATGGACAAGCATAATCTAATCAGAGACCCCACTGTGCCTGTATACTAATATGTATGGTATCCACTTCGAGTCCACACAAACAGTACTGGCAATAAAAATGAGTAAACACTGCTCACGTTTAATTTAAGAACTAATAACTCGGCCGTGAAATCACTAGAAAAAGGTTCTGAATATATCATTTTCTAACAACAAAAACTGTCAAAAATGAGGACTTTAGATCATTGTAATGAGTGTCTTTGTGTCTGGAAAACAGAAGTTTGCTTTAAAAAACTAAAGCTAAAAAACGGAAAAGAGCTGTGTTCTCTGATCACGGTACTTTGCCATTGTCCTCTCTGTCTGCCTTCTACTTCTATGTGCCAGACAAAGGTCAATCCAATAAATACTATGTCCTTGAATGCAGCAACTCCACTCCGGTGGTAGCTTTGTCAAGCACGAAAACGTTTGCCCCGGTCCCATCATAGAAGTGCGGAATGGTGAATTGGTCCGCTACAGGTTAAACACCCCCCGGTCCCTTTTCTTTCATCGCGGCGAGACAAGACCTCTGGCTTTATTTTCATCACCGACAGGACGTAGCCTTACGAGAGGAGAGTCATAAACGCTATAATACGTACAACTGTGGGTAACAAAAAAGAACGTTACTTTGGGGATTTGAACCTGCCCCCCCCCCCCCTCATCGAAGTCGTACATGATACAAACAAAGCTAATACTGTACCTGGTATTAAATTTAAAGAAATCAGGATGTTTAAAATCCAAATTATGCTTTTCGAAACAAGGCCTCGGTTTTTGTAGTCATGGATGATGAAAAGCCACAACAGTTTCTACCAGAGCGAGAGGTGGTCAGTGTGTATGTGGTCAGTATTTACGTTTAAAAACATTGTCCACATTTGACCTAAAGGGTTTTTGCTCTGATATCCCTGTAAGTGTTAATGTCGTTGTTGTGTTTTTCTTTTGTCATCGGGCTCGTTTTAGAAATGGTTTATTACAGTCATTCGTCTGTCTTTGGTTTTGCTAACAAGGTTTCTTGGAAATAATCAGTTTTGCCATATATTTTTTTTATTACAGTTGTAGCCTCTGGGGCAGTCTTGGGGGGTTCAATGCAGCAAAATCATATTTAGGACTCTGATCCCCTGCCTCACACAATTATTGCTCTGATGTGGCCATAGAAATGTTGAATTAGGAGGGCTCATGTGGCAATGGACAGTCGAATGAATACGTAATGAAAATGCACCCTACACCTCAATAGTATTATACAAGACAGCTTTCTGGAGTCTGTCTCCTAAATATGGACGCCCTTCGAAGCAAATTAAATACACCCATGAAACATGTGGTTCCTTTATCTATATTTAGTGGACACTGATTACAAAGGAGCTTTAGTTACACGCACAATACACAAGGAGCAATTATTACTTTCAAATAACATTATTAACCAAAAAGTCGCTACGACGACTGTAAAACCGTGTTAACCCTCATTACACGAACTGTCTTGCTCCTAATTCTGTGTGTATGGCCACATCTCGAGCACCCTTCCGGTCCATTAACCCTTGAAGCTCAGCGGGAGTGACTAGATCCCTCATTATCCCGACAAGGGATGACAGATCTGTCTTACGAGTACCGGAGAATACCAACAGCCTTGATATGTGGCTTGTACAGAGTAGTTGTTCGAGAAGTAGAGTCGGAAGGACTCGGTGGGAGGGATTGGAAAGGCAGACTAGCAAAAGAACATGCCCCCAATTCATCAGACGAAAACCTGCAAGATCAAACTTTTTTTCTCTCCCGACATGTTTTCGATTTATTTCTCTTTTTTTGTAAACTATTTTTTAGGGGGGGGGCGATTAGAAAAAGAAACACATCGATACCATAACGTCCATTCAGGGCTGGAAAAGTCAAGATAAAGAAACAGAAACAAGAGAGCGAAAGAAAAGAAGCATGAACTACTGGTTACATTTTTCAACCACTCTTTCTCCTGAGCAATACGTTACACTACAATGATTTTTCGGAGAATAGTGGCACAGGTCAAATCTATCAAACACTCCACTGGGGAAAGTAACACGGATTCAAGGACCATAAGAGCTCAACAGGCAACAGGTATTATCTTCGTGACAACAGAAACGGAAACAAAACAGTACTCGACACCTGGCTTTTAAAAAAATTTTGAGAAATCGGACAACAGTAGTTGCTGACATTCTGTAAATCCTACAACAGTGAAGAGACGACAAATAAATGTCCACCCCGCTTTCCTCTAAAGACCAGTGCATCGCACGGCCCGTTAAGGCCCTAACAGATGGTTGAAATAATTATTATTGGTCCTTTGTTTTGTAAATCTTGCGGAAACCTTCTCTTGCAGGTTGCGGGGAACCTTCACTATGATATGTCTGTGTTTTTGTTTTCGCTCTAAAGAATTTTATGCAAGATTTCACAATGTTTCCATCGGTTGGACGAGGGACGAACAATTTCGCCCACCAGTTCCCTTGGTAGTGGTATGGCCTCGCAGTCTGTTACGAGCGTACAGTTCATCATTCACGTAATCCGTCACTTTAGATTGGCAAGCCCTCAAGGTCGTAGCTGGGTGGTCTTACAAACATAATGTATTTATTTTCATTGTACATTAACCATCGTAACTAGGAATTTGTTTAACGTTTTAAAAAATCCTGCGCACGACCGGTGTTTGTAACGTCCTAAAAAAAAATCTCAAACGCGCGATAGGCTGAAAAGAAAATCACCCCCCCCCCCCCCCCCTTCCTATTTTCTTAAAAGGGGTTCATTTCTCCATTTTGCTGGGTGGACACCTATACCACAACATTTCTGGCACAGGACAGACGCGGCACTCTGAAAATGACCTTTCAGATAATATGTATCTTGTAGTGTTTTACAATCACACACATATATATTGGAATTTCCTTTGAGTCAACAAAAAATTGCTTTCAAAAGCGGACAGGAAAACAATTCTCATCGGTTGAATGATTAAGGAGCGGGATACTAATGAATAAAGTCTCCACATGGTCTATGTGAAAAAAGACTGAATAGTACTGAGGGCTGTATTCTATTGAGAACCAAGACACTTCTCTTTTCACGAGAAAGCAACCAACTGCACTTGCACAACCAGTTTCACCTGCAGTTCACATTAAGCTGTTCTGAATTTACCAATGATGGATAACTTTGAAGCGGCAACCAGTTCGTTTTAATGAGGTGCAGGGAAGTGAACAAATATCCCTCGCTCTATCGCGCGTGACATCTAGACAGTTAGATCTTATTTTCTGCGGACATGTTCTTTACACTCTTGAATGGGGTGATGAACCCATACCAAATCACTACCGCATTCGAACCCCAAACACCTTCGCATCACCACAGATTGTGAACCTACTACTGCACCGAGGTCAGCTGAGTACAACGCTAAACGAGCTTTTAATGTCTCGGAGGAAGACGAGAGAGGAGCAAACAGGATGTCTGGACGTCCAGTGGGGCGTTTTCACAGGCCATTAAACAAACTAATAAAAGTATCATCGCGCGGTGGTCGTCGCATCCAGACTGCCTGCTACCTGAAGGTCGGAGTATTTTGTTTGTCAAGTCTTCGCTGGTGCGAGTGATTTATGTTGATGTGTATAAAACATTGCGCCCAGTCGTCTTTTGTGTGAGTGAGAGTCAACAGTTTGTTCGGCTGAAGCTGGAGTTTGTATCTTTATTTATCCGTTTGTTTTCTGTCTACGCCGTTGTCCACCCTTATTTAGCGGGTGATGACGAGGGGGGAAAGTCACTGGGACAGAACTTGAGAGGGGAAAAGGCCATTATGATAATATTATTGGAGCTCAGTGCTGTCGTAGAAATTATTTGGTATCTTGAGATGTAAAACTAACGGACAGATAAAGAGAAATGTGACAGCAGGAAATAATAAAAAGTACTGATATTGTTCTTCATGAAAAAACGGCAACTGGTTTCATTTCGCTTTTGTGATAGAAGGGTGTGTTTATTATGATATGTGTGCGGTTTTTATGTGTAAGATTGATAGATAGAAAATGGTGTGCATTTTTGTGTATATATGCGGGAATTGTGTTGGTGTGTGGTTTGGGGGATTGGCGGGGGGGGGGGGGGGGGG
>NW_004797271.1:5398382-5400769 GCF_000002075.1 Aplysia californica | reverse complement strand
GGGGGTTCACATAAACGTATATTTGTGTGTATGTAGAAAATCATTTTTAAAAGATTCAGCATTTTGATTAATAGAAACAGCGAAAAAGACGCATTCTCTTCCATGGAATTTCTGTTGATGTCACAGTTGGCAGGCAGCAGGTGTCGTCGGTGGTCTAACAATAATTTGTTGGGTTTGCAACCAAAAGGTAGTGGGTTCGAAACCCGTCAGGGGCCCGACACTATGTCCTTGGGAAAGGTACAGGAATTCAGGCGTAGTCCAGTAACATATCATATCGCTGCACAGCAACTACTCTTTCAGATACTACTTTCACCGGTTTGTCTGTAATTTACTTAATATATCTGTGGGTATATCAGATAGGTTGTTAAATGAAGAAACAGAGCACTCGAGAGAGTAAGAAGACTCGCAGCGCATGCCAAAGAGGCTCATGAATGAGAGATACTGGTCTTTTAGTGGACATGGCTATCTGCAGAAGGAAGATATTCACACAGACTTGATGGTCGTAGCCAAACGGAACGAACACAGACACGTGGAAATACTATTTCTTAGAGATAACCGTGGCATGATTATAGTCGTAAAGAAGACGTCGCGAATTTTTTGGTGATGGCACGCTTCTTTGCCTTGATGATGGCTTACTTTGGAGATTTTTTTTGTGGGTAAAAAAGTGGTAATTTTTTCTTCCTTTTTTCCAGACGGAGAGGTGGCGGACAACTTTGCTAAGATACAGATTTTTTTTCTACTCAAAAGTTATAGTGATTTACGTTGTTTAAAAAGAGCAGTGACTTGTGATGCCATAAAACAGAATAGCCTATATGGAGTAGCAGCATAGGGTAAAGAAAGTCTGAAAAAAGGGGGTGGATGTGGCAGGGGGGTGGGTGTCCGCAATGACATAAGATGCATCCAAAGAAAAGAATTAGAGGTTATTTGCAATAACCACTTTTGCGCCTAATGATACAAGTATGCATATTATATCAAGACAGGAGCCACCCACTTGACTCTACACCAAATATTGCATCTTCCCTCGATATCTAACAGTACAACAGGAAGGGTAAAGTCAAGAAAGCAAATCAGATACAGTTAGGACCATAGAGAGGGCAGACTTCTTCGACCGTATCTGGTTTGTGACGGAAACTTGTGACACCCCACCAGGATTATTTTTAAACACACCGCTTCCTTAGAATTACAAAGTTCCATCTGACAATGTTGGCTGTTTTGAGTTACTAATATCATGAGGTCAGAAACCAAATGTTCTATCTGCTCTATCAAAATCGTAAGATTAATTGGAGTTGTTATCAAGATATTCAAAGAAATGCATTTGAAAAAGCTAGACATTATGTGAAACTCAGTCTTTGACGTCAAATTTCTCCAAACTAGGCACTGAGCAAAAAGAACTCCGTAATTCTAGGGTTGCCACTAGACAAAACGTATCCGACATGCCAGAACCAATCTATTATATCGACTTTTGCGTGCACAGCGCAGCGACTACTACTGAACATAGGTTAACAAATAGACGAGCATGGGGGGATAACGTGAGAAGGATAGAGAAAGAAAGAACGGTTATGTCAGAAAGACAAACAGATAGGCGGACGGACGGACAAACAGACAGACGGATAGACAGACAGACACAGAAAGACTGGCGGACAGACAGACAGACAGACAGACTGACCGACAGACAGACAGACAGACAGACACACACTCAGACAGACTAGCAGACAGACAGACAGACACACACACAGACAGACTGGCAGACAGACAGACAGACTCACAGACAGACAGACAGACAGACAGACAATTAAAGAAAAAAGGGGTGGCGGACGTTAGACAGACAGACAGACAACTGAAAGTCGGACGAAATAAGTAAAGCGAGCGCTATGGTGCGTGTACTGACAGACAGGGAAGAGGCTGACAGACAAATGATGACAGACACATTGTCCCGGGTCAACACAAGACCGAATTGGAAGCCGGTGAACAGTGTACAGAGAACAGCGAACAGAACGACACTTTGACAAGGACCGACCCTGTAATGTACTGGGTCACGAGGTTAATAATATACCAGTGGGAAGTCTGTGACACAAACCATAGTGAGGTTTATACATATTTTTTTTCTGCAGATTTATCCGTCAAAGAAAATTTCCTTTCTTTAAAATTGAAAAGAAAAAGTTTTTTTTTTTTTTAATGCGCTCACAGAGATACAAATTTATTAAGCACACGGCTACAAATCCTAATACATGACGTTCATAAGGACATACGAACACACTCAACCATAGACCAACACACACACACACACACACACACACACACACACACACACACATACACACACATACATACATACATACATACATGCATGCCACACACACACACACACACAAACACACACGCACGCA
>NW_004797271.1:5393389-5396405 GCF_000002075.1 Aplysia californica | reverse complement strand
TTGTTGTTGCTGCTGTTGTTGTTTTTGTTGTTGTGGTGGTGGTAGTAGAGGTGTGGTGATGAAGGTGGTGTAGTCGGTGGTGGAGTTGGTGGTGATGAATGCATCTAACATTAATTTTGTTTTGCTTCTAAAGAATCGTTGTTCTAACAAGCTAAACATTTGAAATATCCGTTCTCAACAGAGTAGTATATTATTATGATGATAATAACAGTCCCAAGTGCAGTCTTCAGTTAGAACAAACCCTGAGAAAATTACGGTGTAACCAGACCCAAAGAAGGAAGCTCAGTTTTAAAGTTTACTTGCCACATTCAATTAAAACGGCAGGGGCTGACAGTTAACTGGATTAACTACGGCATCGTGTTACAAACCAAGGCAGGCGGATTTACGTCAAAGCTACTGAGAACAATTCCATTCTGCACAGATACTTTCTCGAGGTGGGTGGTAATTATTCACCTGTGGAGGTGTTATGATAGTTCATTTTCACCCACCTGGTGAGGTGTTATAATAGTTCATTTTCACCCACCTGGTGAGGTGTTATGATAGTTCATTTTCACCCACCTGGTGAGGTGTTATAGTAGTTCATTTTCACCCACCTGGTGAGGTGTTATAGTAGTTCATTTTCCTCCACCTCTGTTCCTTTTATCTTCATTCAGGGCATCTTGGTTGTGGTGTCTACACTATTACGGGAACTTGAAGATTACACCAACACATTTCTCGCTTTGTCAAGGATGTTGCTGACATCGCGGTGATGACTCCGTCCTCTCCACCCCTCCCCCCCAGAAAATGGGCTTTTGGCTGAAAACTTCAGGAAGGACTGCAGTTGGCGGGGTGAAGGGGTGGGAGGGGGTGTCTTGATGTCTTATCGTTAGAGTGGTTGTAAATGGGACTTTTTTCAGGATATTGACAAGAGACAGAGCGAGCGAAAAAAGCACAGTAAACCTTAACTATGGTGGCAGATTCGTTTTTGCGTGAAACAGTTGAGTCTACCTTTAAACCCACTGGGGCGATTCCAGACTTCACGATCCGAACACAATGCACAACATTGTTTACGTTTTTACTAGTTGAATAGAGACTAAACCCTTGGAGTAACTATATTAATAGTTACTCCAAGACTAAACCCCTGCCTTTTTTATTCCACGCAGGAAGACCTACAAGGTAGAATGCATTCCCTCACGCAGATACCAACTCGCTCTTCGTTTGAGGAGGCACCGACGGTACTCTGGGGGAAAACGCGTTTGTTGGTTTGTTGGTTTAGTCGGTCAACTGCCTCGGGGGGACGGTGCTGGGAAAAGGTCAATCGGGTTACCAGCCACAGACCAGCGTCAGGCGCGAATCTTGGTTTGTTAATGATATAAAAAAGATACATAGAATGACCCCTTTCTCTGGGTAAAAACAGGTAAAACAACACATGCTTTTCCCAAGTTCTGTTTTCTATTATGTTACAATATACACAAAGAAAGCGACAGGCGGTTCACGCTGTAAACTTACCGCCCATGTGATATTATGGTAACGTAAAGAGAAAACCGTTACACGTCCTCAGGAAAACGCTTTCATATTCCCAGGTTTTTGAGATCTTTGAACTCTTAAGTGCTATATTTACCAACCAGGAACCCCCAAAGGTAGCTACAGTCGAATTCACGGACTATCTGATACCACAATCTCAGCTGGATCTGCTGAAGTCGTGATCTTACTAACAGTAGGTTATCTCGTTCTGTATACCACACTCCAGTACATGGCTCCATAGGTTTGGTGGCGTTGACTTTGTGCTGTTCAACTAAGCACAAAAAGAGATAACTGGGCAATCCGATGTAACTGTCGAACCGCGAGAGACAAATATTCGGACCTTTAGCTCAAAATGTTATTAATAAATTAACAGCATTTCAGTGTTCTTCTATGGAGACCTAATAATGCTTTTTCACATGTCTCTCTTTCCATATGGAAACTTTATTTAACAAAAGAGTGTTTCATAGGATGTGATGTGGGCCAATAGTCTTAAACACGGAATAAACTTACTTACTTACTTACACCTGTCTCTATCATAACCAAAGCGAACCAAAATATGTATGCAGTATGCTACGCTTTGTTGCTACAACAGGAGACTCTAGAATTATAAACTACAGTACGTTACAGCTTAGACATGATGATTCTGGTGAAGAGCAAAAGTTGCCACAACGGGGTGTGATGGGATTGAAGGAATTTGTGAAATACGTTTAGGTTACTCAATTTGTAAGATAAAAAATCTTATCCAAGAAATAAATAACAGGTGTCAACATGAGAACATTCAAATTGGAGGTTGTAAACATACTAAAAGATAAACTGGAAGAGCACATGACTTCTTTGTCGTAAAAAAAAAAATCACCCAAATTCGAATTCATACTTCGTTCGAGTCAACGAACTCTGCCAAGGCACTTTTATCAAAGCCTGTATTCTGTGCCTCTATTCATATGGAAGAGAATCACACAACAACTCAATATATCCGCATTCTCGATCAAGGAGAGGAAAACACGCAATAATGAGAAATAATAGACAGACGGTACAGAAAGTGGGTCTATCAGTGGCTCTCCAAAACTGCCTCGAAAGTCTGGGCAGCCAATGAACGAACGCGGTTCGTTTCCCACCGCCAGCAGACAAAGGTGATTAATGCACCGAAGCCGATTCAAAGGAATATTTCACCCTGTACTTCAAGGTCCCAGAAGAAAAGACAATCCGCTGCGTCAAAAACACGCTTAACAATGCACTTTGGAGTTCAGAGAGGGCACAGGAGGGTGCACCGATGCAATCTTCGCCCAGAAGTAGTTTAACGAGAAAACCGCGAATCAGAACACTGATCTGTAAAACAGGTCGTAGAGCAGAAGAAAAGCTCCCGGTGGAGAGATAAAACGTGCAGAACAATAGAATCCAAGTCGGGGACATCAAGGTCAGTTATGTGATAGCATCAGGGCCATGTTGGCTGACAGGACAAGGGACGTAAGAACTCTTGAGGGACTGATGGTTTTACACGGACTCCGGGGGGGGG
>NW_004797271.1:5391489-5393289 GCF_000002075.1 Aplysia californica | reverse complement strand
TCTCTCTCTCCCTCTCTCTCTGTCTCTCTCTAAAGAACACAAATATAAACACACACACAAACTCACAAGCACAAAATTACCCCCCCTCTCTCTCTCTCTCTCTCTCTCTCTCTCTCTCTCTCTCTCTCTCTCTCTCCCTCGCATCTAAATCATGAGAGTAGTCGTCGCTCACGTTTCTAGTCGCGTGAGTGTGAAAGTTTAAATGACTAGAGACAGAACTGGGTGAACTATGTGGCGCTGTCACGCCTTTTGACGCTTATCTTGATCAAGGCACCGAAACTGTTAAAACTGGTGATGCAAACCTTTATGGACACTTTGTGAAAGGCGTTCTTTGGAGCATCTTAAGTTATTATCCGTGTGTATTAGAAGTGGGTGTGGGTAATGAGAATTCTGTCAGGGATACGGAGGAAAGGCAATGCGAAGGGTAATACAAATGTAGTCAGAGGAATTGTTGCCTACCGGAAAGTTTACAGTGTGTTACATAGGTGAGTGGGTGAGAGGATGGGGGGTTGGGGGGGGGGACTGTGCAACGAATTATTTGACCAAGGATTCTGAAGGAAAGAAAAGTTAATTGAAAGAAAATAGATAGAAGAAAGGTTGGGGTGGGGGGGGGGGTCCATCTGGTTGGTAGTAAAAGGAAACCTTCTGGATACGAGTGTAAAAAGAGTTCGAATGTAAGAAAAAGAAATTGTGGGCTGAGGGGAACGGTGAGATGAAAAATGAAGACGACAGGTCTTGGTGGATAAATAAATTAGGTCAAAATAAAAATAAAAAATGAAGCAGTTAAAGATGTCCTGAACTAGATTCTAAATGGATCCAAAGATTAACTTGTTTTTCATTTTCTAGGATAAGAGGCTGATAAGAGCTTCTAGGGAGATGCATCCAAGACTATAACATTGATTCAAAGGTAAATTTATGGTACATATAGTCACAGGTACCGTTTGGTAGGTCTTAGGTGAGAGCATCAGAGCAATCGGTTATTGAAAAAATACCGAAGCCTCGCACTATCAGAGCTCCGTACGTTTTAGTGGTATAGGTAAAATTTGATTGCTTGTACCATCCTACCGTTACTTACCCTTTGACAAAAACAACTCAGTACTATTTCCGTAAAATTAAGAATCAAGAGAACTATTTTCAAGGTGAGTCCAACAGACAAAAATGAGTGATGTGTTTTCATGTCATATTAAAATGAAACTCGTTTTCAAAACTGCAACATTTTACGTAGTTGTATTGGCATTTCTTAAGAACTCGAAGAGTGCAGAAAGTGGACCAAAATGACCATTAGTCTGATAAGCGGTGAGGTATAACACCCCGACAGAAGGAATGTTGCTGTTGTTGTTGTTTTCAAATCCCTTTAGCTGCGAGCAGTTCGCTCTTGGCAGCGCAATGCCTCCCTTAAGTAACCACATGTCCTTGTCATCTGGTCAACGCCAGAGCAGAGCAGGCTTTGTATGTCTGTAGGTGTGTGTAGGAGCTTGCGTCGAAGAATTGCCAGGTTTGGGCAGTGAAGGAGAAGATGTTCAATGGTCTCCTCGTGGTAGTCACAGTGTCTGCAATGGGGTTCCCACATGGGGATACAGAAGGAATAAACATTGGCAATATCAGTCCTCTCGATCACCATGACTGTCAAAAGACTGAGGCTGTGCATTTCTCAGAGACGCTTCATTTACATTAGAAATTTCACATTCAGCGTCGACAGAAAGAATAGCTCTCACACTGACTGGTGTTGCTATACGAAGATGTGCTAAGACGAACATTTAGAAAAACCATCATGTATTTGTCATGAAAGCAATCCCCCCC
>NW_004797271.1:5388897-5390250 GCF_000002075.1 Aplysia californica | reverse complement strand
TATGCATGTATGTGTGTATGTGTGTATGTGTGTGTGTATGTATATGTGTGTGTGTGTGTGTGTGTGTGTGTGTGTGTGTGTGTGTGTGTGTGTGCGTGCGCGCGGGCGCGTGCGTGCCCTTTATTAACACCTATTTCCAGTGCTGTTAATCTAATGCATACGCAAGAATCATAGAAGCAGGTTTGTTTGTATATTTTTGCTACGACATTTTAGGAAGACATCTCGATATAAAGGTGAAGATTGTCGCTGCCACGTGAGTAGTCCTCTGGGGCGGTTTGATTCGTGCACAGGACTGAAGAGAAGCCTAGTTGTTAGGCTACCGGACTCGTAATTGTAAGGTTCCGAGTTCGGGGGTTCGAGCCGCGGGCCCGACATTGTGTCTTTGGGAAAGGCATTTTACACAAATGTTCCCTTCTTCTCCCACGTGAAAATGGGTACCCAGCTATAGACTGTGAAAGATCTTGTCAGTTTGTTAGTGTTTGAGCGCTTAACCAGCTGCTTCCACTGTAGGCTTCCGGGGAAGCTGAGAATGTTTCTGAGTGTTCTATGGTCTGCTGGGGTAATAATAATAATATAGTGTAAAGCGCATCGAGCTTGCTTTCAAGTGGGGACATGCGCTATACAAATGCTATTTATTATTATTATTTAGAAATTGAAGCACTACCTGGTCCCGACGGCGATCCGATTGTCACCTTGTCTTATGCCTCAAGTAAGGTACATGCATAAAACAAAGAGAAGAAAACTAGGGGAAAAAACTCAGTGTGCTAGTCGAGATTTGTGCAGCGGTCAAAATGATAAGGCCAAAGCCTGCCTCCTAAATGATCTGAATTATGTCAAAATACATTCATTAAAAAGGGAACGATAGTGTTCCGATTATATATTTAGAAGGGGAAAAAACCATCGACTATCGCCGACTGACAAAAAACACACGAAACCACTAACAAAACCTAGGATCTTCTGAACGTATCTGTGTGCATACTAAAATTCACCCCTTTACCACCAGGAGCCTCCGAACATTTGAACAAGTCTCTCCTATCCTCCAAAGTCTATATCCTGAACCCTCTTCCCCCTTCGCCCCAAATATCTCATCCTTAAAGACGGGTCTACACTTGTTCCTTTTTTGCTGAATGTGTATAGATCTAATGCTGTGTCCACACAAGACGATTTTTTTTAGTCAATGTCAGCTTTACGCCCTTACTGAAGCAAAAAAAAAATCTGTTGTTTTTTTCTTCTCGGCTACTCACGAAGAAAAGATAGAAGGAAAGAGCTAATGCTAATGTTGCAAGTACTACTACTTCTTCTACTACTACTACTACTACTACTACTACTACTACTACTACTACTACTACTACT
>NW_004797271.1:5386988-5388525 GCF_000002075.1 Aplysia californica | reverse complement strand
GAAGAAGAAGAAGAAGAAGAAGAAGAAGAAGAAGAAGAAGAAGAAGAAGAAGACTACGTCACTTGGTACATAAATCGGGGACCTAATCTGATCAGGACGACGCGACAATACGAACAAGTGTACACTGCACTTTGTCTCAACAAGTTCCACTTCTCCCTACGAGTACCCCTCGCAGCATCTTCCTTCTCAAATTAGCCACCTCCTTGAACGGAGGCAAGCCCTGTGACCGAGGTTTGGGTGTGGTGTGGTGTTACACAATAGCCACTACACGTAACTTGAGCTTGACATGTAGATAAAGGCGAAGGATAGAATGCACAGAGACAGGCAAGAAGACGTAAATATGGGTTTTTTCTAACGTGCACTAGTCAATTACTGCAGGCATTTGAATGCGCGTAAGAGATACCTAGGGCTGAGAAGAAGCATGTTTGATGGGGAAAGAGGTATTCTCGCTCTGCATTAAGGAATGTCTTCGACAATTATTTTAGTGTCACTAGTGACATGGTTGCTAGGGTGATTGTATTAGATTACCTAGAAAGATTCTTGTAGGCGACCTTAATACGGAGTGCAGTAAGTGGGGTGGGGGGGGGGATGGGTGTGTGGAGAAGGTAAGTCTTCAACTAGCAGATTGGAATCTTGACTCCTGGAATTGCTAATCTGTCCGTTATGTTGCATTTGTTGGCCTGGTACTCTGTCAGTATCATATCTCTCTTTGAGAAGATGAAAGCTGATACTACTGACATTTACAGTTCCTGTTTAATCTATTCACGCAGCAGTCCCAAATGACAATGGAAACAAGTAGGGCCTAATACGCTAGTTAAGTTTTCTATTTTTGGGTGAGGGGGTGAATCTGTTGTTTTGAAATGAATCTATACCTAAAGCCTTGCACAAAAGTCTTTTCTGATGACGTACTTTTGCCATGATTGCACAAAGGGACATATTTACATTTTATATCGTATCTTCTTATAACCATTTGTGGTCTTTCGCCGCCACCGCCCCCCCCCCTCCCCCCACACTCACCAAAGGCCCGATAGATTTCCATTCTGAAAAATGCTTTCAGCTTACGAGGCTGGGGCTGTTCTTAAAGCCATTACAAGGGTTTGGGAATGTGACATGTAGACAGATTTTTGTCAAATATAAGTGGATATATTTCTATCAAACATTATTAGTGACAACAATTACTTTCAGACCAAGTTCGAAACAGCGTTGGTTCTATTTACTCTGTGGATTTTCTCGTTTAGTCTGCGAGACTTATAGAGCTAGCCGTGTTTGCATCATCCCCGGACTACCATTCCTAATTACAGTCAAACCTGTGTAAGACGGCCACCCATTGTCAACTAGAAAAGTGGCCGTATAAGACAGGTGGCCGTCTTAGGCAGGACTGATCAAGATAAAGGAAACAAACCATTCCCATCTGAGGCCACAATCGAAAGTAGCCACATTGTTGTTGTTGTTGTTGTTGGTGGTTTGTATTTTGTTTGTAATTTTTATTTTGTCGCTGATTTTGCACAATGGTGACAATAAAACGAAATGTATCAGA
>NW_004797271.1:5385875-5386595 GCF_000002075.1 Aplysia californica | reverse complement strand
CCCACAACGCCAGGGGCCAATGCACAATTTATGACAAAACGTAATGGAGTCACTAAGGTGACCGTCTTAGACAGGTATTATTGCTAATATTATAGGGGTTGTGTGTTAAATTATGGTGGCCGCGGCCGCGTTGGACAGGTGCCCGTTTTACACAGTTAAATTATATTTTAAAAAACGCAAGGGGGGAAATGGAAAGTGGCCGTTTGTACAGGTGGTCGTCTTATAGAGGTGGTCGTCAGGGCAGGTACGACTGTAGTTCATTAGAATTTTCCCCTTGTCATTACATGCCTTTTCTAAAGATTTGGGTTAATCTGGGTTACTCAGGGCGTGAGTGAAGTGCAGGTATTACTCATGTAGCTGGTTATGAAACTTGCACCTGTTGCCTTTACTTTCTGTCAGAATCGTCAGCAGAATCGTAATAATTCTTCGGTGGGCTCCTTTTTAATGCGCTATATATCACTTTTTGGCACATTTCCTCGGAGAACCATCTACTCTTTATGTGCAGTTTTTTTTTCGTCCAAGTTTCACTGTGTCATTAGAAGTGACATACTGTTTGTAATATATTTCTATTAGTGTTTAGCATTTATGAATATGGCTACATACTTAATGTACGAAAAATAGACAGTCTTTTGAAATTTGGTTTCTGAAAAGTGTTAGAGAAAGAGAGAGAGAGATGGAAAGAGAGAGAGATGAAGAGAGAGAGAGAGAGAGAGAGAGAGA
>NW_004797271.1:5382934-5384250 GCF_000002075.1 Aplysia californica | reverse complement strand
GCTCTCGCTCTCTCTCTCTCTCTCTCTCTCTCTCTCTCTCTCAGTGTTATCTCCGATCTACAGCTGAAATCTTCAAATACATAATAATACAACGAACACACCAGACATCATTGTCAAAAATATGCGTTGACTTCCTTCCTAATTAAAGGGCTAGCGAAATTGAGCATATCCCCAAGAAAAGTGTCTGTTACACTAATTAGACGAGAAGAAAACAAAAGCCACATTGTTGAAAACAACTAAACCCAATTAGAGTTAATCTACCAAAGATGTAAAACCTAACATCCCTGACACTGAAGCTCCAAAGCGCTCAAACAGTTCACGGCAAATTACTCATGATTATAAGTTTTTGTTTGCAGAGCTCTTATTGTTTCTCATTTCTCTAATTAGAGATGTATATGTCTTACAAGCATGACGTTTCACACTCAGCCTTTACATTGTCTTCCATTATTTACTTTTAATTTCGGAGCTCAATTAAATTATATTTATAAATTTTTATCAAGCTCATAGGGATAGGGATACTTTTGTACCGTTTACTATCATTCCGTGATTCGTTTGTTAGCTTGGCATAATAAGAATAATATAATTTTGCTTCTGATCTGTTCTTCTTATATTATGGTCGCTTTTAAGGACAAGCGGGCTATTCCAGCTTTTTTCAGGATATCCCCCTTGTGATAAAAAGCGGCCATAATAATAATTGGTTTGTGTTTTGCCGTTTGTTTCTTCAATCTCCTGCATCCAGCAAACAGCAACGTACGTTATCGCCAAACCCAACAACATAACAACCACCTTCTCTGCAGGAGACATCTTCATTCCCGCAGCAAGCGTGTCTCGTGACTTCATCGCAGAAGACACGTGCATAGACAGATACAAAACAAGAGTACAGACAAGACGAACTCATCCATCATGCCCGGGTCTCTACACTCTACAGTCTGTAGTGCTGTATGCTGTGGTGTCAGGTACGTCCGTAGTTCTTCGTCTTTGGTTGGTATGATGAGGCAAATCAAATTCTCGTCCGCGCCTACCTTCGGTGCTGCGGCCAGCAATTCCGGAGCCCTTTGGCGTTGTCATCGCGCAGTTAATGATTCGGAACGAAAACAATGCTTTGGCTTTGTGTGTGTGTGTGTGTGTGTGTGTGTACATCAGTGTGCATGTACGTATGTGTGTGTTGGAGAAAATATGCTTGTCTGTGTTTGTCTGTATCATGTGCTTGCTCGTTCATTAGTGTGTTCGTAAGTATATGTGTGGGCGTAGGCATGTATGTGTGCGGATGTATGTGTGTGTGTGTGTGTGTGTGTGTGTGTGTGTGTGTGTGTGTG